>NC_138777.1:235802784-236210284 GCF_965119305.1 Pelophylax lessonae | reverse complement strand
TGCATATGCTTAAAGAGCAGAAGGATAACCTTTATATCCTGCTTCTCTATTGTTCAACCCCAGGCTGGGGTGTGACTTTATTGTCCAAGTAACTCTAGGCCACAGAGAGGTCCAGGACTTGGCTAAGCTGTCTGGCAGGAGAACCTGGGCTACAAAACTTGTCAGCTTGTCAGGAAGCAAGACTTCACATGTATGTACTTCAGCTGGGATGTATATTCAGCTTGAAAAGCAAGTTTTTCAAAAGCATAACAGAGGCTGGAGAAGGTGATAACATAGGCTCCTTCAAGACGACAGTGCAGAAATTATTGCACAGGGCAACCAATCAGGAGCCATAACTGACTGACCTGACCAGATCACCAGAAGCTGAAAATCTTCTTGAATCCCTGGGTGACTTAGCACAGAGGACATTTGGTCCCGTATAGATTTGTGCAGTGGTTTACAAATAGCTGCATTTTTTTTTTTTTACTTTTGCTGGCTGTAGCTCCACCCCAGAGGGAAGCCCAATTTATGGAGGTTCCTATGGAGGTGTTTCAGCACCAAGGACAGCTCCACCTCTGCAGTCCTCTGCCATGTACTGAAATGCAGGGCCAGGACAAGGGGTGGGCAGGAGGGGTCTGCACTGGGCACCATGGTATCATGTGAGGTGGGGGGTGCTGCATAGAGAGATTGCCTACCCTCAAGCTGGCAGGAGTACTGGAAGAGGGGAAATTTGGGGGGAAATTTTGGCTTGCAAAGGGAATTTATGCTTGGGGTAATCGTGCAGATTAGTG
Source organism: Pelophylax lessonae (assembly GCF_965119305.1). Lineage (NCBI taxonomy): Eukaryota > Metazoa > Chordata > Amphibia > Anura > Ranidae > Pelophylax > Pelophylax lessonae. The sequence continues at coordinate 236,209,514 of NC_138777.1, read as the reverse complement.
CTCAAAAGGGGGGATTTTTGCTGACACAAAATGCTCACACATTTTGAGGAGAGGGGAGGGGAGGGCGCCATTTGCTATCTTTGCCCTGGGAGCTAGATGACCTTGTCCAGACACGGCTAAAAAGGGAAGACTAAGCCCAGAACCAGCTATTCTATGAAGGGAGACTAGCTGTTTGCTTGCGTTGTGCACGAAGGAGAGCTGGAGACCAGCACCGCCATTCAAAACCCTACACACAACACTACAAGCCAGCTACTATTATGGGCTCTCACCCCAGCCATGCGGGTAGGCCTGGGCTCTCACCCCCAGAACCTGCAGGTAGGCCTGGGCTCTCACCCCCAGAACCTGCAGGTAGGCCTGGGCTCTCACCCCCAGAACCTGCAGGTAGGCCTGGGCTCTCACCCCCAGAACCTGCAGGTAGGCCTGGGCTCTCACCTCCAGAACCAGCGGGTAGGCCTGGGCTCTCACCTCCAGAACCAGCGGGTAGGCCTGGGCTCTCACCCCAGAACCAGCGGGTAGGCCTGGGCTCTCACCCCAGAACCAGCGGGTAGGCCTGGGCTCTCACCCCAGAACCAGCGGGTAGGCCTGGGCTCTCACCCCAGAACCAGCGGGTAGGCCTGGGCTCTCACCCCAGAACCAGCGGGTAGGCCTGGGCTCTCACCCCAGAACCAGCGGGTAGGCCTGGGCTCTCACCCCAGAACCAGCGGGTAGGCCTGGGCTCTCACCCCACAACCAGCGGGTAGGCCTGGGCTCTCACCCCACAACCAGCGGGTAGGCCTGGGCTCTCACCCCAGAACCAGCGGGTAGGCCTGGGCTCTCAACCCAGAACAGCAGGTAGGCCTGGGCTCTCAACCCAGAACAGCAGGTAGGCCTGGGCTCTCAACCCAGAACAGCAGGTAGGCCTGGGCTCTCAACCCAGAACAGCAGGTAGGCCTGGGCTCTCAACCCAGAACAGCAGGTAGGCCTGGGCTCTCAACCCAGAACAGCAGGTAGGCCTGGGCTCTCAACCCAGAACAGCAGGTAGGCCTGGGCTCTCAACCCAGAACAGCAGGTAGGCCTGGGCTCTCAACCCAGAACAGCAGGTAGGCCTGGGCTCTCAACCCAGAACAGCAGGTAGGCCTGGGCTCTCAACCCAGAACAGCAGGTAGGCCTGGGCTCTCAACCCAGAACAGCAGGTAGGCCTGGGCTCTCACCCCAGAGCAGCAGGTAGGCCTGGGCTCTCACCCCAGAGCAGCAGGTAGGCCAGGGCTCTCACCCCAGAATAGCTGGGCTCTCACCCTAGAACAGCAGGTAGGTCTGGGCTCTCACCCCAGAACAGCAGGTAGGTTTGGGCTCTCACCCCAGAACCTGCAGGTAGGTCTTGGCTCTATCCCTAGAACAGCGGGTAGACCTGGGCTCTCACCCCATAACCTTCAGGTAGGTCTGGGCTTGGTCTTTCCCCCTCAGTGTATGGCATTGGGGTAGAACAGAACAGGCACAGGCTGGGTCCTGGGAGCTGTGCTCTGCTGCGCATGAGCCAAGTATAGTCTAGTTGACATCCAAACCCTCCATAGCATTCCTAGAAGATAGACAGGGCTCATCTCAGGCAAGTGCTTGAACCAGAGACCAGCACTGTCAAAGCAAATTATTCACCTCTTTGCTAGCTGCGTGGTTGAACAGCTGTAGGGGAGGGGGGCACCCTGTGACCGTGCACCTAGCTTTACACAGCACATAAAGATCAGACAAAGCTCCACCTAGCAGACAGGGGATCTTAGGAAAAAAATAAAAAGCAAGACTTCCTTAAAGCCTGATAATTGCCCAACTTTCTATTTTTTGGGGTTTTCTTTTTACATTTTTATACAGTTCTTGTGTTGCATAGATCGGAAAACCCAACCTTTTATCACTTCCCCTATTTTAGATCAGAAATTACTACGCAATCTTCCGTAGCTACTCTAAAGGGCAACATAGGCGTGCGCAGCCTATTAAATTCGGGTGTGCACCCCAAAGCTCAAACATGTTTGTGTGTGTCTACATATATATGACCCCAGCACATTCATCTCCCTGCCGACACATTGAAAGGCAAGTGCCTAAAGACTTCTCTTATGGCAGAGCCAGTAAGAGGTTTTTCCCATCTTCATACCAGCACAAAAAGTGATAATGTTAATGTACATGGGGTGATTAGGGTGTGCCCAGGCACACCTGGCACACCCTGTGCGCACGCCTATGAAGGGCAAGCAATGTAACATAGCCCTCCAACTGTCCCTGATTTCGAGGGACTGTCCCCGATTAGGAACAAAGTATCTCTGTCCTTCCCTCCTCACTTGTCCCTCATGTTGCTCTAATCTATACAGTTGTATATAAAATGCACTTTTTATCTTTCAAAATTTTTTTCCCAGTGCTAAACCTTTCATCCAATTTTTCTAAATTGTTGCATTTGTAAATTTCAAAACCAATATAAAGGAATAATCGTAGTAAAAACTCTTGTGGGTTTAACAAATCATTTTTTCGTATAATTCTCCTTTAAGGGGGCGTAGCAGGGGGTGTGGCCTAAGCCTTCATACTTTTGCCAATAGGTGTCCGCCATTCCAATCTCAAAAAGTTGAGAGGCATGATGTAATAGAAGGGATGGGTTGATCCCAGCAGGGTTACTGTGAGAATTAATGGGGCCCTATACAGCCTACCTGACAGTGCCCCCCTAAAAATATGAAATATTTTTGCTAAAATGCCACATTTGCAATTACCCTCATGGCAGAAATGATGCCCTCTTTGAACATGACTCATTCATGTGACTAGTGCTGCTCTGCAAGTTCCCCCCAACAGTGTGCAAAGCACGTTGCTGTGGTGCATTAAATAAGGCGGTGAGGCGGCATATTGCCTCCCTCAGCCGGAGGGAGAAAGCCGGCAGCACTGAGGGGGATCCACAGGAGTACAGCCGGCCCTCCTGCTCGGAAGATAACTGGGCCCCCCTTTTGAACTGATGGAGTCCGGGCCCAGTACAGAAGGGCCGGCTGTACTACCCTGCTCAGCGGGCCTGGGTACTAGTCTAGGAATTCTGAATAGGGAGTAGAGGGCGGTGGGACAGAGTGGTCACATCCACTTCTCAGGGGTATAAGGGCCATTCACACAACACTGGATGTGTTTACGCATCACATTAGACCAGGGATCCTCAAACTATGGCCCTCCAACTGTTGTGAAACTACACGTCCCATGAGGCATTGTAAAACTGACATTCACAGACAGGTTTAGGCATGATGGGAATTGTAGGTCCTGAACAACTGGTGGGCCAGAGTTTGAAGACCCCTGCATTAGACAACCCATTCAAAATAAATAGGCTGAAATGCACAGCAAGGCAGGTGAAAATGAAGCAGGCTGCACTTTTGCACATGCACTTTGAAGGTGCATTGGGGGTGACACTCACAAAAAGAGGTCCCCCTTGCACCCCAACACATGTAAGTGCAGATGAGGCCCTAATAGAGGCAGGCCCAGCCTTCCCATGCATTACACTCTCAATGTGGCTTCATAAAACATTAAAACTCCATCAGCCATTATCTGTCACTACAGCAAGATCAATCCTGGATGAGCCCATCGGATGAAGACACTTTATAAACACTGTGCAGAGCTGGAGAGATTGCCAACCTCGGAAGAAGTTGAATAAATGCATATTTAAAGTTCAACGTTTGGAAGAAAAATCCAGGTAATGATAAAGAAGCCGATAGATTAAAACGGCAACTGCCGAGAGATTAAACCCTCCAGATGTATCACTTAAGTTTATCGCTATCATTAATTCAACCCCGGTGTCTCTAGCATTATACACCGCAATAGTAATTATCTTCCAAGTTCTGCTCAAATCAGGTCTGCAGAGAGTAGAAAGACTTCATATAGAGAGAATTATACAGTGCGATATATAATAAACTGGAGCAAGGATAAGCTGTGGCACTCACACGATGATCGATCGGCATTAAATGGGCCCAAAATGTGCAAAGTGTGCAAAGAACACATCCCCCACACCATTACACCATCAGCCTGGACTGTTGACGCAAGACAGGTTGAGTTGTCAATGCTAAATTTTAACCCTACCATTCTTGATCCTTATCATAAGACAAGGTTTATCAGATCAGGCTACAATTTTGGTCCTCAGACAGAAATAAGCGAGAGGACCAATGCGCTACCTGAAGGGTAGGACTAAAGGAAAGCCAGTAAATAAAGTGAGAATAATGTACAAACTGAAAATAAAGACAGTGGAGTAGAATATAATAGAAAAAGCAGCCAATTCTATTCGGTGTCCCCACCGTATAATAAATAAAAACAAAGAAAAATCGGCGCTAATTCATAAAGTGCAAAAAATATGTCTAAAAAATAATGTGAAGCAAATCCTAAATGTATAAATATTCAGATCAAACCGTGCTCCAAAAACAAAATATAACACGTCCAATATGGTGAATAGTGCTCCTCAAAACAGTGACTTGATCCCTTGAGAAAGTCATGTGTGAGTGACGCAACGCGTCGGGAGGAGACGGGTGACGTCACTTCCGGTCGACGGCCGTGACCGGAAGTTGTACTTTTACCGCTGTTGGCGGTCATCGTTTGTTTTTCTTGTTTTCATGTAAGTGTTTTACCACATATTAAAGATTTTTTCTGGACATACTGCACCATGATGGTCTTCATTTCATCCCTATGAGATCGCATCCTGGGCTATCAGTAAGATTTGAGGACCAAAACCACCAGGAGATCAAGGACGCTTTGTTGGAGATTTACCATCTAGCCCGAAGTTAAGGTGTTTCATCTGAAGTAGTCTTGTTGGAGTACTTTGATCGGAGGAAATCCTCTAACACGCTCATTTGAGTGTGCAGTAAGGGGAGCGGCCACTGCACACATTTTTTGGATATAGGAGTCACGGCTTATGTTTATCAATTATATCACTGAAGATTTATATTTGCTTTAGAAGTCACTTTATTGGATTGTTTTTTATACCCGCTTCCTGTGATGTCATTTCACTTATATTGACATTATTTGGGCTTTTCACATCCACCTCATTGTTTTCGGACGTTTTATTCAGTAGTATATTCACTGTTTTGAGGAGCACTATTCACCATATTGGACGTTTTATATTTTGTTTTTGGAGCACGGTTTGTTTGTTCTGAATAGTTATACATTTAGGATTATTTTTTAGACATAATATTTTTTGCACTTTATGAATTAGCACCAATTTTTCTTAATTTTGGTCCTCAACTGTTCATTTTTTGATAACCTGTCACCACCGTAGCCTTGGCTTTGTCCTTGGCTGATAGTAGGGGAACCCAATATGGTCTTCTACTGTTGTAGACCATCTACCTCAAGGTTTGGCATCTGCATTCTGAGAAGATTTCCTGGTTACCACAGTTGTAAAAAGAGTTATTAAAGCTACATAAGCCTTTTTGTCAGCTGGAGCCAGACTGCAGGTTCCTCCGACCTCTCTCAAAGTATCTCTATCCTCCGATCAGACCCGAGCAGGAGTTCGAGCATGAGAAAACATCCGAATTGTGGGGGCGTTTGACTGTTTGTTGTTCTACTTTAAGCATCAGTAAATCAATGCTCATTTAAAAATGTTTTATACAAACTTTTTTCATTGATACATGTCCTCAAGGGCAGTACCTGTACCCCTCAACCATTGTATGCCCAATTACTTGCATATAAGGCCTTCAAAATGAGCACTTTAATTTTTCCAGTTCGGGTCCCATAGACTTCAATAGGGTTTTTGTTATTCAGTTCCGAACTTTAGTGATGTTAGAAAGTTCTGGCGCCAACTGAACCGGGGGGGGGGGGGGTGTGGAGTATTGGCCCATCTATACTTACCACCAGGGCTTTTTTTCTCAGAGATGAGGTGCAGGAACTCCTCCTTTCCAATTCGACCCTTGACTTCGCCCCCTAACCACCTCCGAGCACCGTTCCTAGGTTCCACTCCCAGTACCACCCATTTTAGAGAATACAGAACCTACAGAAAGTACTTTGTGGCGCAAAGTATTTTGTAAGGCATTTGTAATGATAACAAGGCAGGCAGTAAAGTAGATCTAGCAACAATGAACTCCCCAATAGCCAGCATCAATAGACCCTCCAGCAGCCAGAAACATGAGGCCCCTCCTTTAACAGTAGATCCCTCCCAGCAACGATTGACCCCCTGCAACACAAGACCCACCCCAGTAACAATAGACTCCCCCACCAGCAACAATAGACCCCCCTTCAAAAATAGATCCCCTTCAGCAACAATAGATTCCCCAGCAGCCAGCATTAATAAACCCTCCAGCAGCCAGCGACAAAGGACCCCTCTCGTCAGTAGATCCCTCTCAGCAACAATTGACCCCCCCACCAACATAAGACCCACCCCAGCAACAATCGATCCCCCACAAGCAACAGAAGACCTCCCCAGCAACAATAGACCCCCTTTCTCTGCAAAAATAGATCTCTCAGCAGCCAGCATCAATAGACCCTCTAGCACACCCCAGCACCCCTTGCCAGTACATACATTAATTTCTGAAGTGCCAGAACTGCGTTCCCCCACGTTCCTGCTGAAAAAAAGCCCTGCTTACCACAGTTGTAAAGAGTCATTGATGCTACAGAAGCCAATTTTTAAACTGGAACCAGACTGCTCAAGTTCCTCTGACCTCTCTCAAGGCTTCTCCATCCTCAGATTTGACATTCAATTATTTTTGCATCATTTGGAGTAAAAAGCTGAAGAGTCTTGTGTGTGAGATCAGCACAGTCTGACATTAGTTTGGTCACAGTCAAAATCATGGTCAAGTGCATTGGGTCTTAGGTTTCCAGTTTTTTGCAGGCACAGGAGCATGAATGAAGTTTATAGAAAAGACTTCTAGTTTACGGTTATATTCTGGGTCTCACCTCTGAGCTTAGTTTGTGAATGGAAAGGAACAAGGCTACAGATGGAAATGAGACTTGACTGCTAAATTGTCAGCTTTGGGTTTTTACATAGTGTTACAGTATATGGGATACAGCATTGGCATCTATGCAGTGAACCTACCATTGGAGGTGGCCTGGGCCTCCCATATATATAGCACCCCCTAGAGTAGGCTGCTACGTAAATTTAGTTGGCTCCACTAATCAGAGAAGCAGGGGTTGAATAACTAGAGCTGCTCAGTTTCTCACAGGCGGCTGCTGCGGTTACTTCCCCCTATCTTCTAGTAGATCCTAGAGTCATAGTGGGAGAAAGAACAGGGCATGCAGCCTAAATATTTATGGGACTCAAGTCAATTCCTATGAAGTTGTGCCCAGTTGGTAGTGAGCCCAAAATAGTCTGAGGTTTGAGCAGCATGGTGCAGAGTTCCTAGGTCTAGTCCTGCTGGAGTGGACCCCTGGTTGGGGGTGGGCTTTGTCCCTGGGGCAGATTTCTACAAGAAGTCGTTCGGGAAGACACTGAGGTCCCAGCTAGGCTTAGCCGGGGTGTGTGTGTGTGTGTGTGTGTGTGTGTGGGGGGGGGGGGGGGGTTGGGGGGGTATTCGCAAGCTTGAGTCCAGTGGGGTCTGGAGAAGCTCACTGGAGAGTCCAGGAAAATGGTGGGAAAGAATCCAGCTGTCCTGCGATGGTGTCTACATCTCCCTCACTAGGAGGAGGCTGGTGAATATCTGCAGGAGGCAACCCATGATCCTGTGGCAATGCGAATAAGTGACCCCAATCCAGATGAATAGTGACTGTGTGTAGCTTCTAAACTCTGGAAGGAGTACAGGTCACCATCAACGTAGAGCCTTGTGTTGAGCAGACAGAAAGTTGAAGAGTTCTTAAGTTGTTCAGTTCTACAGTTTGTGGTATGCCATACATCCTATTCCTATCAAAGTTAATAGTTCCCCCCAAAAAAAACAATAGGAAACCCCAAGACCAGTGTTTCTCAACCAGGGTTTCATGGAACCCAAGGGTTCCTCCAGAGGTTGCTGGGGGTTCCTTGAGCAATGAGCAATTTCTGCCTCCCCACTGACACCATTCATCATTTTAGCTCTCTGTAGGGGATAATTCTTCCCAATAACCACCAGTGTAAGGAGCATTCTTCCCATTGACCATCACACTAATGTATCATGAGCTGCAGATATAGCATTTTTAACAGGGGCTCCCTGAAACCGGAAACGTATTATAAGGGTTCCTCTATGTTGAAAAGGTTGAGAAAGATTGCCCTAGACTGTTCTTTGAAGCCAGTGGAAGCGTGAAGAAAATGCTGTGTACCTGGCTGTGTGTGCCATAAACCAAGTGCACCCTACTCAAAGCAAGTCTCCAGCTTAATTTAGAAGTATATATTTTATTGCAAAATAAAGTACTGCTGTCCAGTTTTCTCCGGCAGCAAAATTTCTCCACATTTGGAAAGTGTTAATGATCCACGCTGAACAGCATTACAGTCCCAGTAAGCGTTCCTTTAAACACGCTGTCTCACGTTAATCCTCCTGTCTGCGGGTTCCGTGCCATCCTACAGCTCTCCACATGCTACAAAATCTCTCTAATTTGCCTAACTGTCCAGACTTCAGTGTGAGATGTTTTGACATGGAAGGGTCAAAGAGGCATTCATTGTATTAATCCCAGTTAAGTCTGTACTCAGCAGGCAGAGCACAGCCAGCCCCATCCACAGCAGTACACTCCGTCCTTGTCGGTTTCTTGAGGCTGGATCACTACAACTTTTCTTTTCCAATATGTAATATGTCACTGCCAGTTAAAGGAGGTTTAAAAATATGGAATACATTTTTTTTTTTTTTTTAGAATTAAAATAAGGTTATAATCCAGTTGCTTTGCTAGATATTGGAAAAGAGCAACCTCCGCTTAAGAGCCGGTTCACACTAGCGTGGCCAGAAAGTCCCCCCATGAGGGAGCGACTTTTTAGCGTGACTAACTTGCGAAGAGACTTGCGAAGAGACTTGCGAAGAGACTTGCGAAGAGACTTAAATGATAGGCGACTGTCTGTGGGGAATGCCTGGTTAATCTTTTCTTCTTCCTGGAAAGTCTGATCACAGTCGCTTGAAAATAGATAAGGATCCGACTTGGAGGCGACTCCCATTGAAGTCTATGTGCACAAGTCAGATAGAGGTCACCTTGAAGTAGTACAGGAAGCTTTTCTGAAGTCGGAGCGACTTCAGTAGTGCATATTAAGACGGCTCTCATTCATTTCCATTGAATTTGTGATGACGAGAGACTTGGGGCGACTTGAGGGCACACAAGTCGGAGTAGTGTGATCCGGCTCTTAGAGACTTGGGAAGAGACTTTGGGAAGAGACTTTGGGAAGAGACTTTGGGAAGAGACTTTGGGAAGAGACTTTGGGAAGAGACTTTGGGAAGAGACTTTGGGAAGAGACTTTGGGAAGAGACTTTGGGAAGAGACTTTGAAGAGACTTAAATGATAGGCCACTTTGTCTGTGGGGAATGCCTAGCAAATCTTTTTCTTCTTCCTGGAAAGTCTGATCACAGTCGCTTGAAAATAGATAAGGATCCGACTTAGAGGCGACTCCCATTGAAGTCTATGGGCACAAGTCGGATATAGAGGTCGCCTTGAAGTAGTACAGGAACCTTTTCTGAAGTCGAAACGACTTCTGTAGTGCATAGTAAGACGGCTCTCATTCATTTACATTGAATTTGTGATGACAAGAGACTTGGGGCGACTTGAGGGCACACAAGTCGTGTCCCAACGTGTCCCGGAGTAGTGTGAAACCAACGATTTGGTTTCCAAAAGTTACATTTAAGGTATGCCATGAATGATAATACACAGTTGCTTGTGTTCTAAACTGATCTGTCAACCTATCAAATGGCTGGTGTCCTAACTGGTCACATGTGCAGCACCAGGGCAGCTGCATATCAGAGGCCAGTATGGCAGCTTCCTTGGCTATAACGGATAGGAGGGTTTAGTTCCACTTTAAGAGCTTCTAAATAAGCAAAATATAAGTGAGCAGTCTTATCTGCCAAAGAATTTTCAGATCTTCAGTTTTTTGACCCCTTGCAATACAAGATGGCCTTTAAATAGGCAATCTAGCATGGTCAAAGACCTACAATCCTTCCCTGGCCTGTGAGGGACCACCTATGCCCAATAGATGCATCACTGAAAACCATTCAAGACCTTGACAAAAAAAGTTAAAGGTCTGAGTTACAGAAAAGCATAAGAAAACCCATAAGAAATCTTGAAAACTTGGACCCCTTTCATGATCTGTGCATTACCCCAACAGCAGATTCATTGACTTGTGTCAGTCCTTTAGAACACCATTTGGTACCATGTGGGCAAACCTACAAAACCCTAGGGTCCCTCGACTGAGATGGTGCTTAGGCTTCCTCTGACTGATATAGTCCGGTATTAACTGTCTTACTCACACGTTGTAACACACAGCTAGTCTTTTTTTTTTTTTTTAAGTAAATTGCTACTCTCATGCTGCTGTGATCACAAAGTCATCCACCAAAGTCTGCTGGGAATAAAACCCTTCCAAGATTTCCAGTCTCTTTGGTTCCCCAGGCTCTCAATGGTTCCATCTGCAGACCTCCACTCATTATGGTAGACAGTGTTCTAAAGGTCAGCAGGAGGAACCAGTTAGAGTTGTGGGGGACCCAGGAGATTTAAATCCCTTTTTTTTTTTGGGTCGGCGGACGTGCCAAACTTGCCGTTTTGAATGCTTTTAAGTGCAGAGGAGGGATTTGGTGTCTTTTAGACTAGGGATGGACCGATTATCGGCGGGGCCGATATATCGGAATCGGCCCCTGAGGTTACAGATATTGCCGATATTTCGGAAAGTGCTTGTACCGGAGTGATGCCTGCAGCTAGAGGCATCACCCCCGGTACCGGCATCCATAGCCAACGGTCGGCTTTCTTGTAATGACAACCGATGCGGTTGAGAAGCCGATTGGCTGTTATTACAAGGAGCGGGAGGGGACGTCCCCCCCCCTCCTCCCACGGCTCACCCAGGTCTCCCATCCCACCGGGAGACCTGGGCAACCATCCTGCATGGCCGCCGAAGACCCGATCAAAGCCACATTCGCCTTTGATCGGGTCTCCATGTAAAAACACAGAAGTAATGTCATGACACCACTTCCGGGTACTCTGCGCCAGATTCCAAACAAAAAATGACAGCATTCAAAACAGCCAAACTTGGCGTTTTGAATGCTTTTAAGTGCAGAGGAGGGGTTTGGGGTATTTTAGACCCCCAGATCCCTCCACAAGAGTACCTGTGAAAAAAAAAAAAAAAAACATTTTTTAATGTACGAAAATATTGGCCGATACCGATTTGCAATGACCAAAATATCAGTATCGGCAATAAAAAAACTATATCGGTCGATCGCTATTTTAGACCCCCGATCACTCCATAAAGAGTACCTGTCACTGCCTATTACTGTCACAAGGGATGTTTGCATTCCTTCTCACAGCAATAAAAGCGATCAAAAAAAAAAAAAAAAACGTTTTTTTAAAAGGGACGGAGTAAAAAAAATAAATAAATAAAAAATGTAAAACAAATGTAAAATGCCCCGAACTCATGCACAGAAGTGAACACATACATACAAGTCGCGCCCGTATATATGTAAACTGTGTTTAAACCACACATGTGAGGTATCGCCGTGATCGTTCGAGCAAGAGCAATAATTCTAGCCCTAGACCTCCTCTGTAACTCTAAACTGGTAACCTTTAACATTTTTTAAAGCCTCGCCTATGAGAGTACAACCCCTTGAAGCCGAGGCCACATATTTGCATTAAGTCGGCGGAAAGGGCCATTGGTCTTTCTGCCATCACTCTTGCATGTTTCGAAAGTGAACAGCCTATTTGTCTTTAGTAAATCAGGCCCGCTGTTATGTGGAGTATAGAGATAGGAAAAACACATCACAGACGGTCTTTGCCTCTGTGTGGGTTCTTTAGGGGTGGGGACCGATTTTCCAACCATTGCAGCTGAAACTGCCAACAATTACCGTGTCATTTCAGTGAATTCCAGATTTCAAAGGACCCCAGCTGTGACCCAGCATTGCAAGGTCTTTCTCCAGACTTTTTTTTAACAGTCACTAGCAGCATTTAAGCGCTCCGGTTTGCGGTTTAGTCTGCTTTTTTACATGTATTTTAATTGCCCTTCTTTTCTCCTGACAAATTGCTGCCAAACCACCAACCTGAAAAGTAAAAAAATAAAATTTAACCTCGCAGTTAAAGTGTGCCAGTTCTTCGGAAAAGATCAAAGACAAAAATATAATTGAACTTTTAAATAGCCAGTAACAAAATGAGGTGTTGTTGTGGGAGAGAGGCAAGTACAAAAAAACAAAAAAAGCACAAAAAAAAAATAATGAATGCTATTGGTCTCCATAAAAGAACCAAAAAAAAAAAAAAAAATAATAATCATGAATGCTATTGGTCTCCATAAAAGAACCAAAAAATAAAATAATCATGAATGCTATTGGTCTCCATAAAAGAACCAAAAAATAAAATAATCATGAATGCTATTGGTCTCCATAAAAGAACCAAAAAAAAAATAAAATAATCATGAATGCTATTGGTCTCCATAAAAGAACCAAAAAAAAAAAATAATCATGAATGCTATTGGTCTCCATAAAAGAACCAAAAAAAAAAATAATCATGAATGCTATTGGTCCCCATAAAAGAACCAAAAAAAAAAATAAAATAATCATGAATGCTATTGGTCTCCATAAAAGAACCAAAAAAAAAAAAATAATCATGAATGCTATTGGTCTCCATAAAAGAACCAAAAAATAAAATAATCATGAATGCTATTGGTCCCCATAAAAGAACCAAAAAATAAATAAAATAATCATGAATGCTATTGGTCTCCATAAAAGAACCAAAAAAAAAAAAAAAATAATCATGAATGCTATTGGTCTCCATAAAAGAACCAAAAAAAAAAAAAAATAATCATGAATGCTATTGGTCTCCATAAAAGAACCAAAAAAAAAAAATAATAATCATGAATGCTATTGGTCTCCATAAAAGAACCAAAAAAAAAAAAAATAATAATCATGAATGCTATTGGTCTCCATAAAAGAACCAAAAAAAAAAAAATAATAATAATCATGAATGCTATTGGTCTCCATAAAAGAACCAAAAAATAAAATAAAATAATCATGAATGCTATTGGTCTCCATAAAAGAACCAAAAAAAAAAAATAATAATAATCATGAATGCTATTGGTCTCCATAAAAGAACCAAAAAAAACCCCAAAAAAACCAAAAACAAAAAATAAAATAAAAAGAGAACACAAAAAGAAGAAACACACAAAAATTAAATGAATGCTATTGGTCTCCATAAAAGAACCAAAAAAATAAAATAATCATGAATGCTATTGGTCTCCATAAAAGAACCAAAAAAAAATAAATAAATAAAATAAAAAAAAAAAAAACACAAAAAGAAGAAACACACAAAAAATAAAGAATGCTATTGGTCTCCATAAAAGAACCAAAAAAAAAAAAAAAAGCCAAAACTCCTGGTACTATGACCTTTTCCCTATCCAGAGGAGACAACAAGTAGCCTAAAAGAGCGTTTGAAAATGGCTCTTATAATTCAATTCACACTGAATAATTGGTAAGAGATCATGGGATGACCTACCGCAGTCCTCAAGTAGCCCCCCCCCCCCCAAAGTCGTGTTTTTAAGGTTTCCTTCACCTTGTGCTGGTACATTACATTCATATAGATCAGAGCTATTTACCCTTTACCTGCCAGGGCCGTTTTTGGGTGTTTTTTTTTTCTGCTCACGTTTAAAAAATTATTATTTTAGGCCTGAAGATTGCATAAACCCCCCAAAACATTAAACATTTTCTGAACGCAAACGAAATAGTGGTAGTTCCAATTTTTTTTTTTTTTTATAGATCACTTATCAATTGTTTTGGTGGATTTTATTTGCTGGAGTACAACTTTTTTTTTTTTTTTTTTAAACCAAAAGAAAAACTTTTTCCATCACTTAGGGGACAAAATGATGTGATGAGTTTTTTGGTGACAGGTTCTCTTTGAGACATCTGAAATCTTAAAGACCCCCAAAGACTCTCCTGATTGTGAATGTAATGCACATCAGACAGCCTGCATTCTTTCTCGGCCATCCTGGGCCGGGACACTGATGGGCCGACCCAGAAGGGACGTTTTACATACAATTTCAGGGTCAGCAGCAAGAAGGGTAGGAGAGCAGATGCGTGTCAACTCTGCTCCGTTCCCCCTATCTGGCAGTGCTATGTCTATCCTGGGCACACACACAGGCAAGCGGAGTCCTAAATACATGGTGGTGGGGGGGTGGAGCGTGCACAGGGTAGGGGATGGAAGTAACTGGGCAGCAGCACAGCTGAAAAGTTCGCGAAACATGTCAAGTTTGGAGTACTTGAGGACCGAGGCTGGGAACGACTGCATTTAAGCAATATTTAGATCAGGATTTCTCAACCAGGGTTCCTCCTGAGGTTGCAAAGACAATGACCAAGTTCTACCTCTCAGATACGTTTCCACTCACACTATTGGTCTTTTCAGCTATCTGTAAGGGGGCCCCCAGTGTAGGGGGCAATCTTCCCACTGATCACCAATGTAAGGGGCATTCTTCCCACTGGCCACCAATGTAAGGGGCAATCTTCCCACTGGCCACCAATGTAAGGGGCAATCTTCCCACTGGCCACCAATGTAAGGGGTAATCTTCCCACTGGCCACCAATGTAAGGGGTAATCTTCCCACTGGCCACCAATGTAAGGGGCAATCTTCCCACTGGCCACCAATGTAAGGGGCAATCTTCCCACTGGCCACCAATGTAAGGGGCAATCTTCCCACTGGCCACCAATGTAAGGGGCAATCTTCCCACTGGCCACCAATGTAAGGAGCATTCTTCCCACTGGTCACCAATGTAAGGGACATTCTTCCCACTGGCCACCAATGTAAGGAACATTCTTCCCACTGGCCACCAATGTAAGGAACATTCTTCCCACTGGCCACCAATGTAAGGAACATTCTTCCCACTGGCCACCAATGTAAGGAACATTCTTCCCACTGGCCACCAATGTAAGGGGCATTCTTCCCACTGGCCACCAATGTAAGGGGCATTCTTCCCACTGACCACCAATGTAAGGAACATTCTTCCCACTGGCCACCAATGTAAGGGGCAATCTTCCCACTGGCCACCAATGTAAGGGGCAATCTTCCCACTGGCCACCAATGTAAGGGGCAATCTTCCCACTGGCCACCAATGTAAGGGGCATTCTTCCCACTGGCCACCAATGTAAGGGGCATTCTTCCCACTGGCCACCAATGTAAGGAGCATTCTTCCCACTGGTCACCAATGTAAGGGACATTCTTCCCACTGACCACCAATGTAAGGGACATTCTTCCCACTGACCACCAATGTAAGGAACATTCTTCCCACTGGCCACCAATGTAAGGAACATTCTTCCCACTGGCCACCAATGTAAGGAACATTCTTCCCACTGGCCACCAATGTAAGGAACATTCTTCCCACTGGCCACCAATGTAAGGGGCATTCTTCCCACTGGCCACCAATGTAAGGGGCATTCTTCCCACTGGCCACCAATGTAAGGGGCATTCTTCCCACTGGCCACCAATGTAAGGGACATTCTTCCCACTGGCCAATGTAAGGGACATTCTTCCCACTGGCCACCAATGTAAGGGGCATTCTTCCCACTGGCCACCAATGTAAGGGGCATTCTTCCCACTGGCCACCAATGTAAGGGGCATTCTTCCCACTGGCCACCAATGTAAGGGGCATTCTTCCCACTGGCCACCAATGTAAGGGGCATTCTTCCCACTGGCCACCAATGTAAGGGACATTCTTCCCACTGACCACCAATGTAAGGGACATTCTTCCCACTGACCACCAATGTAAGGGACATTCTTCCCACTGGCCACCAATGTAAGGGACATTCTTCCCACTGGCCACCAATGTAAGGATAATTCTTCCCACTGGCCACCAATGTAAGGGACATTCTTCCCACTGGCCACCAATGTAAGGGACATTCTTCCCACTGGCCACCAATGTAAGGGACATTCTTCTCACTGGCCACCAATGTAAGGGACATTCTTCCCACTGGCCACCAATGTAAGGGACATTCTTCCCACTGGCCACCAATGTAAGGGACATTCTTCCCACTGGCCACCAATGTAAGGGACATTCTTCCCACTGATCACCAATGTAAGGAGCATTCTTCCCCCTGACCCCAATCAGATCAAAACCAAAACTAAAAAAAAAATCAGAATTCGGAAATGATTGCTTGTTAAGGTGTGGCAACCATTTTTTCTGCAAAAACACTGCTGCTCCTGAACATACTGGCATGGTTTTGTTTTTTTCTGCCTCTTATGTGTTTTACCGAGGTCCCCTAGCCCACTGGGATACCATGCGACCTGCCGGCACTTCCGCTAGCTGATGGAGCTGAAGACCTGATCAGCTTTGGTCGGCTCTCTATGGTAAACTGGAAACAATGGCCTGACATCACTTCTGGTTTACCAGGATGTCAATGGCGCCATTTTGAAAAATCCAAAGCATTCTAACACACGGATACTGATGTTTTGAATGTGCAGAGGAGGATTTGGGGTCTCATAGACCCCAAATCTCCCTATAAAGAGTACCTGCCACTCAGCCTGTTACTGTCACAAAGGAGGTTTACATTCCTTGTGACAGCAATAAAAGTGATAAAACTTTTTTAAAGCAATAGTGAAAAAAAAAATAATTTTTAAAAAAGTTCCATCATCCCCCCTGTGCTTGTATGATCACCGCAATCATCAGATCATGGGCAGTAAATCTAGCACCAGACCTCCCGCGTAAATCTAAAATGGTTACCTGCAAAGGATTTTAAAGCATCGCCTACGGATGGTAAAATATACTTTGTCGCAGTTGGACAAAGACGTGCAAAATTTTAAGGCATGACATGTTTGGTATCTATTTTCTCAGCGTAACTTTTTTATATTTTAGCAAAAATTGGGTTATGTATTGTGTTTTTTTGCTTTAAAAATGTTTAAGAAGTAATTTTTTCCTAAACAAAATTGTGTTGGAAAAACCACCGCGCAAATACCATGCAAAAAAAAATAAAAATATTTGCAAACCCACCATTTTATTCTCTAGGACCTCTGCTTTAAAAAATATGTTTAGGAGTTTTACCTAATTTTATAGCAAAAAATACAGGATTTTTACATGTAAACAAAAATGTCAGGGCCCTCTGATTTCTCCTGTATTGAATTGTACTGTAACTGTATTGTCTTCCCCCACACTTTAAAGCACTGCGCAAACTGTTGGCGCTATATAAATCCTGTGTAATAATAATAATGCTGGAAAAAAGGCCTGGAGACCAAATGATTAAATAGGCTCTGCATGACCCAAGATGGCTGCTAGAGTCAGATCCATTAGGATAGCTTCCAGTGTCCCAGGAAACCATAGAGGAACCCTATTCCTCTTGAGTTCCTCTCCAACAGAGCTGCTGCAGCAGAGCACCATCTGCAGTGGAGAAAGTAGACTGCACCTGCCTACACATTTAGAGGCAGAAAATAAAAAAAAAAATTCTAAAAGTGGCGTTAACGGCCAGTGTGCATGAGACCATACAGTTGAAGACAATTTAAGTGTTAACTTGAGCTGAGAGAGCTTCACAATTGTTTACTTTTTATATACTTTGATTTTGTAGGCACTGATTTTATTGTTCTATAATGTCGGTTGTATTGGATGAAGCACTGGTTATTCTTGTAAAAAATAAAATAAATAAAACAGTTTGGACTGGAGTTGGACCTAAAAAACTAAAGTACAGGTCTGCTTTAACCATTAACCTTGGGTTATAGAAAATTAGGTGGGAGGGAAGATTTTACACCTAATACTGGAGGCAAAAATAGAAAATTGTCATTTTTTTTATAAAATGCCTTTTTGCTAACCACTACTCTTTAAATTACCAGTCAATTTCTAGTGCTTAACTGTCATTTGAAAATAGCTAGAGAAAGAAAAAAAATATCAGAAGCAAACTGCTATTTCCTTTAAATTACTTCAGTCCATTTATTTCTTAAAAAAATGAATAAAAGAAAAAAAAATCTGCGCTTGTGATTCTAAATAAAGTGATGCAGCTGAACACTAATATCTGATACCAGAAAATTCCTATAAGTGAACAGTGCAATGCAAAAACAATGTGAGTAAATTAGTATACAAAATAACACACCGTGATAAGCATTAATCAGTGCAAACCTGAATTGAAGGTAATCCATAAAAATCTGTTGAGCATTAATTATGCCACATCCATAAATATGTACAAAGAACAAAAAAGAGAAACAGAACCCTGTCCAGGAGGACTTTACTGGCATAGATGTGAGACTATATCAAACATATAGAGGTATCAAAAAGTATATTTATTTAAACATATTAAAAATGTATCACATAGTAGCTATTTAGCATCGAGACATCATCAAAAAAAACATGTTTAAACAAAACATAACAAAAAACATGATAGAAATAGGACCCCAAAAGACCAATTCTGACACCTTCCCCAATAGGGATTGTACCAACCAGAAACCTCAACTGGGGGTGTCTAAATAGAGGTCACCTCCGTAGGTCAACGTATTTCGCTGTATTGCGTAGCTTCTTCAGGACCAAAAAAGGAGGAACTTACATTACAAACACTGATAAGACATACTAGGTCATCATATGCCTCCTGGGCAGACACGGGGACTAAAGGATAATCCATCTAATGAGGCCTCATTGTTTAGATGTCATTAGAAGTGGTCTGCTTATAATGTGAAGTTTAGCCCAATCAGAACTGTTTTTCCATTAGATAGGTGCTGAAAAAGCGCTCGCTCATCAACAGGTATAAAATGGTCGCCTTATACTAGTAGATAACTGTAGCAGAAAGTAGGATAATACTGCCAACACAAATATGTAGCAACTTGTTGTCTAGGGCCGCCAGCGGGCAGTACTCTAGGGCCGCCAGCGGGCAGTACTCTAGGGCCGCCAGCGGGCAGTACTCTAGGGCCGCCAGCGGGCAGTACTCTAGGGCCGCCAGCGGGCAGTAATCACCACTACCTATGTCTCTAGACTCTCAAGGAGACAAGAAGCAGTTCCTCCTTTTTTGGTCCTGAAGAAGCTAGGCAATACAGCGAAACACGTTAACCTCTACTCACAGACACCCCCAGTTGAGGTTTACAATTGGTACTATCCCTATTGGGGAAGGTGTCAGAATTGGTCTTTTGGGGGCTATACGAATATGTAGCAACTTGTTTTATAGGGCCTCCAGCATGTAAAAATCTAGGGCCGCCAGTGGGCAGTAATCTAGGGCCGCCAGCAGTAGTAATCTCCACAACGTAGGTCTCTAGCATCCCAAGCAGACCAGATGCAGTTCCTCCTTTTTTTGGTCCTGAAGAAGCTACGCAATACAGCAAAACGCATTGACCTCTACTCACAGACACCCACAGTTGAGGTTTCTAATTGGTACTATCCCTATTGGGGAAGGTGTCAGAATTGGTCTTTTGGGGTCATATTTCTTTCAGTTTTTTGTTGTTTTATTTTCACATGTTTTTATGATGTATCGATGCTAAACAGATGCTATGGGATACATTTTTAATAGGTTTAAATAAATCTACTTCTTGATACCTCTATAGGTTTGATATAAGCGCACATCTATACCAGTAAAGTCCTCCTGATGCAGGATGGGGTTCTGTTCATCTTTTGTTCTTTGTAAACAAAAAAGTCCAAAGTGAATAAAAAGTAAAAGATAAAAAAGTCCCAAATTTGACTTTTGTGCTTGAAAAGAAATCCAGGAATAACCCAAGTGACACTCAGGAAAAAATCAACACAGGACACTGGTCAGTTCTCAAGAATGACCAGATTTTGGGCCCCAATCTACCTGGTAATCCACAGGTTATTTTTAGGGGGACATATAATTTGAGGAATCAGGTTGCACCTAATGTTCTACACCCCCCCCCCCCCACCCCTCTTCTAGGCCAACTTTAGGAATTTAGTTGGTTTCTATTTATGTAGAAAATTTCAGGCTTGTAGAATAAATCAATTTAGAAGCAGGAGAATGATAGAGTATACTTCAGTGGGCACTGGAAAAACAAAATTCCTTTTCCCGAGCAACTAAAAATGTAGTATACCTTTAAAGGGGCTCTTGTGGGTTGGAATATGTGGGGCGAACAATACGTATGCTACAAGATTATACATATTTATGTCAATGAGCCACTAGTGGATGCAATTGGTTAATTCAGTTTTTTTTCTACTATTGGCTTTGGTAATACTGATGTATTCTTAATTTTTTCCACAAGATGGCGATAGTTAAATTGATGCAGCTCATCTATACGAGCTCTTTGGGCGGATTCGTTTTCAGCCTGTTTTGGAACGGCAATTATCCAATCACAGGTGGATCCCCCCCATTCAGTCTACTATATAAAGGCATGATTGAGGCGTGTGTATGTGTCCCTGATGAAGTCATGTATGACGAAATGCATAGGGCAGAACACGTATGCATGGCCGGAAAGACATTTTTGTGATTAGAGATAATTATTCTGCCTCTCTGTCGTTCTACATGCGGTTTACAAGTCTGTCTCCTGTAAGTGCAATATATTTCTTAAAAACTATTTGGATTTCACGGAATTACGCAATATGGAGCCTTTATTTTACATATGCTCTGGGCTGGTAAGAACAAACGGAAGACTGCTTACCTGCTGGATAATAAATATTGCTATCAGGATTCCTATGTGCTGGGGTTCATTTCCCTTTGGTTACAAAAGTGAGTATTGACCACCCTGTAAAAAGGGGGTCACTGGCTTTCTGGTGACCCCCAAGCCTCCGGTGTTGATTTTCCTGAGTGTTACTTGGGTTATTCCTGGAATTCTTTTCATGCACACAAGGAGTCGTTTTTGGGACTTCTTATATTTTACTTTTTATTTACTTTGGACTTATTGATTACCTTCAATTCACATTGGACTTTTATGGATTACCTTCAATTCACGTTTACACTGATTAATGCTTATCACGGTGTGTTTATTTTGTATACTAATTACATTGTTTGTTTATGCGCTGCACTGTTTACTTAAACATTTCCGAAAGCCTTCAGCCCCGAGGTCAGAATTCCACTCTGGAATATTCACGGCGAAGGCTACAGAAAGAACATTCACACTGCAAGGCAACGATGGCTGGGCGATGCAGACGAATGCTAAGAGCCACTCGGCCCCTGTGGTTATTAAGGAGCTCCAGTGCCAGATTACTATATAGGCAGAGTGGGCACCGTGCTATGGGCTCCATGTTCTTTAACCACTTGCCTACAGGGCACCTTTACCCCCTTCCTACCCAGACCAATTCTCAGCTTTCAGCGCTGTCACACTTTGAATGACAATTGCGCAGTCATGCAAGACTGAACCCAGATTACATTTTTATCATTTTTCTCACACAAATTAAGCTTTTTAGTGGTATTTATCACTTTTTTTTTTAATTTTTTGCTAAATAAATGAAGACCGCAAATGTTGAAAAAAATACTTGGAAAACAGGTAATTTTTTCCCTTCACTTATAGGCATTGATGGACATTGATGAGCACTAATCGGTGGCACTAATGAGGAAGTGATAAAGGGGCACTGTTGAGGCAGCACTGAGACACTGATGGGCACTGCTGAGGCGGCACTGAAACATTGATGGTCACTGCTGAGGCGGCACAGAAACATTGATGGGCACTGCTGAGTTGGCACAGAGACATGGATGGGCACTGCTTGGGTGGCACAGAGACATTGATGGGCACTAAGGCAACGATGGGCACTGCTGGGGCGGCACAGACATTGATGGGCACTGCTGAGGCGGCACAGACATTGATGGGCACTGCTTGAGTGGCACAGACATTGATGGGCACTGCTTGGGTGGCACAGACATTGGTGGGCACTAAGGCGGCACAGACATTGATGGGCACTGCTGGGGCGGCACAGACTGATGGGCACTGCTGGGGCGGCACAGAGACATTGGTGGGCACTGATGAGGCGGCACAGAGACATTGGTGGGCACTGATGTGGCTGCACTGATGGGCACTGATAGGTGGCACTAATAAGGCAACAATAATAAGGAGGCACTGGTGGGCACAGTCCAGACAAAGGATAATCCAGACAGTGCCAATTAGTTCCCTGTTTATCAGTGTAGATGTCCCTTTTAGAGAAGCCAGCTATTGGTTCTCCTCTCCTCATGCTGTCAGCGTGAGGAAAGGAGTGCCGATAATCAACTTCTATATACATCCATGATCAGCTGTGATTGGACACCGCTAATCACATAGTAAAGACCTGCTGATTGGCTTTTTACACCTCAAGCTGATCAGCAGTGTCCTCCAGACACCGATTACAGAGCGCGTCGCCCGCGCCCCGCAGCGCGTGAAGTTTCAGGAGAACTAGCCGGCTGCGCTGTGGCCGTCATTCGCCTAAGGCTCGGTCGGCAAGTGCTTAAGGGCTCCACAACAATGGATCAAAATAAGATCTTGTAAGAAAATAACAAAGCTTTCCTAAATTGTTTACGAAAGATAAAAAAAAATCAACTCAAAGAAACAAAAAACTGTCCATAAGAGACTCTACATGGAAAATCCGGCATTACCGCTTGCCAAACACATAACCTGCTTATACAGCAGCAAAGCGGCTCTTCTGCGCTGGATCACGTACCTAGTATGTGATCAGCGCTTCCGGGTAGAAGGTGTGCGCACGCCCCTGCCCGGCACTGCTGCGATTCGTTACAGCATAAGCTGATCAGCAGGTGATTGGCTCAGTGAGTCACAGACAGCTCTGCAGTGACCGGTAATCTTGTCTTTCCATTCCCTGCTAAGCAGGGGAAAAAAAAATAAAGATCCCTTAGATAAATCAGTACTCACATTACCCCTTCCTAGGCACACGGTTCACCTCTTTGATTGCCCCAGATGTTAACCCCTTCCCAGCCAGTGTCATTAGTACAGTGAGTGTATAGTAGTATTAGTGCTGATTACTGTATTAGTGTCACTGGCGATGTCAGTGACCGTTCCCACAAAATGTCAGTTAGTGTCAGATTTTTCCACCGCAGTATCAGTTCCACTATAAGTCACTGATCGTCACCATTACTAGTATTAAAAAATAAAAAAATTAAATTATAAAAATGTATTATTTTATTATATTCTCTCTCACCTTACCCAGTCCATACCAGTATAGATCCCAACACGATACCCAGTCCATACCAGTATAGATCCCAACACATTACCCAGTCCATACCAGTATAGATCCCAACACATTACCCAGTCCATACCAGTATAGATCCTAACACATTACCCAGTCCATACCAGTATAGATCCTAACACATTACCCAGTCCATACCAGTATAGATCCCAACACATTACCCAGTCCATACCAGTATAGATCCTAACACATTACCCAGTCCATACCAGTATAGATCCCAACACGTTACCCAGTCCATACCAGTATAGATCCTAACACGTTACCCAGTCCGTACCAGTATAGATCCTAACACATTACCCAGTCCATACCAGTATAGATCCTAACATATTACCCAGTCCATGCCAGTATAGATCCTAACACATTACCCAAACCATACCAGTATATATCCTAACACATTACCCAGTCCATACCAGTATATATCCTAACACATTACCCAGTCCATACCAGTATATATCCTAACACATTACCCAGTCCATACCAGTATAGATATCCAGCATAAGATTTTTCACCCCATTGAGATCTGAGGTGTTTTCAAAGTGTACATTTCATTTTCTTTGAGCAGTGTGCATAAGGCGGGATATGATCTCCATGTATAAATACATAAGGGGGGGATATGATCTCCATGTATAAATACTTAAGGGGGGATATGATCACCATGTATAAATACATAAGGGGGATATGATCTCCATGTATAAATACATAAGGGGGGATATGATCTCCATGTATAAATACATAAGGGGGGGGGGGTATGATCTCCATGTATAAATACATAAGGGGGGGGGTATGATCTCCATGTATAAATACATAAGGGGGGGATATGATCTCCATGTATAAATACATAAGGGGGATATGATCTCCATGTATAAATACATAAGGGGGGATATGATCTCCATGTATAAATACATAAGGGGGGATATGATCACCATGTATAAATACATAAGGGGGGATATGATCACCATGTATAAATACATAAGGGGGGGATATGATCACCATGTATAAATACATAAGGGGGGGATATGATCGCCATGTATAAATACATAAGGGGGGGATATGATCGCCATGTATAAATACATAAGGGGGGATATGATCGCCATGTATAAATACATAAGGGGGGATAGAATCACCATGTATAAATACATAAGGGGGGATAGAATCACCATGTATAAATACATAAGGGGGGATATGATCACCATGTATAATACATAAGGGGGGATATGATCACCATGTATAAATACATAAGGGGGGATATGATCTCCATGTATAAATACATAAGGGGGGATATGATCACCATGTATAAATACATAAGGGGGGATATGATCACCATGTATAAATACATAAGGGGGGATATGATCTCCATGTATAAATACATAAGGGGGGATATGATCTCCATGTATAAATACATAAGGGGGGATATGATCACCATGTATAAATACATAAGGGGGGATATGATCTCCATATATAAATACATAAGGGGGGATATGATCTTCATGTATAAATACATAAGGGGGGATATGATCTCCATATATAAATAAGGGGGATATGATCTCCATATATAAATACATAAGGGGGATATGATCTGCATGCGTAAATACATACGGGGGGATATGATCTCCACGTATAAATAGATAGGGGGGTATGATCTCCATGTATAGATTCATAAGGGGGGATATGATCTCCATGTATAAATACATAAGGGGGGGATATGATCTCCATGTATAAATACATAAGGGGGGGATATGATCACCATGTATAATACATAAGGGGGGATATGATCTCCATATATAAAGACATAAGGGGGGATATGATCTCCATATATAAATACATAAGGGGGGGATATGATCTCCATGTATAAATACATAAGGGTGGATATGATCTCCATATATAAATACATAAGGGGGGGATATGATCACCATGTATAAATACATAAGGGGGGGATATGATCTCCATGTATAAATACATAAGGGGGGATATGATCTCCATGTATAAATACATAAGGGGGGGGGGATATGATCTCCATGTATAAATACATAAGGGGGGATATGATCTCCATGTATAAATACATAAGGGGAGATATGATCTCCATGTATAAATACATAAGGGGGGATATGATCACCATGTATAAATACATAAGGGGGGATATGATCTCCATGTATAAATACATAAGGGGGGATATGATCTCCATGTAGAAATACATAAGGGGGGGATATGATCACCATGTAGAAATACATAAGGGGGATATGATCTCCATGTATAAATACATAAGGGGGGATATGATCACCATGTATAAATACATAAGGGGGGATATGATCACCATGTATAAATACATAAGGGGGGATATGATCACCATGTATAAATACATAAGGGGGAGGATATGATCTCCATGTATAAATACATAAGGGGGATATGATCACCATGTATAATAAATAAGGAGGGATATGATCTCCATGTATAAATACATAAGGGGGATATGATCACCATGTATAATAAATAAGGGGGGATATGATCACCATGTATAAATACATAAGGGGGGATATGATCACCATGTATAATACATAAGGGGGGATATGATCACCATGTATAATACATAAGGGGGGATATGATCACCATGTATAAATACATAAGGGGGGATATGATCACCATGTATGAATACATAAGGGGGATATGATCACCATGTATAAATACATAAGGTGGGATATGATCTCCATGTATAAATACATAAGGGGGGATATGATCTCCATGTATAAATACATAAGGGGGGATATGATTTCCATGTATAAATACATAAGGGGGGAT
Organism: Pelophylax lessonae; assembly: GCF_965119305.1. Classification (NCBI taxonomy): domain Eukaryota; kingdom Metazoa; phylum Chordata; class Amphibia; order Anura; family Ranidae; genus Pelophylax; species Pelophylax lessonae. The sequence continues at coordinate 236,183,650 of NC_138777.1, read as the reverse complement.
AGAATCACCATGTATAAATACATAAGGGGGGATATGATCACCATGTATAATACATAAGGGGGGATATGATCACCATGTATAAATACATAAGGGGGGATATGATCACCATGTATAAATACATAAGGGGGGATATGATCTCCATGTATAAATACATAAGGGGGGATATGATCTCCATGTATAAATACATAAGGGGGGATATGATCACCATGTATAAATACATAAGGGGGGATATGATCTCCATATATAAATACATAAGGGGGGATATGATCTTCATGTATAAATACATAAGGGGGGGGATATGATCTCCATATATAAATAAGGGGGATATGATCTCCATATATAAATACATAAGGGGGGATATGATCTTCATGTATAAATACATAAGGGGGATATGATCTGCATGCGTAAATACATACGGGGGGATATGATCTCCACGTATAAATACATAGGGGGGTATGATCTCCATGTATAGATTCATAAGGGGGGATATGATCTCAATGTATAAATACATAAGGGGGGATATGATCTCCATGTATAAATACATAAGGGGGGGATATGATCACCATGTATAATACATAAGGGGGGATATGATCTCCATATATAAAGACATAAGGGGGGATATGATCTCCATATATAAATACATAAGGGGGGGATATGATCTCCATGTATAAATACATAAGGGTGGATATGATCTCCATATATAAATACATAAGGGGGGGATATGATCACCATGTATAAATACATAAGGGGGGGATATGATCTCCATGTATAAATACATAAGGGGGGATATGATCTCCATGTATAAATATATAAGGGGGGGGGATATGATCTCCATGTATAAATACATAAGGGGGGATATGATCTCCATGTATAAATACATAAGGGGAGATATGATCTCCATGTATAAATACATAAGGGGGGATATGATCACCATGTATAAATACATAAGGGGGGATATGATCTCCATGTATAAATACATAAGGGGGGATATGATCACCATGTATAAATACATAAGGGGGGATATGATCACCATGTATAAATACATAAGGGGGGATATGATCTCCATGTATAAATACATAAGGGGGGATATGATCTCCATGTATAAATACATAAGGGGAGATATGATCTCCATGTATAAATACATAAGGGGGGGATATGATCACCATGTATAAATACATAAGGGGTCCATATAGTAAACTTGGTGTTGAGTTATTCACTTTAAGGTCATCACAGAGGACAAGGGGACACTCTTTACGCCTAGAGGAAGAGAGATTTAAATTCCAAATACGGAAAGGTTTCTTCACAGTAAGAGCTGTGATAATGAGTTGTGATAATGTGGAATAGACTCCCTCCGAGGTGATTCTGGCCAGCTCACTAGAGTGCTTTAAAAAAGGCCTGGATTCTTTCCTAAATGTACATAATATAACTGGACAGTAATATTTATGGATAAAGTTCATCCAGGAAATATCTGATTGCCTCTCGGGGGATCAGGAAGGAATTTTTTTCCCCTGCTGGAGAAAATTGGTGAATAAAGTTTGTATTTCATAAAATAGGCATTTCCTTTTCGGATAACGGAAATACAAGAAAAATAGCTATATTCATCGGGGGACCTACTTGCTGCAGTTGATGAGGACATCTTCGGGCACAATCCTCCTTTTTAACATGCCCTGCTTGGGGTGGTCGCCTCGCCCTCGAAACAACCCAGGAGGCTCAATCTTGAAGTTCCCAATCTTCTCTCTGTGATGATCCAGGAGGCAGAAACCATATTCCTCCACAATCCTCTGGTTCTCTTCTTTCAATTTCTATTGCAAGTGCAGAGGGGAGATCAAAGGTTTTAGAATGGTTACCCTACAGAGCCAATGAAGGAGAAGTCTAATACAGGACTGGTTTATAAATACAACATTGCTTATATGACCTTTTTGTAAAAAAACAACATCTTATTTCCTTTAGGCTTCATGTACATGGGTGTGTTTGCCAATGCATCGTTCGGACACTGCGTATTTCTGGTGGCCGGGATTATCCCACAATTGCGTACAGCCGGCCATAGACCGAATGGTTGAATGTAGTATGCCGCTATTTGCAGAAAGTAGCATACAGATGTCATGTACCAAATTAATCATCATCCATTCATGTACACTATATTGTCAAACGTATTGGGACGCCACACATGAACTTTAATGGCATCCCAGTCTTAGTCCGTAGGGTTCAATATTGAGTTGGCCCACCCTTTGCAGCTATAACAGCTTCAACTCTTCTGGGAAGGCTGTCCACAAGGTTTAGGAGTGTGTCTATGGGAATGTTTCACCATTCTTCTAGAAGCACATTTGTGAGGTCAGGCACTGATGTTGGACAAGGCCTGGCTCGCAGTCTGCACTCTAATTCATCCCAAAGGTGTTCTATCAGGTTGAGGTCAGGACTGTGAAGGCCAATCAAGTTCCTCCACCCCAAACTCACTTATCCATGTCTTTATGGACCTTGCTTTGTGCACTGGTGCGCAGTCATGTTGGAACAGGAAGGGGCCATCCCAAAACTGTTACTACAAAGTTGGGAGCATGAAATTGTCCAAAATGTCTTGATATGCTGACGCCTTAAGAGTTCCCTTCACTGGAACTAAGGGGCCAAACCCAACCCCTGAAAAACAACCCCACACCATAATCCCCCCTCCAAATGGTTTCAAATGGTGCACAAAGCAAGCTCCATAAAAACATGGATGAGCGAGTTTGGGGTGGAGGAACTTGACTGGCCTGCACCTCATCCCAATAGAACACCTTTGGGATGAATGAGAACAGAGACTGCAAACCAAGCCTTCTCGTCTATCAGTGCCTGACCCCACAATTGCGCTTCTGGAAGAATGGTCAAACATTCCATAGACACTCCTAAACCTTGTGGACAGCCTTCCCAGAAGAGTTGAAGCTGTTATAGCTGCAAAGGGTGGGCCAACTCCATATTGAACCCTACGGACTAAGACTGGGATGCCATACAGTGTACGGGTTGTGCTTTGCACAGGGTAAGGGGTGCGCTATGCACAAGGTTCAGGGGGTTCACTATGCACAAGGTTCAGGGGGTGCACTATGCAGGATCCGCTCTCTTTCACAGGCTGACCACCTCTCACTTAAGGCTGAAAGCCGTGGGTGCAAGGGCCAGATGAAATGGCCTGGTGGGCCGGATTGGGCCTGCGGGCCTTGTGTTTGACACGTGCCCTATAGACTGGGTTAGCTCCAACAATTTAAAAACACGCCCTCTTGTGCCCACACCCACCTTTCCCTCTCAAGATTGTCTCAAGATTTTGTGTGTAGAATGCCCAGGTCTGGAGTCAGACTTGAAACTCCTTGAAACATCTTACCTCTGCTTGCCAACAAGGGTTTCTCCACCAACTACTAAGTCATGTTTTGCTTGGGGATCAAATACTTATTTTACTCACTGAACTGCAACTTAATTTATAACATTTGTATTGTGTGTTTTTTTCTGGATTTTTGGTTGATATTAGGTCTCTTATTTAAAATACACCTGTAATAAAAAATTTAGACCATTGTTTTGCAAGTGGGCAAACAATCTGCAGGGCATCAAATAATTATTCTTCCCCACTGTAGTTAAATATATCCTTCTCTTACAAGTCAGCATTTCTGGAGTATCTCCTTCCACCCAAACCCTCTCTTGGTACAAGTTCTGCAAGCAATAAATCACAAAAAGACATCCCCTATACTGGTTATTGGGGCCAGAATGAATGGACTGTTGCCCGTGTGAATGATGGCCTCTGCACTGTTTTAGGGAAGAACCAGTTACCTCAGTGGCTCTTACAGGGGTAGCACCACAACTGTATTAAAAAAAATACCATAAGATGTGTTCTGCTACACTAAACATTTAATCCAACCTCCAAATGATTGCATTTGTTATTCGGAAAGCACGTAAAATAAAAGCAGTGAAAAGACCCAAAAGCAAAATCTCAATATTTGCGGATAATAAACTAAGCATGCCAATATCTTCTGGGCAGGATGTGGAAACCTTACAAGCAGACCTGAACAAAATAACGGGATGGGCAACTACATGGCAGATGAGGTTTTATGTTGAAAAATGTAAAGTAATGCACTTGGGGGCCAGAAACCAGAAAGCAAGCTACTCACTAGGGGGGGGAACCTCTGGGTGAGTCTAGGATGGAAAGGGACCTGGGGGTACTGGTAGACAACAGGCTTGGCAGTGGCATGCAATTCCAAGCCGCTGCAAGCAAAGCAAACAGAATACTGGGATGTATAAAAAAGGGGATTCACTCCAGAAATAAAGAGATTATTCTCCCACTCTACAAGACTCTGGTCCGGCCACATCTGGAGTATGCTGTCCAGTTCTGGGCACCAGTCCTCAGGAAGGATGTGCTGGAACTGGAGAAAGTCCAGAGAAGGGCATCAAAAATAATTAGGGGAATGGAGGACATCAGCTATGAGGAAAGACTACAAGCACTGAACTTATTCTCTCTGGAGAAGAGACGATTGAGGGGGGATATGATATCAATGTACAAATACTGTACTGGAAACCCTAGCATATGGAAAAACCTATTCAGAGAAAGGAAATACAATAAGACACGTGGCCACTCACTAAAACTAGAGGAAATGCGGTTTAACCTTAAAATACGCAGGGGGTTCTTCACTGTAAGAGCAGTAAGGATTTGGAATGTGGAAACAGTTGTATCAGCAGGGAGCATCGATAGTTTCAAAAAACTATTAGATGGGCACCTTAAAGACCACAACATACAGGGGTATACAATGTACAACATACGGGAGTATACAATGTACGGTTAACAGTAGACACACACACACATAGGTTGAACTGGATGGACTGATGTCTTTTTTCAACCTCACTATGTAACTATGTGACCCACTTGTGGGTTTAACCAATCATTTTTTGAATAGGAGTTCTTCGTGGGTGGTGTTAACTAGGGGCGTGGCAGGGTCAGGTTTCATTGCCTGTGTAGTTGGTGCTAAAAGCTGACCCTCTGTTCTTTCTGAAGGTTAGGTTTGCTATTGGACCGTCAATGTGAGAGGGGACCTTCAATGTGAGAGGTGACCTCAGTGACCAATGGAGAGAAACGAAAGACCGGAAGTGGCAGCAGTAATGCAATCTCCTTCTATTTGCTAAAGTAAAGTATTTGCCTATTAGCATCCCGGGGGGAGCATATATATCCAGTTCTTCATAGCTCATTACATTGCATTTTCTTGGTAAGCAGGAAAAGCTTGTTCTGAGAAGTGGATAGTTTCAGAAAAAAAAAAGTAATAAAAGTATTTATGTTTCATTCTACAAACAGGCAATCAGCCCCTTGTTGGGAAAGCACAAAGTTCTGCTCGTTATTCAGACCTCATAAGGATTCCACTTGTGAAATAAGGCCTCCTACCTGGAAGTCAGTCAGTTTAGGCTTTGTGAACTTCTATTTCACTGAAAGTTTAACAGATTATAATTTGAAGCTCTATTTTTTTTTTTAAACATTCAGTGAGGCCAATTTCTTCATTAAAAGTAAATGCAAGAAACATATTGTAGCAATGATTGGAGTTCTTGATGATCCATGAAGAATACCCATCCCCTTTTTCTTTTATTTCATTATATAAACTACCCATCTAAACCCAAAAGCAAAGTAATACATTGCAGCTAGCTTGCCGGGACTTAGCTCAGGGGTGGGCAATTCATTTTCCCAAGGGGCCACATGAGAAACTAGATATGAAATGTGGACTTGGGAAGGTCCATATATGCCTTGTTTACTGAGTGCAACGGTTCAGGTGGGTACAGTTTGGAAGGGTTAGAATGGTCCGGCCTATTCAGGTGAGCGTTTCCACTGCAAGTGGGACCGCCAGGGGCCATGCAGGGTTCACACCAAACGTGGTGTTTGTTTTGTGCTTTTGTTTGACGTGAGCATTGACGTTTTCCTGTCCACCAATCAGTGGAATTTATCGAGTTACGCCAGTAGCTCCGCCCTAACCGTACGGTACCATTTCCTATGGCCCTACATCTGAAGGAGGACCAGGAATGGTGCGGTTTGGTTCGGTTGTATGGGCCACTTTCATAATGGAAACACTCAAAATAGCGTACCGTACCAAACTGACTTGAACCAATCCGCTCAGTGGAAACGAGGCAATATATATATATATATATATATATATATATATATATATATATATATATATATATATATATATATATATATAATCTGGCATCTAGAAATAATCGGTAGAACTGCTCATAAAACCAAGCTCTTTCAGACAGGTGGTTGGGGGGTGAGTAAACCTCAGAAATTAGAAGATTTCTCAAATGTCATTGGAGCAATGTTTGTATGTGCTCTACATGTGTCCAGTATACAAAAATAGTATCCATTTTCCGATTGTATTAAACAACTTGATGGGAAATGTACACATTAACCACTCCCTTTGTTTTAGAAGCGTTTTGGTCAAACACTGCACCCAGGCTACGTCAATAAAAGTCAAGACTTTGACTTTCACATATAAAACCAATGGCATGAATGATTGCACAGTGGCATCTAGATTTTGAAATGAAATGCTTCTCTTATAGAAACGGATGAAAAAAAAAAGGATAAGCCCATGTGGGAATGACTACCCAAACTTTCTAAATAAAAGGTCAGCAGCACAAGCTGAAAGTCCATAGACTAAATATTATTCTGGTTTTATAGAGGGGAACACGATAAGACCAAAGAAGATTTTGTGCCATTTGGGGGAATCCATAAAACCAAAGAAGAATGTGCCCGGGGGACTCCATAAGATTATATATATATATATATATATATATATATATATATATATATATATATATATATATATATATATATATATATATATATACACACAAGCTAGCCATTGTCAAAAAAGAGGTCTATGATACTCAAATGACTAGTCAGCCATCTAGGGAATTGACTCTTCCTGAAGAAGTCAAGTTGTCTAGAAAGTTCAAAAGTTAAGACGTGGTAAGCGGGGTCCCCCAAGGCTCAGTCCTGGGACCAACCTTGTTCAATTTATTCATAAACAGCATTAAGGACGGGATCAGTAGTTCGATATCAGTTTTTGCAGATGACACAAAATTGGGCAGGGCAATAACTGCACAGCATGAAGCAGATATCCTACAGAATGACCTGGACAAAATAACAGTGGGTAACGACATGGCAAATGAGGTTTAATGTGGAGAAGTGTAAGATTTTGCACTTGGGGACTAAAAACATAAAAGCACAATACACTTTAGGAGGGGAACCCTTGGGGGAATCAAAAACAGAGAAAGATCTGGGAGTCTGGGTAGAGGCTAGGCAATAGCATGCAATGTCAAGCGGCAGCTGCCAAGGCCGGCAGAGTTTTGGCATGCATAAAGAAAGGGATGTATTCCAGAGATAAGACTATAATCCTTCCACTTTATAAAACTCTGGTCCGACCACATCTGGAGTATTCTGTCCAGTTCTGGTCGCCAGTCCTCAGGAGGGATGTGTTGGAGCTGGAGAGAGTCCAGAGAAGGGCAACTAAACTAATTAGGGGATTAGAGGACATTAATTTTGAAGAGCCTCTGCAATCGCTTGATTTATTCTCCCTGGAGAAGAGACGCCTGAGGGGACATGATAGCAATTTATAAATACCTCAATGGTGATCTCAGCATTGAAAAAAAGCTATTCAGTCGAAAGGATTGCATGAGGACTCAAGGCCATACAATGCAATTTGAGGAGAAGCGTTTTAACCTCAGGCAACGTGGGGGGGTTCTTTACGGTTAGGGCTACAAGATTGTGGAATTCTCTACCACAGGTGGTTTCTGCGGGAAGTATGGCTACTTTGAAAAGACTCTTAGACGTACATCTCAAGGAACAGAACATTCAGGGGTATGAGAGATGATTACAGCCACACACACCTACACAGGTTGAACTGCATGGACTATCGTCTTTATTCAACCTCAACTACTATGTAACTATGATATACTACAAGAGAACCCCTTTTCCTGCACTTGCAGTAGCCTCAAGTCCTGGTTGTCTACAGAGATCACAAGGGCCACTATGATACGAGTTAGGTGACTTTAGTGTATCCCTATCACATACAGGCCATTGTCAATACTCATTTGCTAGGAAGGTTAGGTAGCGTGTGTATGTGTGTTGCTAGGAAGGTTAGGCAGCGTGTGTATGTGTGTTGTATGTATATTTGTAAGGCCCCTTTCACACAGGCGGACCGTTCAGATCCGCCCGTTCGTTTTTTTGGCGGATCTGAACGGTCCCCCCATGCATTCCTATGGGGCATCGGATGGCAGCGGAGACATGTCCGCTGACATCCGACCCGATCCGTCAAATCTGGACGGATAGAAACCCTATTTTCCGTCCAGCGGATCGGATGGGATCGGATGAGAACGGACCGACGGTCTGTTCCCATCTGATTTTCCCCATAGAGATGCATGGAGAAATGACAGCTGTGTCTCCGCACACAGCGCGGAGACACAGCTGTCATTCTCCTGCTCAGCGGGGGATCGGCGGCTCGATCCCCCGCTGAGAAAAGCGGAGTCCGCTTGACGGACATAGTGTGTGAAAGGAGCCTAATACTTTTTAGGTCTTGTATTATCCTACAATTGCCCCAACCATGGCACTACCTGCACAGAGTTTGGATGTTCTCCCTGTGAGGGTTTCCTCGGGGGACTCCCGTTTCCTCCCACACTCCAAAGACAGGCTGGCAGGTTAATTGGCTCCTGTCTAAATTGGCAGTAGTATGTGTATGTATGAATGCGAGTTAGGGACCTTAGATTGTAAGCTCCTTGAGGGCAGGGACTGATGTGAATGTACAATATAAATGTAAAGCGCTGGGTATATTGATGGCACTATTGTCAGTACCTATAATAAATTGTACGTTTGTATGTACAGAATTCTGGTTTAGTAACATTGTACTACAGGGTTTGTAGTTTCCTTGCTTTACTGCAAAGTAGCAGAAAGGATACAAGCAAAACAGACACAGGAGATATAGTCCTTCAAGCGCCCCTTTTCGACTTGTGAGAACAACGTTCCAATTCCAAGTGCAACAGGAGGAGAGGTAAGTATTTGCATTTTGTTCCCCAAAAAATTTATTTGGAATTTTGACATCAGGGACAATTCAAAGAGACCTTCACCAGATTAATTACCTTCAACAGTCTTCTTAAATTATGAGTCCCTTTTACACATTTTATGAATTCTGTGCAGAGGAGCCGGGCCCGCACTAAGATAAGCTAGCCACTGCCAAAAGAGAAGAGGTCTATGATACTCAAATGACTAGAAGGCCATCTAGGGAATTGACTCTTCCTGAAGAAGTCAAGTTGTCTAGCAAGTTCAAAAGGTACATCATTGTTTAGTTGTGTCCGACTCTTTGTGACCTCATGGACCATAGCACGCCAGGCTTTTCTGTCCTCCACTGCCTCCTGGAGCTTGGTTAACTTAATGTTCATGGTTTCGATGATGCCATCTATCCATCTTGTTTTCTGTCGACCTCTTCTTTCTCTTTCCAAGTTTCCCAGCATCGGGGTCTTTTCCAAACATTGGAGGCCAATAAAACATTTATAGAAAACATTTCAAATACTTGATTTTTCTGTGCTAATTTTCTTTACTAGGCTTTAAATGATTTTTATAGTCAACCTTTTTTGGTTGATCAGTGTTGTAGATACCCAAAAATGAATAAAAAAATTGGCCAGAAAGTTTTGGCACTAAATTTCGTCTCTTTTCCGCCTCTTGGATTGTAGAAAAGATCCTAAAGCCGCAGAGACCAGCATGTTTCCAGTTCTCTGAATGACATTTGTGCTGGCTCGTCCTTCTCTGGAGACCCTCCATGTTTAGCCCTTGTAATCAGCCCACTCACGGTTCTGCACATGGTCCACCCCCCCCCACACACACACACACCCCCCCCCCCCCAACCACATTAGGAAATCACGGCGCGGTGCTGTGGACAGGCACAGGGAATTAGATGGCAGGTGTTGCCGCTCTTTAGATTTTAGCCGGTTTGGCAAGCGCGGCGCTCGGAATCCGTGCAGTTTCCTGTTTTATCTGTTCAGTTTGAGATTCAAGTCATTAATCATACACACCGAAAATTCACAAAATACAGCTCACAGAGCCTCTCATTTATCTTCTGTAAGAGAAAGTACAACCCTTACATTTCTGGCTGCATTTCTCTCTTCAGTTGTTCAAAGATTTCAAATTTAAAGAAACCCTTCACCAGAATCCAAGATGGAACGTCTGTTTTGGGTGGCACGGGGCAGACAAGGGCTTCCTTCTCTTCTGGTCATTATGGGGTCCAAGTAACCAGCAGGGAGACTTTCACCAGATTTCTATATCTTTGCAATACACACCATTCCCCACAGTAAATGTATGTAGAGGGGTGACAAGTTGAATTTTATATATATATATATATATATATATATATATATATATATATATATATATATATATATATATATATATATATACATATACATATACATATACACATACATACATACACACACACACTATATTGTAGTAATTACAAAGTATTGGGACGCCTGCCTTTACATGCACATAAACTAAGTGCATCCCAGTCTTAGTCCGTAGGGTTTAGTATTGAGTTGGCCCACCCTTTTTCCCTACTCCTCTTTTCTGACTGTTTTTCACTAGTTTTGCATTTGACTAGGGTCAAATGGTAGCAAGAGGCGATACCTGGACCCTATAGAGGTGGCACAGGCAGTCCAACGCCTTCAGGATGGCACATCAATACATGCCATTGCCAGAAGGTTTGCTGCGTCTCCCAGCACAGTCTCAGGAGCATGGAGGAGATTCCAGGAGACCGGCAGTTACTGTAGGAGAGCTGGACAGGACCATAGAAGATCCTTAACCCATCAGCAGGACCGGTATCTGCTCCTTAGTGCAAGAAGGACCAGAATGAGAATTGCCAGAGCCCTACAAAATGACCTCCAGCAGGCCACTGGTGTGAATGTCTCTGACCAATCAGACACAGTCGTCATGAGGGTGGCCTGAAGGCCCAATGTACTCTAGTGGGCCCTGTGCTCACTGCCCGGCACCATGGAGCTCAATTGGCATTTGCCATTAAACACCAGAATTGGCAGGTCAGCCAGTGGCACCCTGTGCTTTTCACAGATGAGAGCAGGTTCACCCTGAGCACATGTGACCGATGTGGAAGGGTCTGGAGAAGCCGTGGAGAGCGTTATGCTGCCTGTAACATCGTTCAGCTTGACCAGTTTGGTGGTGGGTCAGTGATTTTCTGGGAAGGCATATCCATGGAGGGACACACAGACCTCTACAGGCTAGACAATGGCACCCTGACTGCCATTAGGTATTGGGATATAATACTTGGACCCATGGTCAGACCCTACGCTGGTGCAGTGGGTCCTGGATCCCTCCTGGTGCACGACAATGCCCGGCCTCATGTGGCGAGAGTATGCAGGCAGATCCTGGAGGATGAAAGAATTGATACCATTGAATGGCCCCTATGCTCGTCTGACCTAAATCCAATAGAACACCTTTTGGACATTATGTTTGGGTCCATCTGACACCGCCAGGTTGCACCTCAGTCTGTTCAGCAGCTCAGTGATGCCCTGGTCCAGATCTAGGATGAAATACCCCAGGACACCATCCTCTCATTAGGAGTATGCCCCGACGTTGTCAGGCATGCATACAAGCAGGTGGGGGGCCATACAAACTACTGAGGACCATTCCGAGTTGCTGCAAAGAAATTTCAGCAAAATAGACTCGCCTGCTGCATCATTTTTCCACTTTGATTTTCAGGGCGTCTTTGAATGCAACCCTTTGTAGGGTGATCATTTTCATTTCCATCAAACAAACAATGTGGCATCCTTTCATTCCTAACATTACCCAGTCCATACCAGTATAGATCCTAACCCATTACCCAGTCCATACCAGTATAGATCCTAACATTACCCAGTCCATACCAGTATAGATCCTAACACATTACCCAGTCCATACCAGTATAGATCCTAACCCATTACCCAGTCCATACCAGTATAGATATCCAGCATTAATAATTTTCCCCATTGAGATCTGATGTTTTTTCAAAGTATTCCTTACATTTTTTTAAGCAGAGAGTATATATATCTATATCTATATATCTATATCTATGGCACCCTCCTAGATAGGTGCTAGGTAAAAGCATTGTTTGCTCCATCTGCTTATAGGGGGAGCCTGATCAGTAGTTTTGCCTGTTATATGTGTCCATGTGTGATTCACTTGGTCTGAGGGAGTGTCCCCACTGTATCCAATAGGGGAGCCTGTTGGACAGTGGGGGAAACCCAGCCAGTGACACACAGGCTTTTGTGGCTGCCCCAGTGGGATGGCACAACAGTGGTGCATCCTGGGATAGGCCATAAAAGCCAGGGGCCCATGTGACAGGGTGTCTGTGGGCGGGAAGCCAGGTCCCAGGAGGAGGGTGATGGTTTGTCTCTCCTCCTGTCAGCAAGGAGGGTGGTCACAGGCAGTCGGCCTAGTGGACCAAGTGTGTGATGCTGAGCCAGGAGGTCCAGGGTAGTGACAAGTGGAGCTTAAGGCAGAGCAACCAAGGGAATAACAGTGTCCGTGAGTACCGGGAAGCTTGCCAGGGGCCTGCCCAAGAAGGGGACCACTCCAGTGGAGAGTCAGTGGACAAGGGGCTAGCATGCACGGGAAGTGAGAAAGGGGGTGCCAAGTCAGGACCCTGAAGAGAAATTCTGTCAGGAACCTATTTTCTACTTCACTTCAGTGGCAAGGTGAAGCAGCAGCCTATTCACACTCATAACAGTTAGTGCCCTCAGGAATTGTGCATAGTTCAAGCTGGAGTATCCCACTCATCCCTTCTCCCATCCAAGTTCTAAAATAAAACAAAAAACAAATCCCCTGGACTGTTCATTGTCTGAGCCAAGTCTTAAAGTAATATGTTTTACAGACTGTTGCTATGGGTAACCCAGGGGAATCCACACTCCGCAGCTCCCTAGGGGGCAGTGCTACACATACATATATATATATATATATATATATATATATATATATACATACACATATATATATATATATATATATATATATATATATATATATATATATATATATATATATATATATACCAAGTTTCCCCATCACTGGCCTATGTCATGAATGATTCTCCAATGCCATTTAGATTTTGAAATTATGAAATGCTGCTCTCCTAGAAATTGATGTAGAAAGGAAGAGGTAAAAGGATCAGCCCATGTGGGAATGACTACCCTTCCTAATGGGAGGCCAGCAGCACAGGCTGAAGGTGGGACTCGGACTAAAGAGGATTCTGCCAGGGGAACTCCATAGTACCAGAGGGCTGCGCCAGTGGGGGACTCCATAATATCAAAAAAGATCGTGCCTGGGGGACGTCACCTTTCTGCTCCTTAGATTTTAGAAGTCTGTGACTTTTTTCCGCAAAATCACCGCAATGAACCACATGGGAAAAAAAAAAAAAGACCACTACTTTGGACAACTAGTGTAAGTACCCAAATTTGTGTCTATATTAGCTGCCTTTAATCCCCTGTTTAACATTCTTTAAACAGGGACCAGTGCTAGGAGCCAATCAGGATCTAAATACTATTCACATGTGCTGACAGGAGGAGAGCTAATAAGGGACTACTCCGTATAGTCCACCGTCCAATTAGCAGACATGAGTATTGTTCAGGTATATTTTAACCATATTTGATTGGCTAGGTTGGAGTTTAAAACTAGATTTTACCAGCTTTTCCTCTTTGCTGCGGTTTTTCCTTTCCTCCGATTTCACTTTGAAGTATTTATGCATTTCAGTAAAGTCACACTTGGCCAAGTCTGTGATCATGATTTTCTCTTCAAGAGTCATCTCCTAAAAGAGAGGTCAAAGTATATTAATCAGCATTATTCAGCCAACTCACATTAGGATTTCCAAACAAAGGCCACTTTATAGAAGACCTATACAGATTACAGTGACTCAGGCCATTTCTCATATGCTTTTCCAAGTAAGAGCACCTGTGTATGGAAGTGGATGCAAGCTCTTTATTGCTCCCTTCATATCACAGCTCTCTACCAATGCCTGGACAGCAGATGTAAAAACTGAAAAAAATGGGCTCCATCCTTTTAGCTTCCTTTATTCCTCCATCCCCCACTGCTTGTTTTATTTTTTTCTTTTGGCTATTCTCCGCAGACGAAAAAAAGACAAGCTGTATGTCAGACTTTGGATAGTAAAATAGATTCAGAGTTTTCACAGCTGCTATCTAGGAGTTTCCCTGACATGGGCAAAGGAGCAATAAAAAGCTTACAACTTCCTCTATGCACAGATCTGGTTACATGGGATATCAAGGGGAATAGGCATATGCCATTTTGGAAACCAACCCCTATAACCCAACCCTCCTGACTATAGATTTTCAGAGTTTTCACAGCTGCGATCTAGGAATTATTTGAGATCTCGGACATGGGTAAATGAGCAATAAAAAGCTTACAACTTCCTCTAAGCACAGATATGGTTAGATAGGATATCAAGAGGAATGGACATATGCCACTTTGGGAACCACCCCCTATAACCTAACCCTCCTGACTATAGCTTTTCAAAGTTTTCACAGCTGCTATCTAGGAATTGTTAGAGATCTCGGACACGGGTAAATGAGCAATAAAAAGCTTACAACTTCCTCTTAGCACAGATATGGTTAGACAGGATATCAAGAGGAATGGGCGTATGCCACTTTGGGAGCACTTTAGGGAACCTCCTGTCAAACTTCAAGATGATTGACATTATATAAAGAATTGGTTCTAACAGAACACTAGTCTCCTAAACCCTTTGCAAAGATCTTACAACCAATGTGTTGAGATTTTCTTGTGTGACTGCACCTGAAAGATCAGATCTCCAGGATTGGTAAAGCTCCCATCAGCTTTTAATGGGGCCACATTCACATTGGCAGGGTAAAAACACGACCCTTGAGAACGTCAGCTGCGCGCTGACAAAATGCGTCGAGATGTCTGATCGCAATCACGTTGCCAAGTCATTTCCGGCTCCGGGTGGAACGCAAACCGGAACGCGGAAGCGGCGTTCACCTGGCTTTCGGCTTGTATGTCTTTTATCCGCTGTTATCAAGAAACTACATTGTAAGTGTAATTCTTTCAATAAATTTGTTGTACTGATATACTTCACTAGGTGAGTTTCTTCTTGTCATCTTTATGATCTATGGGAGCTTTGAATCCTGGCATTGAAAATACTCCAAGGTGGATTTTGTATACTAGGCTTCTACTGACCCCCTATAATTTAGGGGTCTGCCATTTTTGGTAAGCAGTTTGACACACCGGGTGGTCCTACTTTTTGGTGGAGGTGCTGTTACTAGAAGAAGAGCTATCATAGAATCTTTTCAAATATTCCATAATTATCTGGACGGTGCTATTTGGACTGTTTCTGTGGTCCATTATCATCTATTGTTGGGACTTTTGTTTGCACTATTGAATCAGTCACTTTGCACTTTAGGATTACCTATTTATTTTATTATTATTTATTCACTTATTATAATTACATCAACATATATATGTGCACATTAACTTTATAGGAGTGTTGCCAATTAAGTTATTGCACCTGATATTTATACCATATTTATTTACTTGGCACCATTAATTTGCTATTTGCTACACGGCATCTATGTGCTTAATTTAAAAAAGGTGTTATTTGTCACTAGTTTTAGATTTATCTTATCTAATTGGTTGAGCGCAGCCATTATATATTATATAATCCTTCCATATCGCACGTTTTTACGTTTACGCTGGGCCTCCCAATTTTTGAATTAAACTTAAATTTTACTTAATCTGTTTTTTTCATATTCACAACTTTTCACTGCGCGGGTACTGTTGGTGCTTAACACCAATATTTTTCAATTAAGCCATAGTTTTACTGCCCCCCTGGGCACCCACCTCAGACAGCATGGAGCCCCTTGGGATCCTCCATATGCTGATGGAAAATATCACCATGTGGAGTACAGAAGGCTTTGCTTGCCATTACAGTAGGGTTCTTGCATGAAAAAATCCCCATTGGGCTGTCAAAAAAAAAAAAAAAAAAAAAAAAGGCTATTCAGGAGGTGGTAGTGTTCTGATTAGGTGCCCATTGACATGAAATGGATCAACACAAGCTCTTCACCCTGTGTTTTGTATGGACATTTTTTGCACCTTCTGAAACTTATGTTGGTGTGTGCCCATCCAATCGTATGTCTGATATTCTATTGTACGAGCCGGATCAGCACCTGATCTCATGGAGTTGAATGATTGTGGCAGACCTACCTGGAGCTGTGTATGGTGTCAGGAGGCAGCAATATTGCCTGGCAGCTTTAGAACCCTCTGAAAAACAATTCAGCATGGAAAGCTTTTCAAAGGAGCAGTAGAGTTGGCCACCCATGTGAAAAGTTCCTTAGTGTGGTCGAGGCCCCATGTTAAAGATCATTGATTGGACTTTCACTTCAGAACTGCTAATTTTCCTATACACGTCTATGGGGATGCTGGAGTTAGTCAAACACAGGTCAACGACACAGTGAATTCCTGATGATCTTATGAGCTTCTCAAACGGTTGTCAAAAGCTGCATTTACACCCATTGAGATAGACCTTAAAGAATTTTTATTCTAGCATATAATTTTAAGAGGTAATTTAGCCCAGGCTGGTTACATTGTGTAGCCCAGTAGGCTGTGGCCTAAGAGCCAACAATTCTGCAAGATCTCTTGGGCAATACATCCTGGCCCATGTGCCACCAAATGATGCTTGGCTGCTCTAGCAGCAATGACTGTATATATGTGTTATGCCCTGTACACACTATCAGATTATCTGAAGACTTTTGTCTTTAGATTTACCTTTTCTATGTAGTGCAAGGGCCTGCCGGATTGCATACAAATTGAAAGTGTTTAGGTTTGACCTCATATTATATGGTTTTGGTAAGTCTGCAGACAAAAGTCTTCAGATAATCTGATAGTGTGTACAGGGCATTAGTCTTACATTGTTCAGACCATTTTACAGCACCCAACAACATACAGATCCCGGTCTAAGTACTTGGCCAAAACAGAACCAACTCTAGTCCCTAGGAGCAAGAGACAAATTTACATCGACATTGTCAAGTAGGGGTTGGCTTGGTGTAGACTTGTGTCCTTTCTGGGAAAGTCCCTATGTTCCAGAAGGTCTAAATTGCCCCAGCAAAAAAAAAAAAAGGTACGGTTTTTGGAAAAGTCTTGCAGCTTGGGTTGACCAAGGTCAAGCTGAGCGGCACACAAAATACTAAGAAACAAAACCTTGGACCATAGCACGAGACCAAATAGTCTGTAGTAGAGGACCATCAGCTCCTAGCCAAGATAGGAAAGTTTCACCAACGCTGCCCTCATAAGATCAGGGAATCTTGAATTACCCAAACAAAACAAAAGGGTGCAAGGCTTCGTGCATTGCATTCAACACTATTAGGAATAAAAACCATTGAGTATGTAGCACTACCCTAAAGGCCACTGAACTTTTGGGTCCTTCCTCATGCACAGCCAGGCAAAAGGCATTTTCCAGCATTTACTCAGCAGTCAAAAACCAGTCAAGGGTGTGGTTTTGATTTTTGTTTATTAGGGGATAAACTTGGATAGGGATGGGAAGATTTGGGATGCCCAGATCTGTAGTTTAAATGTAACTTGAGGACTTGAAACGGTCTCTGGCTACCAACAATCACAAGGTTGTCCCCTGCAGTAAAAACAGATCAGCTCAACTGGTAAAGAAAGTATTTCAAAAGCTGAATGCATGTGGTTTCTCTGTAGAAAAATACCAAGGCACCTGGCTTCTCCAATTCCCAAGAGGTGAAGGGTAGCTGCGTTGGCTTTAAGTGTCTCTAAGCTGTCCCCTTGTAGAAAGCCAACTGCATATTGCACCTGGCTGTTTCTCTATAGATTCTGAGGTCCAGTGGCTAAAGCTGAACAGGCCTCCTGCTGGACAAGTCCCAGCGGCTCCCAGGATAGCTTCAGCTGGACCTAGCTGAGACTGAAAGGGTGTAAGGCTTCCTCTGCTGCTCTTCCTTTGGCTCCTTCCTTCTGCCCAGGGACAGAGCCCCACAGCATAGGGGTCCCCTCCAGGCAACAGGACCCTGGACTCTGCTCCCACATGGCCATGCTCCAAAATATTTATGACCTGTTTCTCCACCTTCTGGGCCATTCGCACCAAGGGATTGGAGGAGGCTCCATAAATATTCAGGCCTCATCTCTGCCCCTCTGCCCTTTAAGTTCTAGAAGCCAGGGGGAGGCAAAAGACTCAGCCCTTGAGCTCTGCCAAACTCTAAACAAGTTAACCCTGGCTCCTCTGGCTACAAAGGAACCCAACTAAATGTACCTACTGCACACAGGGGATGCTACAAGTACATGCTCACCAGAGCACATGATAATACCAGCATTGTACATAAACCTAGAAACCAAAATGGTCTTCCAGAAGATGGAACTCATGGTTCTAGCATGAGTCAAACTGCTGATGTGTTTCAAGGAACATGCCCTCTTTCAGAGAAAAACACAAAATGGCAAAACTTCTACTTGGAGAAGATGGGTTACATCCATTTAAAAAAAAAAAAAAATGAAAGTCTGGTTTAATGGACTTTTAAAATAAATGTCCCAACTTTCAAACAAAAACTTTGAAACCGAGACAATGAAGTATTGGTGCATCTGTTTCAGATACGTCACCCACTAATTCACAAATTACAATGTGGTGTGAAGCGCTTGGCTCATAAATTTATTCTAATGGATATTGACAGAAGAAATTAGCCAAAAGACAAAGAACAAAAAAAAAAAATAATAAAACGTCTAAAAGGGGAGAGCTGGGAGGAAAAATCGGACCAATTAAAAATACCATAAACGGAGAGCAGTCTATCGGAGTCAAAGGTCTCGTCCTCTATAAAAGCTTTAAACCGCACACAGTTCCATTTATTTCAAATTATTCCTCATGGCTCAGAGAAAATGAGATTATAATTTGGAGCCAAGGCCTCTTCTTGGGGCCAATTGATTCATAAATAAAAAGTGTGTAATGGGAGTTAATGTAGTGTTTTGTGCATAAAAAGTCCAACTTTTTAGCTTTTAAAGAGTCTGCCCAAGGGTGATTGATATATGTATAGGTGGGGTCCAGTGGGTCAAGTCAGCCCCTGGCGTTCTATAAATCTTGCTGCTTCAGCAGTGAGATCCCCTTGCCAAAATTTCAGACATTGTTCCAGTCCACCTGGAGGTTTCGAATGTCCCCACTGCTTCCGTTTCATAATCTACAACCAAGGGGAAAAAAAAAAAATAGGATAACGGCTTCTCATAACTGGGCAAAGCAGGTACACAGGCCCAGTAACTCAAGCACAGATACTGTATCAACAAAGGAGTCCCTGGGAGATGCAAGAAACTGTTGGTTCCAACATGTACCAAAAAACTAATAGTTTTGAGTGATCCATTAAAAACACATAATATAGCTGCCAGGTAAAAGCCCAAAACCTCCAGATTTGTTTGGGACAAACTGGGAGGACTAGAGAGTCAGTCGAGTGCTTCTCCGCCATTAATGAGAAGCCTTGGGTTTTTATCAATGAATACAGGACTCTCTCTGATTGGCGACATGGACAGCAGTAAACCCTAAATGGAAACTGAAGCTCCACACCATTGCTAAGAGGTCCAGATACAACTTTACACCAATAAATCTAGCTAACAATGACCTGTGCTTGTAATCACACTGGAAGAGGGAATGTTAAAGGTCCATTTTCCTTTTAGACTATTTATATTGTTGTCAATAAAGCCCTGATGAAGGTGGCAGTTATGGACCCTGAAATGTGTTGGGGCATTTTTTGGATTTCCCACTGATTTATTAGAATAATGTTGTATTGGGACGTATTAGTGGTGCAATGCTTCAGTTTTCATTTTTGTTACATTAAACCAGGGGTCTCAAGTGCAGCTCGTGGGCCAGATGTGGCACCTTGTTGGCCTTTTATGCGGTCTTTAGGACACTTTTCCTCCCACTGACACCAACGATTGGGGTGGGGGGGGGCAGTCCTCCCACTGACACCACCAACGATGGAGGGGGACCATTCCTCCCAATGACACCACCAACGATGGAGGGGGACCATTCCTCCCACTGACACCACCAACGATGGAGGGGGACCATTCCTCCCAATGACACCACCAACTATGGAGGGGGACCATTCCTCCCACTGACACCACCAACGATGGAGGGGGACCATTCCTCCCACTGACATCACCAACGATGGAGGGGGACCATTCCTCCCACTGACACCACCAACGATGGAGGGGGACCATTCCTCCCACTGACATCACCAACGATGGAGGGGGACCATTCCTCCCACTGACACCACCAACGATGGAGGGGGACCATTCCTCCCACTGACATCACCAACGATGGAGGGGGACCATTCCTCCCACTGACACCAACGATGGAGGGGGACCATTCCTCCCACTGACACCAACGATGGAGGGGGACCATTCTTTCCATTGCCACCAATGACGGGGCACTATTCCTCCCACTTACACCAATGATAGGGCATTATTCCTTCCCTACTGACCACAGGCATTATGTACTTTTCTTTACTGACAGCCAAGTCAGAGGCATTATTTAATCCAAACGATACCATAACATTTTCTACTTGTGTCCTCAGTTCAGCTCCTCTAAAGTCTGAAGGACAGTAATCTGACCCTGTGTTTAGAGAGTTTGGAAACCCCTGAATTACACTACAAGCCGAAGAGACTGGGGTATAGAATCCACCTGCTCAGGAACCAGCTTATTTACAATACCCATACAAGCCCACTTTCATGTGCTTTTTATGCCTTGTAGTAAACTGTATGAGGTTATTGTTGATTTGTAGTATGCTGACATCTAGTGGCAGTTTTGGGCAACTACAACTTAACTTGATTTTGCTATATTCCTCTGTCCTCCCCTCCTGTTTAGTGCTAGCTGGTTTAGTCCTGGGCTGAGCCTCCCCCACATCTTCCATGTTTTATTCAGAGAGACAGGGCTTAAGAAAGTCATCTTCTTACACTTTACTGGAAACCATCCCCCCTTTCTGTACTGCAATTTCCTGATATAAAATTGTGTTGGATTCAACTTCTGTGTCTTATTGAAGAGTTAAACTGTCTGTGGATGGTGCCAAGTCAGGTGATCGCACTGTCCTGACGACTTGGGTCTAAAAGAGGTATGTCAATGTACAAAGGGGCATTTAAAACCGAACAGGTAGTAGTATGCCAACATCTAGTGGTGGTTTTGAGCCACTACAACTTGTTTACTATGACTTTGGTACCTTCCTTTGTCCTTACCTGTTTATCCACTTGCCACCCGTATAACTTCCTTATATGCCGGCAAGGTGGCACTGCTGTGCCAGATCAGGTGCCTAGTACGTGATCAAACACCCGAGTCTGGGGCGCGCGCATGCACACTGCGGGCGACCCATTACCGCTGTGATTATACACAGTGGGAGCTGGTCTGCGGGTACCATGGATCCTTCAGCACATAGGCAAAACGGCAGTCAGTAAGGAAGCCATGGATCCTGTGTCTCTGCAAAGCACGAACATAGATCAATGTCTTGCCCTAGTACAAGCACCTCTCCCACACTACAAACACTGGCTAGGCACACAGATAACCCTTTGATCGTCCCTGTTAACCCCTTCCCAGCCAGTGTCATTAGTACAGTGAATATTTTTTAGCACTGATAACTGGATTAGTGTTACTGGTCCCCAAAAAGTGTCAGTGACTGTCCGCCTTAATATTGCAGTCCCGCTATAAGTCGCTGATCAGCGCTATTAGTAAAAACAAAAAAAAAACAAAATATCACATAGTAATGAAGTCTTCAATAAGCTAAAGTAAAAATATGTTGGGTTCAACTTTTGTGTCTTATTGAAGAGTTAAAGGGGTTGTAAAGGCAGAAGGTGCATTAAAGTAAAAAAAATAAAAAATTTGCCTGCGTGCAGCAGCCCCCCCCCCCCCCCAATACTTACCTGAGCCCCTTCTCTATCCAGCGATGTCCACGTCCAGGACTCTCCCTCCTGATTGGCTCCCGCTGCTGTCAAACTCACTTAAGACAATCAGGAGAGAAAGGGGGCAGGGCCAAACTTCAGCTCTGTGTCTGAATGGACACAGGAGCTGCAGTTCAGCTTGGGTGCCCCCATAGTAAGCTGCTTGCTGTGGGGGCACTCAACAGGAGGGAGGGGCTTGGAGCTCCAGCCAGGGACCTGAGAAGAGGAGGATCTGGGCTGCTCTGTGCAAAACCACCTGCATAGAGGTGGTCCGTATAATGTGTTATTTTAATAGAAAAGAAAAACGAGACTTTACAATCACTTTAGGCTGCCTGTGGATGGTACTAAGCAGGGCTGGCCCAAGACATTGTGCTGTCTGCATCCAAGAATGAAATTCTGCTCACCCAAAAAGAAAAAAAAAAAAAACACGCACCTCCTGCAGAGAGACATGCCCAAAAATATGAGGTCAGCTGAGAGGTATACGAATTGAGCAGCACCATGAAAGCTCCCCCCTTCCTCCAACCTTCCTGCCACCAACCAACCTCCAACCCCGGATCAGTGATTTAACATGCGGCGACAGCCGCCCTGCAGTAATGGGTGCTCCTGCCATTAAAGCATGTGCTGTTCCGGGACTGGGAAAGCCGCTTCACCCCCCGCCCTGCTTCGCTCACCAGCAGTACAACTTGTACTGCTGGGGAGCAGAGCATGCTGCAAGGGAGAGAGCCTCAGGTCCACAGGCCGTGCGCCCCCGTTTCTGCTCCTCTTAGTGTCGCCTGGGTCCCGTGGGCTAACTGGAACCCATGGTAGGGCCGGCCCTGGTGCCGAGTCAGCAGGTGACCATACTGTCTGGAAAGACCAGGTCCAAAAAAGTAGGTCAGTGCATAAAAGGGGGATTTGAAACAGAATAGCACTCCCCCCCGATAAGGCAGCACTCCCCCCCCCCCCCTATAAGGTAGCACCCCCCCCATTAGCAATAAGGCACCACTCACCCCCCCCATTAGCAATAAGGCACCACTCACCCCCCCCCCATTAGCAATAAGGCAGCACTCACCCCCCCCCATTAGCAATAAGGCAGCACTCACCCCCCCATTAAGGCAGCACTCACCCCCCCCATTAAGGCAGCACTCACACCCCCCCATTAAGGCAGCACTCACCCCCCCCATTAAGGCAGCACTCACACCCCCCCATTAAGGCAGCACTCACACCCCCCCCATTAAGGCAGCACTCACACCCCCCCATTAAGGCAGCACTCACACCCCCCCATTAAGGCAGCACTCACACCCCCCCATTAAGGCAGCACTCACACCCCCCCATTAAGGCAGCACTCACACCCCCCCATTAAGGCAGCACTCACCCCCCCCCCCATTAAGGCAGCACTCACCCCCCCCCCCCCATTAAGGCAGCACTCACCCCCCCCCCCCATTAAGGCAGCACTCACCCCCCCCCCCCATTAAGGCAGCACTCACCCCCCCATTAAGGCAGCACTCACCCCCCCATTAAGGCAGCACTCACTCCCCCATTAAGGCAGCACTCACCCCCCCCCCCCCCCATTAAGGCAGCACTCACCCCATTAGGCAGAATTTGAAACAGAATAGCACTCCCCCCAATAAGGCAGAACTCCCCCCAATAAGGCAGAACTCCCCCCAATAAGGCAGAACTCCCCCCAATAAGGCAGAACTCCCCCCAATAAGGCAGAACTCCCCCCATTAGGCAGAACTCCTATAAAAAAGCCTTATGGGTCCGGCGCTATTTTTCCACTTTCCAGACCTTCTCCCCACCCAAACAAAGACTTGTAAGGAAACCTTTGGATTTTCCTGTAACCAGGTTCCCTTCAACTCCGAGAAGATTTACTTTGTCAATTACACACCGCCTGCACAATCGCTCTTCAGTCGTCCTTCAGCAGTTCTGCCCTTTCTATGGGGTGACAAACATGAGGAATGATTTTGTTTGTACACATGCTGTGCGGCAAGCAATGATTATTTCAGGATTAAGCAATGGCAGGCAGCCCTGACGGAAGCGGCAGACATGTGAGCGGCACGGGGGGCGAGTCTGCAGAGCAGTCAGCGGCCCGGTAATGAGGCCACCGCAACACCTTCGCTCCGCGCTAAACTGCCGCCACAAACTTTCCTTTTCATCAGACGTCAATTTCAGGAGAAAATTCCGTCCAGGCAGTAATTCCCATAAACTGTCAAAACGATGTCACGGCGTACAAATAAATCGCCAATTTGCCATCAGATTTCAGATTTACTAAAATTATTATTGCCGTCATGTAGAAATAGAAAGAAATAACTTCAGGATTTGTAAAAAAATAAAAATAAAAAAATCACAAATAAAAATAGAGTTTTCAAATAGAAAGGCGATGTCTTTACTCGCCGGCTGGTTTAGTGGTAGGCGTGTCCTCGGAGATTCCACCAAAGCAGCTCCACCAATCAACAATCAGAATGCCAGAAGCCATCAGCTGTTGACCCGAGATTCCAAAGGCTTTCCTTCCCCAATACAATGGGGATGTGAATCCAATCCACATCAACCAATTAGGACCTTCACTCAGTCTTGAACCCCGATGAAGTGCGCCCCACAATGCGTTGGCTATTTATACTTTGAGATGTTAGTGGTGTTAAAAGGTTGTACACAGATCAGCCCCTGCTGCAGTGTCTCACCTTGTGACTCGCTACAAAGTTACAATGTTGCAGTCTGACCACTGTAGGAGAGGAGACTGAGGAAATTCTTCATTCTGCCTGCAGCAGCCTAAAGACATCTCTGTATAGGCAAAGCTACAATGTTGCAGTCTGGTCACTGGAGGAGAGAAGACACAGGAAACTCTTCCTCCTGCCTGCAGCAGACTGACATCTCACTCAAGGCAAAGTTACAATGTTGCGGTCTGATCACTGGAGAGAGACTGAGGAGACTCTTCCTCCTGCCTGCAGCAGACTAATGACATCCCAGTCTAGGAAAAGCTACAATGTTGCAGTCTAACCACTGGAGGAGGGGAGACAGGGGAAACCCTTCCTCCTGCCTGCAGCAGACTAATGACATCAGTCTAGGCAAAGTTACAATGTTACAGTCTGATCACTGGAGAGAGACTGAGGAGACTCTTCCTCCTGACTGCAGCAGAGTAATGACATCTCAGTCAAGGCAAAGTTACAATGTTGCAGTCTAGTCACTGTAGGAGAGGAGACGGGAAACCCTCCCTCCTGCCTGCAGCAGACTAATGACATTTCAGTATAGGCAAAGCTAAAATGTTGTAGTCTGATCATTGGAGGGGAGACTGAGGAAACACTTGTTTCTGCATGCAGCGGAACGACCTCTCAGTTTAAGCAAAGCTATAATGTTGCAGTCTAGTCACTGGAAGAGAGACTGAGGAAACGCTACCCTCTGCCTGCAGAAGATTAAGGACATCATCTCAGTCTAGGCCAAGGTACAATGCTGCAGTCTGATTACTGGAGGAGAGGAGACAAGGGAAACGCTTCCTCCTGCCTGCAGCAGACTAATGACAACTCAGTATAGGCAAAGTTACAATGTTGCAGTCTGCACTCTGGAGAGGAGACTGAGAAAACACTTCCTTCTGCCTGCAGCTGATCAATGGCTTCAAGTGGTGTAAAAACCAAAACCATATCGTTGCTTGCCAATTCGTCAATGTAATGTTTGCATTTGTTTCCTTTTCTAGGCTCTTCTTTTCATTCGGTGATCTGGCCAGGAAGTCTTATTTTTTACCAGAACAAGCTGTCCAGCAGATGTATCGGAGGGCTGAGACAAACCATTTACTGCAGGCAGGGGTGCTTACAGCAATCAGTTTTGCTGTAAAAACCTTTATCCCAAAACGGAAGGACAATGTTGCTGTCTAAAGGTGCCTCCTGTGCTCAGGGCCGGGACAAGGGGTGGGAAGGAGGGACGGCTGCCCTGGGCGCAATGATTTACTGCAGGGATGGGGGCGTGCTAACACTAAAGGAAGGGGGGCGCAGTTTGGCATCCTTGCCCTGGGCACTGGATGACCTTGTCCTGGCACTGCCTGTGCTCCTTCATCCAGAGTGGGGTTGCTCTAATATAGGTAGTGTGTTACTGGCCAGATCACCAGGTGAACAGAGGGTAAAAAAGTCTAGAAAAGTCTAAAAAAAGAAAACGGATGCAGCCTTACCTGATTGGTAAGCTGTAATATATGAAATGATTGGTTTTGGGTTTAACGCCACTTTCATCTGAGCAGAGGCCAATTCAACCAAGAAAGGGGTCAGAGCGGCTAATTAGCCGCTGGATCGCTTTCAGAAGCAGCAGAAGCGGTTATACCCGTCATGACATCACTCCTGGTCTAGGATGGAAGTACATTTTTTTTTTTATCTTTTGCTTCTAAAGGTAGAGGAGAGATGTGAGGTCGTATTGACCCCAGCTCTCTCCATAAAGAGGTCCTGCCTGTGACGGTACTAACCATCACTATGAGTGAAAGACAGATAATTAATGGTTTGGATTGCTTCAAGTGGGACAGTAATATTTGTCAACCATATCTTCATATAGAAATATGAAGATTTAATACCACCTTACACAGTCTTTTACATGTGCTTGTCTGTGAGAGAGACACACAGACTGTCATTGGCAGACTTCCCTATTGTTTGTGTATTGGGAGGGAATGTGGATTGTGCCTGTCTCATTGTTAAATGTTAATGACCTCACATTGTTCTGTCTGCCTTAAGATAAGCTTATTAGTGGATGTATATGTATATATGGATTGGCTGCTAAGTCAGAGGGGGGGAGGGGGGTTGTCCCACAGTGTATATCTTCATGTACACTGTATGGGAGTGTAAAACTGTTTTGATTGGATTGTGAATGTCAGGGCCTGTTTTTAACAAGGTCCACCTGGGCGGTAACCTTATGGGGGGAAAACTGTATAAAAGTCTGTTTCTTGTTCAATAAAGTTAAGTTATACTTCGCTCTCAATCTAGAGTCCTGTCTCTCATTGGGGGAAGCTGCTACAAGGGATTGCTATGCTCTTCATACTCCCTTGAATCATCACTAAGCTCTTGTATGAGCTTGTTCCTGCTGCACTCTCTGGGGAAAGAGGTTCACCCACTGGAACCTTGTCGTAGGTCCAGGGTGGGTAGGAGATGGCGAGACCCCAAACAAGCTGCGGCGGTTCGTGGGGTCTGCAGTGGTTATGGTGTCTGGTGGAGTGCTTGGAGCCCTCGGGAAGCACAAGGAGCATCCGTCAACGGAGGTGCCCAGTCGGGGTGCTGGTTGATCTGTTACACTGCCCTATTCCCATTACAAAGGATGTTTACATTTCTTGTAATAGGAATTAAAGTGATAAAAAAAAAAATTAAAGTGAAAATGTAAAAAGAAAATGAAGTGTCCCCCATCCCTTTGTGCTTGTGCACAGAAGCGAATGCAAGTCATGCACACATATGTAAATGATGTTCGCATCACACATGTGAGGTATCGGCGCGAATGTTGGCGCGAGAGCAATAATTCTAGCACAAGACCTCCTCTAACTCTAAACAGGTAACGTAAAATAATTTTAAAGCGTCGCCTACCGAGATTTGGTAGGTATCGTAGTTTGTTCCCATTCCACAAGCGTGTGCAATATTAAAGTGCGACATGTTAGGTGTCCATTTACTCACCTTAATCTCACATTTTACCAAAAAACTGGGATATAAACGGTGGGATTTTTTTGCGTTAAAATTCATTAACCAGTTAATACCCGCCTGCTGTCAAGTGACGGCGGAGCGGTGTAGCCATTATCCTGGGACGCCGTCATATGACGGCACACCAGAACAGCCTCTCTCGTGCGCCGCCACGGGCATGCAGAGCGGAGATCATGACCGTGCCGTGTTGCTAGGACACGGCGCAATCACGATCTCGGTAAAGAGTCAATCACATGACTCTTTACCCATGTGATTGGCTGTGTCCAATCACAGCCGGTCACATGTAAATGAGGAAGTGCCGTTATTCAGCTCTCCTCGCCTCACACTGTCAGTGTGTGAGGCGAAGGGAGCCGATCAGCGGCTCCTCCTCATAGGGGAACACAAATACAAGTAATCAGGGCACTGATCATCAGTGCCATGATTACACAAAATGTAAAAAAAAAAGAGCCATTAATACCTACAATCAGTGCCCACAGTGCCCGCCATCAGTGCCCCCAATCAGTGCCCATAGTACTGCCAGTCAGTGCCCATAAATGCCTGCTCATCTAGGCACTGATGGGCATTGACTGGTAGGACTATGGGCACTGATTTTGGACACCGATGTGCTGCCCATCAGTGCCACCCGTCAGTGCAGCATATTAGTACCTCATCAGTGCCACCTCATCAGTGCACATCAGTGAAGGAGAAAAATGTATTTATTTCCAAAACATTTGCGTTTGAAGAAAAAAAGAGACGGAGTGCCACCTCCCTGAAATTAGTTTTTGCAGGTTGGGATGTCTGGTTAAACAAACATTCGCTTCATGGAGGTATAGGGGAACATTTTGATAAAGGTGTTTAAACCCCAAAAGCGGATGAGTAACAAAATTACACTTTTTTAAAAAAGGTTTGCGCATAACTTGTAATCTAGATAAAAAGGCAAAAAAACGGGATGAATATATTTTTCCTGAGCTGAAGTGAAGACCCTCGGTGGATCGGCCAAAATGAGCCGAATACATTGTCTTATGCCAGTTATTTTATGATTTCGCAGTCATACGGCTTGTAGGCAACAAATCTTCCACCTCCGTACAAAACAAACCTGAGGCTGGAAAATGGGAGAAAAAAAAAAAAAAGAAGAATTATGTATTCGTGTTTGACAAACGCTACATGCCACAGGTGAGCGCTTCCGATCCAAGCAGAATAGAACTCAAATCTCAACTCCTAAAGCGTAACAACGTTTGTAAAAAAAAAAAAAAAAAAAAAAAGAAGCGTATTGCTACACAAAAGTTATTGTAATTGAATGTTATTAACCACCTCAATTTCACTTTTACCCCCTTAGTGCCCAGGTAAATTTCCGGTGGACGCAGCTGGTGACAGATTGCTCCTCATGCGAGGCGCAATCCTGGACAACGTCGTGACGTCCACCCAGATCAATGAGAGGCCTGCCCAGCCGTCATTTTGTTATAGGCAGGGTGGGAACTGGTTAAAAATTATCTTTCCTTTTCAATCTGCAGCAAAGTGGTATACAGAACTCCCCCCCCCCCCCCCCGCCAATGTAATTTTCTGCTTGTGTGATTGGCTTACTGAAGTCTGCACTAAGATACAAGTCAGATTTTGGGCATCCCCTGCAACACAGATGTCATTTTTGGTGAGAAATCACGTCTAAGGGGATGCAGACCCTGCCACTTTGCTCACTAGAACCCTGCAGGTGCAGCAGCTGATAATTGTAAAGTCACTCCTATTCACTCTGCACATGGAGACAGAAACAAACAAAAGTGGAGTTACTTTTTTTAACCAGATGTACATGACCCCAAAATAATTTTCTGGATTTCACGCAAGAGGTCATTAGTGCCCAGCCAATCACAGCAAATCACCTGTCAGGAGTTCTACTGTGCAGAGAATTACAACCAAAAACTTGCAAAACGAGTACATGACTAGGACAGGCAAATGGTGGAATAATCCGGTCACTTGCAGTTTAGTAAAAGTGCAAAGTAGAATCAAATAATGCAAAACCGATTCAGAATGGCAAAGAGCATGCATATACTGTATGTAGAGCGAGTAGCACCCTCCGAGGTAGGTGCGGGAGAGAGAGTATAGTTTTGGGTCCTGTCTGCTTATCAGAAGGATTGCCAGGTAATCTATATTGTTCTCTGCCTATCAGAGAGCAGGATCTGCGAGTGAGGTCTGTTCAATGTGGTCAGGTGCAACTCAGTCCATCTGCAGAGTATTTCACACTGGTCCAATAGGGAGGCATATTGGGGCATATTGGGACAGTGGGAGGAAACCTGACAAATTAGTACAGAGGCATTTAATACAGCCCTCGTGATTGGCAGAGGAATGTGCCTCAGTGCATGATGGGTTACTGTATAAATGCCAGGATCTTTTGTCTGGATAGCGGAGTCCCGGAGAAAGGGGGCGGCTGCCCCTTCTCTGTAGAGGTGCCATGCGGCCTCAGGTAGTCGACCTGAGGGGCTAAAGAGCTAGAGAGGAACTGAACCCGGAGGTCCTGTAGAGCTGACTGGAAGGGAGACAATGGAGGACCCGATTCTGCATACAGTGAGTACAGATCTGTGTAAAGGGGGCCTGACCTGAGGGGGGCCAGCCTTGCAGCTAGAAGAGTCAGTGGACGGGTGTCAGTAAAGGGGATGCTAGAGTGACCTGAAGATAATTTAGTTCACCAAGTCTATTGCTGGCGAGAGAACAGACGACTTAACCCTTTCCATACAAGTGGCAGTATGGTCTAAGTAGTGCAGCTGCTTCCACAAGAAACCTGGTGAGGCCAAGTGAGAGTTGTCCTTATCTACTGTATATTGTTCCAGTTGGAGTATCCCATTATTCCCTTCTCCCATCCAAGTTCCACAATAAATATCAAACACCCCTGGACTTTGAATAATGAGCCATTTGGAGTAAGGATGGATGAGTGACCTGTACTAAGTGACTGTCTGCAGGTAATCAGAGGATGCCCAACAAGTCCTCATACAGCAAGCTCTATGGGGACAGTGCTACAAGTAATACATTCAGCTAGGTGCTTGGCTAAAAATGGAGAGTGAATTCAGAGCCCTGAACA
This sequence comes from Pelophylax lessonae, assembly GCF_965119305.1. Lineage (NCBI taxonomy): Eukaryota > Metazoa > Chordata > Amphibia > Anura > Ranidae > Pelophylax > Pelophylax lessonae. The sequence goes on along the minus strand of NC_138777.1, from coordinate 236,153,025 downwards.
GGAAGAGTTCAATGGACAGTCAGGCAGCACTGCACTGTGGGAACTGTAGTCCAGAGTCTAATGGACATCTTTGCTGTCAGAATTCAATGGCATAGCAGGAGAGATCCCTGCACCCTGCAGCCTCATCGTCTGTGTTGATGCAGGGGTCAGAGTTTTTTTTTTTTTTTTTTCAGCCCGCTGGTTGAATGACCAAAAAAATCTGTATACCCAGCTTTAGTTGAAACCTGAAGTTCTCTGCGCCCCAACCCCCCCCCCCCCCCCCCCAAAAAAAAAAAAAAAAACACCTAGAACACTGTTGCAGGGGTTACTACTTCTTTCATAGAAGCATTACTATAAGCGATTAATGAAAAGTGCTCCATCAATAGGGGACAGACAGATGAATAAAAGGTCCTCCATTCATGGATCGATTTTCATGAATTGATGCTATAGTACAGCTTATACGAATGAAGGAGCGAAAAGGGCTGGCATGGTTGGCACTCTTGACAAATTCCTATGGCAGGGGTCCAGCTGCTGTAACCTTATCGTTGCTGGGGTATGGAAGGGGGGGGGGGGGGGGTCAGGACTTCAGATATCAAGACAAGTCACCAGCACAAGGGACTTTCCTCACTGAATGTAGGACGTGTCCCTTGGGCTGATATTTTGTATGTTGTACGATAACACCGCCATTCAGGTTAGTGATGGACTATACACTGCTGCACCCAGGATGCCTGGGGAGAGAAAAGATGGCTGCAATTACACTTCCGAGCCCGTCTTGGCTGGCACATGTGCAAGAGCCCTGAAGGTTTAGTGAGCCGATGATCGATACCCGCGTTTTACCATTAACTAAGCTCTCAACTATTTCCCACAAGCTCTTTATTCACCACTGTTACAGTACATATACAGTTCATCAGACCAAGCCACCTTCTTCCAATTGCATCCATCAGACACCACCTTCTTCCATTGCTCTGTGGTCCAGTTCTGATGCTCACATGCCCATTGTAGGTACTTTTGGATGTGGACATGGCTCAGTATGGGCTCCCTTACCGGTCTGCAGCCACACAGCCCCATACGCAACAAGCTGCAATGCTCTGTGTGTTCCGACACCTTTCTTTCAGAACCGGCATTCACTTTTAGCACTTTGAGCTCCAGTAGCTCCTCCTATTGGATGGTATTACATGGGCAGCCTTCCCCCCCCCCAACTATATCAATGAGCCTTGCCCCCTTAATCAATGAACCCCCCACCACCAATGAGCCCCCCTCACCTCCCATCAATGAGCCCCCCCCCCACCTCCATCAATGAGCCTGAGAATGATCAACTGATTTGAATTGTGTGCGAATAGCTTAATAGTTAAGGAGCGGGTCGGGAAGCCAGCACGGTGTCCTTAACTCATGGCTAATCAGCCGTCAGCGGCCTTCCCCGCTGAGACCTGAAATGAAAATAGAATGCTGGCAGCTTATCCAAGCATGCAGCCCGGCAGACTGGGACGGGGGGGGGGGGATTTGGAGAACAAGCTCTGCCCCCACCTAAAAGCACCTTGTCTCTATGTTGACAAGAGGACACCCTGGCCAGTGGTTATGAGGCTCTGCAGGCAGAGGGCTCACCAGAATCTGAAAAGCCCCCTATAACGAGTGGGCTCCCAGATTTCATCCCTCACCCCCCCCTATGTGAATGAACAGGGGTGAGGCAGAGCCCCCCCACTGCCCCAAAGCACCCCTCCATGTTGAGGGCATGAGGGCATGTGGCCTGGTATGATTCAGGAGGGTGGGGTGCTTGCTGCCCCCCCCCCCTTTTCCTGCCAGGCAACATGCTCAGATAATCTGCCGCGATTATTCTTTTGCTTACATTTCAGCGGTCAAGCAGCTATGCAGCTATTCTTTACACAGAATTAAAACCAGTTGATCATTTCATCAACCGATCAGAATCGTTTGGAATTAGTTAGAAAATGTGTTAGATAACAAAAAGAATTCCCAAACGAACCAACGAAACTAAATTGGTAACAGAACAAATCTATCTGAAACTAAACAAAGGTTTCCGGTTCTGCACGTCTACTCACAGCTCCCAGTTTGGAGACAGGAGGTCTCACCCAGAGGTTAGAGGAGCACCAGACAGGCGTCAAGAGACAGAAGGTCTCAACCCAGGAGTCAGGTCGGCTCCTATTGGGGTGTCAGAAGAACCCCTATCCCGAGGCTAGGAGTGGGCTGTGCATCAGGGTGATGCGACTAAAGGCTGAGTGAGCCGAGAGAATCAGGGGAGCTGGACAATACCATCAGAGGAACTGGTAAAAAGAGCAATGGTGCTGCTGACAAGGGATCTGCATTTTGCTGATGTGCAAGAACCCCTGTGTGGGCAACTGATGTCTAACACAATTTGGAATGGTGCAATCCATTGGTAAAGCAATACCACGTGATCTATATTTTTTATATGAACAGGAGTGAGGCTTTTCCTTCTTGTAGCACCCTCCTAGATAGGTGCTAGAAGAGTATAGTTTTTGGGGCTCTTACCAGGAAGATTGCCAGGTAAATTCATTTATAATGGTTCTCTGCCTTCCAGGGAGCAAGATCCATTGGTAGGGTCTGCTCATGGTGCTTAGGTGCAGCTCAGCTTGTCTGAATGTTTTACACTGGTCCATTAGAGAGGCATATTGGACAGTGGGGTGAAACCTGACCAGTGAGGGCACAGGCATTGTTATAGCCCTGGTAATTGGCAGAGGAAAGTACCTTGGTGCATGAGGGGGGATTTTATAAATGCCAAAAGCACATGCGCTCGGGGTCTTCAGCTGGAGAGCAGGGTCCCGAAGGGAGGGGGCTGCTGCCCCTCCCTCTGTAGACGCTTCCATGCAGCCTTGGGTAGTCTACCTAAGGGCCTGAAAGTCAGATAGGATCTTAATCCAGAGGTCCTGCACAGCTGACTGGAAGGGAGACACTGGAAAGGATTTGATTCTGTACAGCGGGTACAGATCGGTGTCATGGGGCATGTCCTGAGAGGGCCATCCCTTCAGTGGAAGAGTCAGTGGACGGGTGTCAGTCAAGGGGATGCTCAAGAGAGTGTTCTGAAGATAACGTAGTTGCATCAAGTCTACTGCTAGGGAGAGCAAGAAGACGGCTCTGCTTCCACAAGTAACCTGGCGAGGCCAAGTGAGAGTTGTCCTTATCTACTGTGATTACATCAGTAGGGAGTATCCCACTATTCGCTTCTCCTATCCAAGTTCCACAATAAAAATACAAAAAACAAATATCTTGGACTGTTTATTGAGTAACGAGCAAAACAGGAGTAAGGAGGGATATGTGAAAACCCCCAGCAACTGTCTGAAGGTAATCAGAGGGAGGCATAAGAAGTCATCACACAGGAACCCCAAGGGGGGATAGTGCTACATTCTGCAGCAGGTAAAATAAGGCAGCAATATACATGGGCAGCACTAAACTCCAGCAGCACTAAACTCCAGCAGCACTAAACTCCAGTCGAGGAGTCTCGAGGCACAAGTATCCGACGGTTAACTTGCCCACCCAGATCCACTTAGAGCTGAAATCTAAGCTTTACATGGACTGACCCTTTAAACAGGAAAACTTCTAGAGCCAAAATAAACTACAAAAAGGCAGCCTTTCCCCCGATGTAATCTCGTTTCACACGGTTATTACAAGTTGTCTTTTTTCCTGCCCAGTATTGATGCCTTCTCAAGCCAATCTTCCTATCGACTTCAAAAGCTCTGCATTATACATGGCCTCTCGGCTCCGCTGATGGGGCGCCTAATTGGCAAGAGTTGCATCCTTTAAGATGTAAGGCGTGATGTAAAAAATATATGAGTACAGAAGTGGAGAGGCAAGAGAGGAAACTCTGCGCATGCATCTTTCATGAGCGACTTTTAACAAAGCAGATGTCTGGCCAGAGGCGTGCTGTGAGATCCGTGCCCCGGTGCTGACAGAGGCATCAGCTTCGCTGAGCAGGAAGAGACAGGAAGACCAGCGCGGGTCAGGAGAGCAAGGCAGAGATCTTCCATAGCTCCGGGAAGGAAGAGGCGTGCTTGTCATTTATCAGAGCCACATGAGACACCCCTTATGTTCAGATCAAAGCACACTGCCCCCCCCCCCCCCGTCACACATGGGCCAAAAAAAAAAAAAGTGTTTTGCCATGATTCCTAGAAGTTTGTTTGAAATCTTAGTGAAATGAGTGCTTTAAAGTCCGACTAAACCTTTGATTTTTTTTATTACTGCATTGATGTCAAGTTGCTACAAAGTATTTGATCTTTTTTTCTTTATTTGCAAGCACTGTATTTGCGCTTACTTCTTCATTTCAATAAGCTAGAGATCAGGAGCACTGCCCTCTGTGTGGTCCGAGTGTGAAATTCGAAGAGCCAAATAATTTTAGTCCGAAATATGGTCTTATTCTAATAATGGCAGGTGCCATAGCCAATGCGTTTCCAGGACCGTACGTTGTCCCCCTTCAACAGGGCTTAAAGCTGAATTCCAGGAATTTGGTTCCTTTGAAAAAAGTGAAGGCACACTGAGCCAAGTCCAAGGTGGTACATGACATCCCCTGGGCTTATCGCTATTATTTACATCTGACAGTTTTATTGCACTCCTGGAAGGCGGCTATCGCTGTATTTCTTGGACCCAACGCTGATGCTTCAGGTCCAAGCATCTTTAACATTGGAGTCCGTGCAGCTGCTATGCCTGCCCCTCCCCTTCCTCGTGCCCAATCACAGAAGCCTTTGTTTTAGGTAACCTCATTCACATCATACAAAGGATTCTCTGGATGGGCAACAGAGGGGAGGGCCTCTCTCACAGCCTGAAGTGTGAGCGTACACGTTGCTGCCTACTTCTGGGTTGAGTACCTGAGCATGAGCACCCCCTTATTGGAGCATTGTGACGGGGGATGCTTTTGACCTTTGAAGATCTAGACAGGAGTCTCCAAACTGCAGCCCTCTGCCTTTATATGGCCCTTAGGGCAGTATCCCTTCCACTGACCCCAACAATGGAGCACTACCCCTCTTACTGACCCCCAACGATGGGGCACTACCCCTCTTACTGACCCCAACGATGGGGCACTACCCCTCTTACTGACCCCAACGATGGGGCACTACCCCTCTTACTGACCCCAACGATGGGGCACTACCCCTCTTACTGACCCCAACGATGGGGCACTACCCATCCCCACTGACCCCAACGATGGGGCACTACCCATCCCCACTGACCCCAATGATGGGGCAGTACCCCTCCCCACTGACCCCAACGATGGGGCACTATCCCTCCCCACAGACCCCAACAATGGGGCACTATCCCTCCCCATAGACCCCAACGATGGGGCACTATCCCTCCCCACAGACCCCAACGATGAGGCACTATCCCCCCCACAGAACCCAACGATGGGGCACTATCCCCCCCCCACAGAACCCAATGATGGGGCACTACCCCCCCCCCCACAGAACCCAATGATGGGGCACTACCCCCCCCCCCCCACAGAACCCAATGATGGGGCACTATCCCACCCACTGACCCCAATGATGGAGCACTATCTTTCCCACTGACCCCAATGACGGGGCACTATCCTTCCCACTGATAGGGCACTATTCATCCTACCAATACTAAAGATGAGGCATTGTTTACCCCCACTGACGCTAGAACATTTTTTACTCCCACTGGCCACACTCCACGGCCACACTATAGCCCCCCCTAAAGTCTAAACCAGAAACTGGCCATTTAGAAGAGAGAATGCCCAAACAATTGTTACAGCTCAACTCTACTCAACACTTTTCTTTGGCTAGTGAAGAGTTAAAAGCGGTTTCCAATGCTTCGTGTCCCCACATCTGTCACCTCATAAGGAGGCAGACCTCAAAAGCCTGACAAAAAAATCGACTGTACTCTCCCTCACGCCACTAGCAAATGTGTCTCTGCGAGGCAGCGTTGACCTATAGTTTGACACCCAAATACCTTCCCCTTGAGTTACTATCTAGCAATACCTTTCTCCAATCCAGGAAGAAGTTATGCCGGAACACATCCTTGGTGGTGTATTCATGGTCCAACATGTGTGCAAAGAAGCCAGCCACCTCCTCGGCCTGAGGGCTCAGTCGGAATGGTTTACCTGTAACAGTTATTTTAAAATGAAGCATTACTTTTTTCATATGAACTCCAATGTATGTTTGTGTAAAACAGAAAATTTAGTCAAGCCAAACTGAAAAAAACAAAACTCGAAAATCTGTTAACCTGCAAATATTACCATTAGAAGAGTTTTAAGCTTTACCTACCAGAACTATTGCTTTCCTATTTTTGGGTAGGTCAAAAACCTCATATTGTTTTTTTTTTTTATTGCTATAAAAAAAAAACTGAATGAGAGGCATGGGTTTCAGAGTTGCTCCTCGACAGTGTTGGGGGTAACTAGTTACAAAGTAACTGATTACAGTAACTACATTACTTTTTTTGGTAACTAAGTAATGTAACTAGTTACAATACTAATATTGGTAACTACACTACTTTACTAGGATATAGGAGGTAACTACACTACTTTACTAGGCTATAGGAGGTAACTACACTACTTTACTAGGCTATAGGAGGTATCTACACTACTTTACTAGGCTATAGGAGGTAACTACACTACTTTACTAGGATATAGGAGGTAACTACACTACTTTACTAGGCTATAGGAGGTAACTACACTACTTTACTAGGCTATAGGAGGTAACTACACTACTTTACTAGGCTATAGGAGGTAACTACACTACTTTACTAGGATATAGGAGGTAACTACACTACTTTACTAGGATATAGGAGGTAACTACACTACTTTACTAGGCTATAGGAGGTATCTACACTACTTTACTAGGCTATAGGAGGTAACTACACTACTTTACTAGGCTATAGGAGGTATCTACACTACTTTACTAGGCTATAGGAGGTATCTACACTACTTTACTAGGCTATAGGAGGTATCTACACTACTTTACTAGGCTATAGGAGGCATCTACACTACTTTACTAGGCTATAGGAGGTAACTACACTACTTTACTAGGCTATAGGAGGTATCTACACTACTTTACTAGGCTATAGGAGGTAACTACACTACTTTACTAGGCTATAGGAGGTAACTACACTACTTTACTAGGCTATAAGAAGTAACTACACTACTTTACTAGGCTATAGGAACGCGCTTTCCTGCGTTACCCAAGCCGTGCGATACAATCGTTATTTCGAAGAATACAGAGGGATGAAGTTTATGAATTTTTGTTGCACTTTAGGTTTTATTCTGTTTTTTCAGGTTTTGTTCTCATGTTTCCCAAAGCCTGTGTTTATACAATAAACTCTATGCAGAAAGAGTGTCATGTATCTTCTTCTACACAGTCAATTAAGAAAGAGGAAAGTAAAGTAATAAGTAGTGAAGTTACTTTTCAAATGCAGTAACTAGTAAAGTAATCTCGTTACAATTTACAGAAGTAACTAGTTACATTTTTTGAGTAACTACCCCAACACTGCTCCTCGATAAGAGTTCACAGAGTGTGGTCTTTCATTTGAGGAATACAATTATTTTAGCTAACTGCTATCAGACTCGAGGCAGCGTCCAAAGAGATCTTGGAAGAAATCCAGGAGGTCAAGGGGAAATTAAAACCCTCACCACACCATAAAGAGGGTCCAAAGGTTAGCGTCAATCATTGGCTGGTAGAAACCATCCTTTAGACACAACCATTTTTTTAGAATACCTTGTGTCCTAAACTTTGCTATCACAGTTTTCCAATTGCTAATGAAAGTGGGCCCAGCTTGGTACCCAAAACACTTGGTTTCTGAAATTAAAACCCTTAGGATTCATCTTTATAGTGGGTTTTTCCCCTGGAAGTATCTCCATTGGGAAGCTTGACTTTTTGTCCTGTTCACTGGGAAATCTAAAAAGTTAAAGTTGTTACCAGAAAAGAAGTGGAGGTAAAAATCTTCCACTTGGGACACCAGTTTTTGACAACTGTATAATAGGGACTTTCCTATTTTTCCAGCTGGGTATCTGGGGCCGGAAATTTTGGGAAATCTCTTTAATGGGGACAAGAACAGAAAAAATACAGGAGGTTATAACCCTTCCCTCACACAAATCAAAACTAGAAATACGTTGTCTGGTTTTCCACTTTAAAGTGTGAAATAAAGGTTGCTTACAACCTCAGGATATTTTGGAGCTTATACATAAAATTAATGCCAATTTATTGCTTTTTAAATTTGGGTAAGGTGAGCCACGGGATACTCAAGAACGGTTACAAAAAGGCAATGGAAGACTCCCCAACGGCACTGTCTTCAGGATGCAGTTAGAGACAAGTGAAGCTCAGGAGACTCCATTCTTCTGTACTGAGTGCCTCCAGTTTAGAGCCTCTGTGGACTTCCTTCAAGGAACTCTGTACGTGGGTCCCCTAGCTCTATCGGGAGCTGGGACCCAGATTGCCTCCTCTAAACTTCAGCTACAATGCATCCGGAAAGTATTCACACTGCTTCACTTTTTCCACATTTTAGGTTACAGCTTTATTCCAAAATGGATTCAATTTTCATCAAAATTCTACAAACAATGCCCCATAATGATAATGTGAAAGAAGTTTGTTTGAAATATTTGCAAAATTATTAAAAATAAAAAGGAAAAAACATGTGCATAAGTATCACAGCCTTTGCCTTGACACTCAAAATTGAGCTCAGGTGCATCCTGTTTCCACTGATCATCCTTGAGAGGTTTCTACAACTTGAAGTCCACCTGTGGTAAATTATTATTGGACATGATTTGGAAAGACACCCGTCTATAAGGTCTCACAGTTAACAGTGCATGTCAGAGCACAAACCAAGCCATGAAGTCCAAGGAATGGTCTTCTCTGCCTCGATTAAAATGCTGTCTTGGAGGTCTACAACTTTCTGCAGCATTAAAAGGTTCCTATGAGCACAGTGGTCTCCATCATCCGTAAATGAAGTTTGGAACCACCAGGACTCTTCCTAGAGTGAGCCTTCAGGCCAAACAAAGCGATCGGGGAGAAGGGCCTTAGTCAGGGGGGTGACCAAGAACCTGATGGCCACTCTGAAAAAGCACCAGCATTTCTCTGTAGAAAGGAGAACCTTGCAGAAGAACAACCACCTCTGCCGAACTCCACCAATCAGGCCTGTATGGTAGAGTGGCCAGACAGAAGCCACTCCTTAGTAAAAAGGCACATGACAGCCCGCCTGGAGTTTGCCAAAAGGCACCTGAAGGAATCTCAGACCATGGTAAACAAAATTCTCTGGTCTGATGAAATATTGCACTCTTTGGCCTGAATAACAAGCGTCATGTCTGTAGGAAACTAGACACTGCTCATCATCTGGCCAATACCATCCCTACAGTGAAGCATGGTGGTGGAAGCACCATGCTATTGGGATGTTTTTCAGCGGCAGGAACTGGGAGACTAGTCAGGATTGAAGGAAAGAAATGCAGCATGTACAGAGACATCCTTGATGAAAACCTTCTCCAAAGCACTTTGGACCTCAGACTGGGGTAAAGGTTCATCTCCCGACAGGACAACGACCCTAAGCACACAGCCAAGATCGCAAAGAAGTGGCTACGGGAAACTCTGAATGTCCTTGAGTGGCCCAGACTAACCCAATTGAATATCTCTGGAGAGATCTGAAAATGGCTGTGCACTGACGCTCCATATCCAACCTGATGGAGCTTGAGAGGTCCTGCAGAGAAGAATGGGAGAAACTGCCCAAAAATAGGAGTGCCGAGCTTGTAGCATCATGCTCAAAAAGACTGGAGGCTGTAATTGGTGCCAAAGGAGCTTCACCAAAGTATTGAGCAAAGGGTGTGATACTTATGTACATGAGATATTTTCCTTTTTATTTTTAATAAATTTGCCAAGATTTCAAACTTCTTTTACATCGTCATTATGGGGGATTGTTTGTAGAATTTTAAGGAAAATAATGAATTTAATGCATTTTAGAGTAAGGCTGTAACATAAAATGTGAATACTTTCACTCTATATGCCCAGGGGGCCACAACACTTAGGCTGGGTCTCTTCCCGCAGGACAAGGACCCTGCTGTTCCAGGCCCCAGCCTATTTATACACACCTCAGCCCCCTACTGGCCATTCTTGCCAGGTATTGGCTGAGGTTGTATGTATATATGCAAGTGAGGGTTTGCCTCTTCGACCCTTTAAATTTTGGAACCTACCAGAAATCAGGGAGAAGCAGCAGAGCCTGTGATCAGCAGAACCCAGAAGAGCCAAAAGCAATCAAACTTCCGCTCCACTGGATACAGAGTAGGCTAAAACTAAATTTGCCTTAAACGGTTAGCAACCTAGCTAGGAGGGTGCTACATAGGGACAGGGTCTCTTGATTCTTCTGAAGCTTTTAAACTTCTGTACTGCAATACAAGAATATGCTGAATAATCAGAATATTGCATTGTTCCACCATATTCAATCTGCCGGGCAGTTTTCCATTCTCTGCCACAAGGCAGTACTGCGTGGAGTTGTCACATGCTTTCTCTTCTCCATTTTATCAGAAGAGACAGAATATATAGATTTTATTGTCAACGTCTCCTGCTCTGACCCTTCTCTTCCCTTTCAGCAGACAATCCATGCAGTCCCACCAGCTAGAGAAGCCTGGACTGAAGGAATAAAAAGGGAATGAACATAAAAGGATGGAACATAATATAAAAAGGACAAGTTAAAAATGAAAGGTATAATTGCTTCGAAGTGGATTTTTTATTTTGGTAGAAAAATTGGAATTGACAAAACAAGGAGCACTCATACCCCGGTCACAGAATATGATGGGTTTTCTGCAGAAAGCATTAAGTGGAAGATGTGCTTTCAGGCTGTCCCTCTGTAATTGAACCTCTATATGACCCATCTGAAGAGAGCAGTGAAGGAAAAGGGGGGGGGGGGAGTGACCCCTTTGAATTCGTTTATTAAAAATGGATGACTAGACTGGCTAAGAGAAAAAGAAACCTAAAGCCCCTTCTGTTTATAGATTAAAAGTTTTATATGCAATATTTAATATCAAAGCAAAAAGGCTCTGCTCGAAGAAAGGAGCTTTGTTTGGGTGAACGTGGTTTGTAGGAGAAGTGTGGTAGTCTTAAAAAAAGCTTCAGGTCTTTATTTTTTTTTTTTTATTTCTTTCTTTGAGTTCAATAAGGTTTAGAGAAAAAACAAGAATGGTATTTTTTTAAGACCGGGAGGAGATATATGTAGGTATGTACAGAAATATATACTATAATATAAATTCCATTTTATACAGATTCAAAAAATGGGGAAAAAGGGAATTCAAATGGGCCTCACTTCCCCAACAGAGATGCCCAAAAGGGGGGAATAGGGGAAGGGACAGGGGGGTTGGGTCTGGATTTTTGGGTACCAATAAACAGTGCAGTACAAGAAGCAAAAAAGCAAAAAATAAAACCAAGATATCTTTATTAAATACACATTAAAATCGTATACGAATATATACGATTTTAATGTGTATTTAATAAAGATATCTTAGTTTTATTTTTTGCTTTTTTGCTTCTTGTACTGCACTGTTTATTGGTACCCAAAAATTCAGACCCAACCCCCCTGTCCCTTCCCCTATTCCCCCCTTTTGGGGAACTGAGTCCCATTTGAATTCCCTCTTCCCCATTTTTGAATTTGACATTTATTCTGGAAGTTGGTACCTTTTTTCCCTTGTTTATTATACATCATGCTCCCAATATCCATTTTATACAGGTTTAGGGAATAGGAAATAGAATATTGAATGGTTTTTCGAATTTTCATTTTTACCTTACTTTTTTGTATCTTTTCTCGGTTAACGAAAAAATGTAATAAAGATTTTTTTTTTTTTTTTTAACAATTAGTGCTAAATGACAGACCTAATTGCTTAAAATTACAAAATCAAAAATTACAAACTTTTCCAAAGTAGAAACGTTTGATTTGGCTCATTAACCACTTTAGCCCCGGAGGATTTGGCTGCTCAAAGACCAGGCCCTATTTTGCGATTCGGCACTGCGTGACTTTAACGGACAATTGTGCGGTCGTGCGACGCTGTACCCAAACAAAATTTATGTCCTTTTTTTCCCCACAAATAGAGCTTTCTTTTGGTGGTATTTGATCACCTGTGCAATTTTTATTTTTTGCGCTATAAACAAAAAATAGCAACAATTTTGAAAAAATAATATTTTTCACATTTTTTTATATAAAATTATCAAAAAAAAAATATAAAAATCTAAATTTAACATTTTAGGCCAACTTGTTTTCTGCTACTTTTTTTTTTTAAACAAAAATATCGCAATAAACGTATTTTGATTGGTTTGCAAAAGTTATTGCGTTTACTAACTACGGGAAAGATTTATGTCATTTTTATTTATTTATTTTTTACTAGTAATGGCGGCAATCTGCAATCTTTTTTTTTGCGGGACTGTGACATTGCGGCGGACAGATAGGACCCGACATTTTTGATACTTTTGGGGGTACCAGTGACATTACTACAGTAATCAGTGCTAAAAATATGCACTGTCACTGTAATAATGACACTGGCAGGGAAGGGGTTAGCTTTACTGGTGATCAAGGGGTTAAATGTCTCCCTAGGGGAGTGATTGTGTCAGAGGGCGTGGCTTGTGAAGTAATCACAGAGACATGCGATCCTATATAGCAGGATCATATAGCCTCTGATCACTTCAGGGAGAATGACAGACGGCTGAGTTTCCATCAGCCGCATGTCCTCTCTCTGCTGCGGGAGATCGCGAGTGGCCGGCAGCCATCGAGGCCGCTGGTCACACACGCTGGCTCCCCAGCTAACGAGCGGGGGCGCGCGCTCGCCCCCTAGAGTCTCCTGAGCGAGCAAAGTAGTACTACATCACTTTGCCCAGGAACGCCTGACTGCCGCAGTAAATGTGCGGTGGGCGGGGCAGAAGTGGTTAAGCTGCTTCCTCAATTTGCTTGGGAGGAAAGAAAAAAAAATCCTTTAGAGGGTGGGTGTATTTTTCGGTGTATTTAGGCTAGTTGAGTCATTTATAAAGGGGGGGGGGGGGCTTGTTTTTACCCAAGAAAAATGGTTTGGTTAGAAAACTCTTGAGAGCCGGTTCACACTGGGGCGACACGACTCCTTACTACTTTGGGGCGACTTGTGCATTACCATGCACCACGACTTCGGAGCGACTTGTAGGGACTTCATATAATGAATGTCTATGCAAGTCGCCTACAGGTCGCCCCGAAGTAGTACAGGAACCTTTTTCTAAGTCGGAGCGACTTGTGTCGCTCCTATTAGAACGGGTCCTGTAGCGGTCAATGGACCGCGACTTGTCAGGCTGACAAGTCGTGCTAGTGTGCAACCGGCTCTGAATCTATGAATCTTGAATGACAACATTGATAGATAGACCTGTTTTTTTTATTTATTTTTTTTCACTCTTTTTAGTGTGTATTGTTATTTCTGTACTGTGACTTTTCACCGCCCTTTTTTCTGTAAAAAAAAAAAAAAAAAAAAAAGACCAATAAGGGGAAATTTTGAGGTATGAGAAAGAACAAGCCCAGGATAGTTAAAAAAAAAAAAACCACACATGTAACCTTTTAGAAGCGATTTTAAACCCATTGCAAAAAATAAATAAATAAAACAAAAAGCACTAAAATGTCACCTCCTGCATCGGCAATGCATTTCACCAAAATTTCAAGAGAATGAAAAACATTTTCTTTTATCCCTAGGGGGGCTTGTCAGGAGAAAAAAAAAAAAAAGTTATTCAGCAGCGGAGATTAGCATGTGCGCACTTCAATCTTTTTCACATTCTACTTTTAGCTTTTTTTGTTTTTTTTAAATCCTGAACCCAAGGAGGAAATTATATTCCAAAAAAAAAAAAATATCAAATCAGAAAATTTACTCAATTTCCTCTGAATATACCCGGTCCAAATGGAAATAATGATAACTACCCTTTGGCTTCTGCATACTCATTTTGTAAGGCCACCACTCCATTTTGCTGCAAAATTCTTGTCCAAGTTTACAAAATTCACAATGTAAAATGATTATCCCGCTCCCTGGGAACACCGGGGTAGCTTGGAAATAGTTTTCTGTAACCTCAAACACTGCAATGCCAAATGCAATGCATAAATCAGCATTTTAAATGGAGGGGCTGCGTTCCTCTCTTAAGAAGTCAATTTGTATTAATCTGTTTAATGAGGCTCTAAATTGGGCTGATCACTGGCTACTAATCACGTACTAAGGAAAACAACAAATCAAGTTTTTTTTTTTCACTTCCCGATTTAAAGCGTCTTGATTTTTACATCCATAGTGCGGACGAAAAAAAAAAAAAAAAAAAAAAAAAGACACACACACTTGCCAATTGAATCTATCAAAGATCCGTCAGCTGGAATTATACAGTTGAGCTACAAATTGTTGGTCTAGAAAGTGCAAATAAGAATTTTTTTTTTTTTATTTTTTTTTTTTTTAATTTGCTAATGTTTTTAACCCCCTCCTTCCCAAGCCTATTCTGACACTTCGCTCCTACATGTAAAAATCTAAAATATTTTTACATGTAGATTTTTTTAAAAATATCTATATGTATATTATATATGTCACACGGTATTTGCACAGCGGTTTTCTCAAACGCAATTTTTTGGGAAAAAAACACTTTCATGAAAAAACAAAAAACAAAACAACACTAAAGATAGCCCAATATTTTCGTATAGGGGAAAAATATTGTTACACTGAGTAAATGGATACCTAACATGTAACGCTGTAAAATTCCGTCTGCCCGGGGAATGGCGGCAAACTAGGGTGCTTAAATTCTCTATAGGTGATGCTTTAAAAACGCCTTTACTGGTTACCAGTTTAGAGTGGCACAGGAGGACTGGTGATAGAATTATTGCTCTCGCTCTGACATTCAAGACAATAACTCACATGTGTGGTGCGATCACCGTTTACATATGCATGCCGGAGTAACTTATGCGTTCACATTTGTGCATAAGCACGGTGGGACAGGGGGTGCTTTAATTTTTTTTAAATTTGATACAAAATAGTTTACATTTTTTTTTGGTACTAACTTTATTGCTATCACAAGGGATGAACAACATCCCTTGTGACAACATGGGCCGTGACAGGTCCTCTTTATGGAGAGATTTGGGGTCTATTAGACCTCATATCTCTCCTCTGGCCCCCCATGCAGCCGATCAGAGAGATCGGTCCAATAGACTGCTTCTTTGGCCGGTTGTGGCCAGGTAAACAAAGGGTCGGGACTGGGAGCGACAAATTACGTGCCACTCCCGCTTTCCAGGGTTACACGGAGAGGGGAACTAAGTCAGTTCCTCTCTCTGTACCAGGCAGCCGTCACCGCATTGCTCCCCACCTCCACAATGGGAGCAGAGAGCCCGGGAGAGGGGTGTGACCCCCTTCTGCTACCTACAGAAGTGATAGAGCAGAGACTGTAAAAGCTGGTCCGGGGGGCCCTTCATGGTTTCTTGCACCGGGGCACTGAAGGTTCTAGTTTCGCCTCTGAATAGTAGCATCTATGGTCTGCAAGGTATGGCTGCACGGTTGAACTGAAGATTGAAAAATCTGCCCATTGGTTACATGTTATCCAACACATCTAAAACAAATCCCCTCTTAGGATAAATAACTTTCCTCCCAGAGAAAATTCAGACTTGTGCGTTATTCCAATACACGCCTGATACCCATAAACAGCAGTTGCCAGAGGTAGCAACACAATGAGTCCTGTGCTGGATTGCATAGATGTGAGGCTTTAAAACCAGTTCCCTAGCGTGTTCCATGTCTCAGATATAAAAAAAACGTTATGAAGATTTAGCCACCAATGTCTTAGAAAGCTAAAATTCCAATGGTTGACAAAGACTTCTTACCATCATAGTAAAACCTCACATCTGGTGGCAGTGGTTCATAGGGTGGGGCAAATACTGGACCCTTGTGTTCCAGAGATCGCCATTTGACCCCATCTTCGTATTTCTCCTCTTCCCACCTGCAAAAAAAAAAAAAAATATATATATATATATATATATATATATATATATATATATATATATATATATATATATATATATATATATATATATATATAGGATGAGGGCAATGATGACATTTAGATCAGTCAGGATACCTTTCCACCCAGCTATCTACTTTTAGAAGCGGTTCTATAGTTCCGAGATGAAACCAGCGAATGTAGGCAAGTTTAGATCAACTTGAGGTGTACTGGTATTGTGATGGTGCTTAGGAACACATTACACCCTAAATACGGGTGTACCATGTAACAAACCTAAAGGTGAACCTAGCCTTTTAAACTGAATTTGTCAGCCAAATGGAAGTGTCCATGACTGAAGAAAAACAAGACATCAGCTGAGACAAGACTAAGGAGTTCCACTAGAAGAAGGACCCTGTATAATGTTCTACAAAAGCCTAGTTCGGGCTTTAGTTGGGTTTTTCATATAAAAAAAAAAAAAAGGTATCGGTGTCTTGTAAAAAAAATATATACAGTATCTCACAAAAGTGTGTACACCCCTCACATTTTTGTAAATATTTTTTTTCTATCTTTTCATGTAACACTAAAGAAATGACACTTTGCTACAATGTAAAGTAGTGAGTGTACAGCTTTATCACAAAGCCATTAATGTCTAAACCACTGGCAACAAAGTGAGTACACCCCCAAATTGGGCCCAATTAGCCATTTTCCTTCCCTGGTGTCATGTGACTCGTTAGTGTTACAAGGTCTCAGGTGGGAATGGGGAGCAGGTGTATTAAATTTGGTGTTATCGCTCTCACTCTCTCATACTGGTCACTGGAAGTTCAACATGGCACCTCATGGCAAAGAACTCTGATGATCTGAAAAAAAGAGTTGTTGCTCTTCATAAAGATGTACTTGGATATAAGATGATTGCCAAGACCCTAAAACTGAGCTGCAGCATGGTGGCCAAGACCATACAGTGGTTTAACAGGACAGGTTCCACTCAGAACAGGCCTCGCCATGTTTGACCAAAGAGGTTGAGTGCACATGCTCAGCATCATATTTAGAGGTTTTCTTTGGGAAATAGACGTATGAGTGCTGCCAGCATTGCTGCAGAGGTTGAAGGGGGGGGGGGGGGGGTAAGCCTGTCAGTGCTCAGGCCATCATCAAATTGGTCTGCATGGCTGTCCTCCCAGAATGAAGTCTCTTCTAAAGATGATGCACAAGAAAGCCCACAGTTTGCTGTAGACAAGCAGACTAATGACATGGATTACTGGAACCATGCCCTGTGGTCTGATTAGACCAAGATAAACTTATTTGGTTCAGATGGTGTCAGGCGTGTGTGGCGGCAACCAGGTGAGGAGTACAAAGACAAGTGTGTCTTCCTACAGTCAAGCATGGTGGTGGGAGTGTCATGGTCTGGGGCTGCATGAGTGCTGCCGGCACTGGGGAGCTACAGTTCATTGAGGGAACCATGAATTCCAACATGTACTGTGACATACTGAAGCAGAGCATGATCCCCTCCCTTCAGAGACTGGGCCGCAGGGCAGTATTCCAACTTGATAATGGCCCCAAACACCTCCAAGATGACCACTGCCTTGCTAAAGAAGCTGAGGGTAAAGGTGATGGACTGGCCAAGCATGTCTCCAGACCTAAACCCTATTGAGCATCTGTGGGACATCCTCAAATGGAAAGTGGAGGAGCACAAGGTCTCTTAACATCCGCCAGCTCCGTGATGTCATCATGGAGGAGTGGAAGAGGACTCCAGTGGCAACCTGTGAAGCTCTGGTGAACTCCATGCCCAAGAGGGTTAAGGCAGTGCTGGAAAATAATGGTGGCTACACAAAATATTGACACTTTTGGCCCAATTTGGACATTGGCACTTAGGGGTGTACTCACGTTTGTTGCCAGCGGTTTAGACATTTAATGGCTGTGTTGAGTTTTTTTGAGGGGACAGCAAATTTACACTGTTCTATATATTGTGTATATTATGTAATATACAAGGTGTACACTCACTACTTTACATTATAGCAAAGTGTAATTTCTTCAGTGTTGTCACATGAAAAAATAGAATAAAATATTTACAAAAATGTGAGGGGTGTACTCATTTTTGTGATATACTGTAACAGAATTAGCATATCCACTGGTCCACTGCCAAAAGCAATTTTTTTTCTTTGATTATCCATACACTTTTATAGCCGAACAAACATGGACACTAATCTAAATGTTAAAGCAGAATTCCAAGAATTAAGCAGGTTTATAAAAAGTGAAGGCACTCCACATTAAGCCCAACGAGGTGCCTGCCACCTCCTGGGCTAATTTCTTTTGTGTGCATCTTACAGGTTTATTGTGCACCAGAACACAACTTCCGGATCTCAGATGCTGGACTGAGCTGGTCTTGAGCCCCTTCAAGTGTAGAGTCTTGTGCAGCTTGATATGCCCACCCCTCCCCTCCTCCTGCCCAATCACAGAAGCCTTTGTATTGTGTGAACTCTCACAAAGGCTTCTGTGAATGGGCAGCAGAAGAGAGGGGCCAGAATAGCTGCTCTCTAGTCTGAGAGGAGAGAAGTACAGAGTGTATCCTCTGGCAGAGCAATAAACCTGTCGGATGTAAACAGATATGCACATCATGTGGCAGGCAGATATTAGGACTTTACTCATGGTGTGCCTGCACATTACAAAGTTGCTGAATTTGTGGAATTCAGCTTTAAGTTCAGGTTTTTTGCCAGTGATGGGTACTGTTAAATCTACAGACATTTTAGGCAACTTCCCACCTTATAACATTTTGGGGAAGGCCATTTTTTCCCTGGCACGACTGTCTTATGTACACAGCCAACTCCATAAAGAAATGATTGGACCCGTTTGGTGTGAAGGAACTCAAGTGTCCTGCACAAAGCCCTGACCTCAATACCAATGGAGTGCAGGCGCAAAAAATGTGATCATGGAAATATGAAAACAATCTATATCAAATTTACGAATAACGTCAGGCCAAGGGTGAGGATGAAATCACATGGGCATGTAGGATGTCCACAACTTAGGACAAGCATCTTGAGAAATTAAGCAATCTCTGCAAAGTACATGCAAGGATGGAGGAAAACAAAGAAGTGCCTCTAAGTCTGGACTGTAAACATTTTTTTCTAGAAAAGGACATATGTCAAGGCTGTGATGGGAGTCACTTTGGTTGGGGGGCCCGTGGAATCCAGCTTACCTTATTGAGTTTGAGAAATCCCTGTCTCAGCTCCCTAGGTGCCTCTTATGTGTAAGTCACTCTGTGTCTATTAGGGGCACAGGGTGACCAAGGAAATGGTGAACAGCTACTTAATGGACACAGAAGATGGTTTGGAATACTTCAAAATGGGACAGTAATATTTATCAACTAGAAATATATGTAGACTATTCCAGGCCTGTTTGATTCTGAACATGTTCATTGAAAGAGCTAATCACATTGGCCTCTGTTCCATGTTTTCCAATGTAGGAGACGGACAGTCTGTACTGGTGGACTCCTCCTATTGTCTGTTTAATAAGGTGTTCAGTGTTTATATATGTAGGAGAATGTGTAATGTATTTTGTTTTAGCCTTGTTGCGGCAGTCTGGTCATCCAGGCTGGTTTAAGTGCGCTGAGTTAATTACCATGTTAATGATAACATTG
This sequence comes from Pelophylax lessonae, assembly GCF_965119305.1. Classification (NCBI taxonomy): domain Eukaryota; kingdom Metazoa; phylum Chordata; class Amphibia; order Anura; family Ranidae; genus Pelophylax; species Pelophylax lessonae. Next base: position 236,133,522 of record NC_138777.1, on the reverse strand, counting down.
TCTAGATGTGGATTCCCATTCACCTATTGTTTCTGTGCAGATGGCTAGGTAATTAGTTCAAGTTAATTATATTTCGGTTCACAATTTCATCTGCATAGGATAATGTAATCAGGCACCTGACCTGTGTGTGGTATACATTTGGTGTGAGTTTGTTCAATAAAGGTTCCAGATCTATATAAGCTATTCTCGGCTAGTTTTGTATGGGGGCGCTGTAATATCGGATATCTATGTTCCAAGACTGGAAGAAGCGGTATTCTGACGGAAGCCCACAAAAACAGTGTGGGTCGCGATTCTGTTACAAAGGCAACTCGCATTGTGTAGATCACAGGCACATCAGAAAGTCCACCCGAGAGGACTTACTGATGTGCCCGTTTCTTATCTACACAATTTGAGTTGCCTTGACACGTCATTTTCTAAAAAACTTTTTACAGTCCACACTTAGAGGGACTTCTTTGTTTTCCTCTAGCCTTGACCTCAACCCTACTGAATACCTTTGGGGTGAATTTGAACACCCGATTGTGACTCAGGTCCCCTTATCCAACATCAGTACTTGACCTCAGATTCTAATGGCTAACTGGGCACAAATTCCCATAGACACGCCAATTATGGAAAGCCTTCCCAGAAGAGTGAAAGTGGTTACAGACACACAAAGGAGGGGAAGGCTACTGCATTTTAATGCCTATTGTTTGGAACAGGATGCCTAACAGCCTCATATAGGTGTAATGGTCAGGCTTCCAATACCTGTTGCCAACATAGGGGTTGATTTACAAAAACTGTAGAGTGCAAAATCTCAAGACTTGGGAGTAAGTCACATGTGCAAGTCACAAGCAAGTCTCAAGTCTTAACCTTCAAGTCTCAAGCAAGTCCCAAGTTACTGTGGCGAAAAACATGCAAGTCGAGTCCCTGCTAGAAGTCAAGCATGTCAAGTCATTTATTTTGGTCAAGTCACAAATCAAGTCAAAATACTGATCTACCCCAATTTTCACCTTTAAATCAGTTAAAAGTCAGTGGTCAGGAAAGGTTTTGTTTTATTTTCAACATTAACAAAAACTGCTTAGTGCTTTTTTCTTGGCATATTAAAGAAACACTTTGAATGTCCAAACAGCTCAAAATCCTTTGTCCGGACTGTAGGGGGCGCTCGCCGCCTACAGTCTCCTGAGGGAGCGACGTAGGGCTACAATATAGTAGGGCTACGTCGCTTTGCCCAGCAGCGGCAGAGTGCTGCAGTAAATGTACGGTGGGCGGGGTTAACCACTTAAGCCCCGGAGGATTTTCCTGCTAAACGACCAGGGGGTATTTTGCGATTCGGCACTGCGTGACTTTAACGGACAATTGCGCGGTCGTGCGACGCTGTACCTAAACAAATTTGGCGTCCTTTTTTTCCCACAAACAGAGCTTTCTTTTGGTGGTATTTGATCACCCGTGCGATTTTTACTTTTTGCGCTATAAACAAAAAAAGAGCGTTCATTTTGCAAAAATAATATTTTTCACATTTTTTTATATGAAATTCCCCAAAAAAAAAATGTAAAAATCAAAATTTTTTAAAATTTTCGGCCAATTTGTTTTAGGCTACCTATGTTTGGTAAAAAAAAAAAATCGCAAAAAGCGTATTTTGATTGGTTTGCGCAAAAGTTATCGCGTTTACTAACAAAGGGAAAGATTTCTGTCATTTTTGGTGTTTTTTTTTTTTTTAACGTGTAATGGCGGCGATCTGCGATTTTTTTTGTGGTACTGCGACATTGGGGCGGATATATCGGACCCTTGACTGACATTTTTGACACTTTTGGGGTTACCAGTGACATTTCTACAGTAATCAGTGCTATACATATGCACTGTTACTGTAAAAATACACTGGTAGTGAAGGGGTTAACTTTATTTGGGAGGGAGGGGCTGTGTGTGTCCCTAGGGGCGTGCTTTCTACTGTGATTGGCTGTGGCTCTAGCTGTAAGGACACTGATCAACGGATCTACATACTAGATCCGAGTGATCAGTGTCTTTACAGCGAGGAGAATGACAGGCAGCTTGTTTACACAAGCTGCCTGACATTCTCCCTCTCCCCCGCCGATCGCCGAGTGAGCAGCGGACATCGGGTCCGCTGGTCACACGCGCGGGGGGGTCCGTGACCGCGCGGGCGCGCGCTCGCTCGCTCCCCAGAGCCTCACAGGCGAGCGACGTAGACCTACGTCACTCTGCCTGTGAGGGGCCGACTGCCGCAGTAAATATACTGCGAGTAGGGTTGAGCGGACACCTAGATGTCCGTGTTCGACGGGTTCGGCCGAACTTTAAAAAAAAGTCCGGGTCCGTGTCCCGGACTTTTACCGAACTTTTCCCAGACACCGAACCCCATTGAAGTCAATGGGGACCCGAACTTTAAGGCACTAAAATGGCTCTAAAACACCAAAGGAAAGGGCTAGAGTGCTGCAAATGGCAGCAAAACGTAATTAAGAGCATGGCAAGTGCTCTGCAAACAAATGTGGATAGGGAAATAACTTAAAACAACAAAAAAAAAACAGAAAAATAAAACAATGTTCTTCTTCATCTCTGAAGGACGAGGCCCATATGGAGTAGGAGGGAGGTTGAGGTGGTGGTGGATGTGGCGGTGACATAGGCGTGCGCACAGGGTGTGCTGGGTGTGCCTGGGCACACCCTAATCACCTAGGGCACATAGCATTGCCAGTGAGGAGATGGGAAAGATCTCCCTGGGACCTGCTCTGCTCTATTTCTCCTTGCCTACAGGTACATGGCCCCGATACATTACTCTCCCTGCTGGCAAACACATGCATGTGTATTTCAACTTTGGGGTGCACACCTTAATGCAATAGGCTGCGCACACCTATGGGCGGTGTAGGTGGAAGCGGCGGTGGAGGAGGACCAGGGCCGGATTAACAGCATCATGGGCTTGGTGCTGAGGATTTTGAAGGGCCTTAAGGGCCGTGCCTTGCCATGCACCCAGAGGAGGAAGGGTGCAGCCATGCATGCCTAATTCAACATGGGATGCTGTCTCTGAAGCCCATAAACACATCCATGCATCGCCAACTGTCCCTCCTTGTCCGGCCTTCACGCTGTGTGGGGAGGTTCTGAGGGTGCTGCCTGGGGAAGCGAGCATAGAAGCCAGACTTCTGTGTTTACAAGTGACAGAAGAGCGGTAACAGTGAATATGGCCAACCCGGGGCCTATATAAAAGGTAGGGGCCTGGAGCTGCAGCTCCAATAGCCCCTACATTAATCTGGCCCTGAGGAGGAGGACGAGGTAGCCAACACTGCTTCTTTTCAAAAATTTTAAATGAGGGTACACCCCAAAAGAGTGAGAAAGAGCAAAAATGGAACAATGGGTGGGTAAGGTCGGTATCCATTGCTATTCTGCATAAGGTACGGAAAAGTCCCGTGGGATCCATGCCTGGTTCATTTTAATGAACGTGAGCTTGTCCACATTGTCTCTGGACAGGCGGCTGCGCTTGTCTGTTATAACGCCCCCAGCCGTGCTAAATACCCGTTCAGATAATACACTGGCTGCAGGGCACGCCAGCACCTCCAAGGCGTAAAGGGCAAGCTCAGGCCATGTGCCCAATTTGGAGACCCAGAAGTTGAAGGGGGCAGACCCGTCATTCACTACATGTAGGCGTGTGCACACATACTGCTCCACCATGTTGGTAAAATGCTGCCTCCTGCTAAGACGTTCCATCTGAGCTGCTGGTGCTGCTGTTTGTTGTGGCGTGCTGACAAAGCTTTTCCACATTTCGGCCATGCTAACCCTGCCTTCTGAGGTGCTGGCGGTGCCCTGGTTGCGTTGGCGACCTCCTCCTCCTCCTCCTCTGCCTTGTGCTTCCACTGTGGCCCCGCTGTCAGATGGGAATGCCAGCAGCATGGCGTCTACCAGCGTGCGCTTGTACTCGCGCATCTTGCGATCGCGCTCCAGTGAGTGAATTAAGGACGGTACGTTGTCCTTGTAACGGGGATCCAGCAGCGTGGCCACCCAGTAATCAGCACAAGTTAGAATGTGGGCAACTCGGCGGTCGTTGTGGAGACACTGCAGCATGTAATCGCTCATGTGTGCCAGGCTGCCCAGAGGCAACGAAAGGCTGTCCTCTGTGGGAGGTGTATCGTCCGTGTCCTCTGTATCCCCCCAGCCACGCACCAGTGATGGCCATGAGCTGGCCTGGGTGCCACCCTGCTGTGAACATGGTTCCATCTCCTCCTCCAGCTCCTCCTCCTCCTCATCCTCCTCATCCTCCAGAACTGTGCCCCTGCTGGACAATTGCGTCCCTGGCGTTTGCGTGTGCAGGAACCCACCCTCGGAGCCCCTTGCGAATGACTGCCCTGAAAGCCTTGGAAATGTTACCTCTTCATCCTCCTCCTCCTCCTCATCCTGTGCCACATCCTCTTCCATCATCGCCCGAATTGTTTTTTCAAGGAGGCATAGAAGTGGGATAGTTAAGCTGAGAACGGCGTCATTGCCACTGGCCATGTTGGTGGAGTACTCAAAACAGCGCAACAAGGCACACAGGTCTCGCATGGAGGCCCAGTTAAATTAAATAGCGGAATAGAAAATATGATCCAAAAAAAGTGTATGTATATCACACGTACACAACCACACTGGGCCCCGATTACTATTGTTTGTACCCCTAAAAGGCTAGATGAGGAGTAGGGGGAGTATGGAACAGGCAGCACCCTCAAACCTTCAGAAGTATGAGATGAACCCCAACAACTTGGAAAGGTGGATCTCTCTCACACGTACCAACACAGACTATCCCCCAATTTAACTGATCCCCAAAGGTTTTTGATTAAATAGCGGAATAGAAAATATGATCCAAAAAAAGTGTATGTATATCACACGTACACAACCACACTAGGCCCCAATTACTATTGTTTGTACCCCTAAAAGGCTAGGAGTAGGGGGAGTATGGAACAGGCAGCACCCTCAAACCTTCAGAAGTATGAGATGAACCCCAACAACTTGGAAAGGTGGATCTCTCTCACACGTACCAACACAGACTATCCCCCAATTTAACTGATCCCCAAAGGTTTTTGATTAAATAGCGGAATAGAAAATATGATCCAAAAAAAGTGTATGTATATCACACGTACACAACCACACTAGGCCCCAATTACTATTGTTTGTACCCCTAAAAGGCTAGGAGTAGGGGGAGTATGGAACAGGCAGCACCCTCAAACCTTCAGAAGTATGAGATGAACCCCAACAACTTGGAAAGGTGGATCTCTCTCACACGTACCAACACAGACTATCCCCCAATTTAACTGATCCCCAAAGGTTTTTGATTAAATAGCGGAATAGAAAATATGATCCAAAAAAAGTGTATGTATATCACACGTACACAACCACACTAGGCCCCAATTACTATTGTTTGTACCCCTAAAAGGCTAGATGAGGAGTAGGGGGAGTATGGAACAGGCAGCACCCTCAAATCTTCAGAAGTATGAGATTGTGTTCACTGTACCCCACAAAGATTGAGTTCACTGCACCCCACAAAGATTGTGTTCACTGCACCTCACAAAGATTGTGTTCACTGTACCCCCCAAAGATTGTGTTCACTGCACCCCACAAAGATTCTGTTCACTGTACCCCACAAAGATTGTGTTCACTGCACCCTAAAAGGATGTTGTTCACTGCACCCCACAAAGATTGTGTTCACTGCACCCTAAAAGGATGTTGTTCACTGCACCCTAAAAGGATGTTCACTGCACCCCAAAAAGATTGTGTTCACTGTACCCCCCCAAAGATTGTGTTCACTGCACCCCACAAAGATTGTGTTCACTGCACCCCAAAAAGATTGTGTTCACTGTACCCCCCAAAGATTGTGTTCACTGTACCCCCCAAAGATTGTGTTCACTGTACCCCCCAAAGATTGTGTTCACTGCACCCCACAAAGATTCTGTTCACTGTACCCCACAAAGATTCTGTTCACTGTACCCCACAAAGATTCTGTTCACTGCACCCCAAAAAGATTGTGTTCACTGCACCCCACAAAGATTCTGTTCACTGCACCCCACAAAGATTCTGTTCACTGCACCCCACAAAGGATTTTGTTCACTGCACCCCAAAAAGATTGTGTTCACTGCACCCCAAAAAGGATGTTGTTCACTGCACCCCAAAAAGGATTTTGTTCACTGCACCCCAAAAAGATTGTGTTCACTGCACCCCACAAAGGATTTTGTTCACTGCACCCCACAAAGGATTGTGTTCACTGCACACCAAAAAGGATTGTGTTCACTGCACCCCAAAAAGATTTTGTTCACTGCACCCCAAAAAGATTGTGTTCACTGCAGCCCAAAAAGATTGTGTTCACTGCAGCCCAAAAAGATTGTGTTCACTGCAGCTCACACACAGAAAATATCGATTGTAGTTTGTAGAACACAGTTTCCCTAAAATTCAGCAGACTCTGTCCCTAACAGGATTGAGAAGAGATCGTAGATCAGGATTGAGTGCAGATTCACCCCACCCCCCACACAGCAATATCGATTGTAGTTTGTAGAAGACACTGACCCTATAATTCAGCAGACTCTATCCCTAAAATGCCTACAACTCGCCCTGCCTAAACACTCCGACCTGTCCCTCAATTCTATCCGGACACAAATGGTTTTTTCCTGCCTATCTTTCCCTAATCAGCAGCCAGCACGTTGATGTGTGCTCTGTCCCTTAGCTAAGCAGCAGAATGACGCTGCTGCGGCGGCTGCCTCGAACTTATAAAGACTTGGTCACATGCTTCAGACGGCCAATCCCAGCTACTAAGACATTTGCAGGCATGGCTGGGATGGCTTAAGGCACACCAGTTAAACGATTGTTGATTGGCTGTTGAAAGCCCGCCATGAAAAGAGCGCCAAAGCATGCAAAACCCGGAAATAAAACGACCGAACACGGATTTTTACCCGAACATACAGTAAAGTGTCCGTGTCCGTGTTCGGGTAAAAAAAATCCAATTATTCGGTACGAACACGAATAATACAGTCCGTGTTCGCTCAACACTAACTGTGAGCAGTCGGCAAGCGGTTAAAGTGGTTAAGTGACTGTGGTGTCAGAAACATAACAGGCACATTAATTTTGCTTTAACACATCTTGAGAAAATGCAAATATTTAATAACTTAAAAAAGTAAAGTCATTTCGAGTCATAGGTCTCAAGTCAAAGTCAAGTCTCAAGTCATGAATACCAAGTCAAAGTCAAGTCGAGTCTTATTAATTTTAGTCAAGCAAGTCTTAAAGCGGAGTTCCACCCATTTTTAATAGGTTGGATTACATAGATGTTATGTAATCCCCTTTAAAACGGCTTTTACCAATGGAAAGTTTTTTTTTTTTGCTAGTAAATACCTTAATTTCTGCTTTATTCCTCCTCTCCTCACTTCCGGGTCCGATCGGCAATGACGTCATTCGGCGATTCACAGTGTAGGCTGGAATGTATTCCATTCCAGAAATCTCGCAGGAGCCGAGCTGTACTGAGCCGTGCCTGCCCCGCCTCCGCTTCGCCTCCTCTCAGTGAGTTGTACTGTATGCATTGTATTCAGGCCGTTCTCTGCCCCGCCTCCGCCCCGCCTCCTCTCAGTGAGTTGTATTGTATGCATTGTATTCAGGCCGTTCTCTGCCCCACCTCCGCCCCGCCTCCTCTCAGTGAACTCAGTAAGGATATAATGCTTTCAGTCCTCGCTCACTGAGAGGAGGCGGGGCAGAGAACGGCCTGAATACAATGCATACAATACAACTCACTGAGAGGAGGCGGGGCAGAGGCGGGGCAGAGAACGGCCTGAATACAATGCATACAGTAAAACTCACTGAGAGGAGGCGGGGCAGGCACGGCTCAGTACAGCTCAGCTCCTGCGAGAATTGTGGAATGGAATACATCCCAGCACACACTGCGAATCGCCGAATGACGTCATCGCCGATCGGACCCGGAAGTGAGGAGAGGAGGAATAAAGCAGAAATTAAGGTATTTACTAGCAAAAAAAAATAAAACTTTCCATTGGTAAAAGCCGTTTTAAAGGGGATTACATAGATCTAAAGTTACGAAAATGGGTGGAACTCCACTTTAAGTCCTCAAACTGGTGACTTAAGTCTGACTTAAGTCAAGTCATGTGACTTGAGTCCCAACCCTCTGCAAAATCTGATGCAGCTGTGCATGGAAGCCAATCCACTTTGAACTTCAGCTTGTTTAATTAGGCTTGGACCAAAAAAAAAAAAAAATGGAAGCCAATTGGTTTCTATGCACAGCTGCACCAGATTTTGCACTCGTTTTGGTAAATCTCCCCCATAGTGTACATTTTGTTACTAGGCTATCACCCACACCGCAAAGATAACAAAGCCCTAGTTTATTCCTAATAAAGTCACTTAAATATTCATTAGTCTAACATGAAAAAATAGAAGTGGAAGAATTTTTAATTGCTCTTGAAAACAAAAATGTTTTTATGCTACAGAGGACTTCTAATGTACAACGCCATAACAAAAATCTCTAATCAACGTTGGGATAATTGGATTTTGTAAACAAGTTTAATCAAGCTACGAACAATCGTTCTGTTGTGCTTTTGTCCACAATAAGCCACTCTACAGTTAAGACATTCTTGTAGACAACTCCCCCCCCCCCCCCCCCCCCCAGTTTCCACCCTACATCAAACTGCAAAGAACTGGGCCATCATAAAGCAACAAATTTCCCAAATAGGCAGTGGAGTTCCACATGGGTCTACTCCTGATCCAGGGGTTCCCAGCTGCGCACAGAGGTTCTATCTGCCCCTACAGCCCTACAAGGCATAGCAGTTATATAGAGGCCTATAGCTGGAACCACAAGAGTGTAGAATGGAACCGGATATTTGACAGTCCCAGAAGAGTTAACTGCTGAAGCTTCTCCAACCAAAAAGGGGAAGATCAAGTGGTAGAACAGATGAGCAGCACCCCTGGCCCCCAATCTAGTTGGTACATTTATAGCATGTATACAGCAACATCTCTGGGCTGCAGGCCATGCTATGACAGCTGGGTCTACTTCATTAATAAGCAGCAGAGACCAGATTAGATGTCTGAGAGTTGGTCAGACTCCTTCATGGCTCGCAAGCCTTTTTGACATTAAGGCAGGGCTGTGCAGAGACCTTTGGAGGGGCAGGTGCTCAAAGTATAAAAGGGCATATGGAACAGGGCTTTAAATAGGGCGGGGGGTGGTCAGCGGCTGCTGCGGACATGGTGCTGGGGGGGGGGGTGGTCACCGGCTGCTGCGGACATGATGCGGGGGGATGGTCAGTGGCTGCTGCGGACATGATGCGGGGGGATGGTCAGTGGCTGCTGCGGACATGATGCGGGGGGTGGTCAGCGGCAGCTGCGTAGACATGGTGTGGGGGGTGGTCAGTGGCAGCTGCAGAGACATGGTGCGAGGGGGGGTCAGCTGTGGCGACATGGTGCGAGGGGGGGTCAGCGGCAGCTGTGGAGACATGGTGCGGGGGTGGTCAGCGGCGGCTGCGGAGACATGGTGCGGGGGGTAGTCAATGGCGGCTGCCCTCTGACTGGCTGTTGACTCACCGACATTCACTTTAATGGGACGGCTGGTGATGTGGCAGTGACAAGGTGAGGTGCTTTATATTTTTATTTTATTTTTTTTATTTTTTTTTTACACTGTCCCCTTAAAAAAATTTTTTAGATCTCTTTTGTTCCCATTACAAGTAAAATATATAATGTAATAGAAATAAGCAGGACAGGTCCTCTTTACCACTTACTACCCGCCCGCCGTCCAATGACGGCGGAGCCGTGTAGCTATTTTCCTGGGATGCCGTCATATGACGGCGCACCAGAACAGTCTCTCTCGCGCGCCCCTGGGGGCGAGCGGAGATTGTGACCGCGCCGTGTTGCTAGGACACGGCGCAATCACGATCTCGGTAAAGAGTGAATGACATGACTCTTTACTCATGTGATCGGCTGTGTCCAATCACAGCCGGTCACATGTAAATGAGGAAGTGCCGTTATTCAGCTCTCATCAGCTCACACTCAGTGTGAGGCGAGGAGAGCCGATCAGCAGCTCCTCCTCATAGGGGACACAGCGAAGTGTTATCAGGGCACTGATCACCAGTGCCCTAATTACACAAGAGTGAAATAAAGTGCCATAACTGCCCACCATCAGTGCCCACAGTGCTGCCAGTCAGTGCCCATCAGTGTCTGCTCATCTAGGCACTGCTGGGCACTGACTGGCAGCACTATGGGCACTGAGTGTGGGCACTGATGTGGCTGTCCATCAGTGCGGCCCGTCAGTGCCCATCAGTGCCGCCTCATCAGCGCACATCAGTGAAGGAGAGAAATTTATTTTCAAAATTTACTCACAGAAAATAAGAAAAACTTTTTTTTTCAAAATTTTCTGTCTTTCTTTTTTTTGTAAGAAATAAAAGACCCAGAGGTGATTAAATACCACCAAAAGAAAGCTCTATTTGTGTGAAAAAAATGATAAAAAATGTCATATGGGTACAGTGTAGCATGACCGCGCAATTGTCATTCAAAGTGTGACAGCGCTGAAAGCTGAAAATTGGCCTGGGCAGAAGGGGGTCATTTTAGAGGGCGCCTCGAGACGGCCCGTCATTTTAGAGGGCGCCTCGAGACGGCCCGTCATTTTAGAGGGCGCCTCGAGACAGCCCGTCATTTTAGAGGGCGCCTCGAGACGGCCCGTCATTTTACAGGGCGCCTCGAGACGGCCCGTCATTTTACAGGGCGCCTCCAGACGGCCCGTCATTTTACAGGGCGCCTCAAGACGGCCCATCATTTTACAGGGCGCCTCAAGACGGCCCATCATTTTACAGGGCGCCTCAAGACGGCCCATCATTTTACAGGGCGCCTCAAGACGGCCCATCATTTTACAGGGCGCCTCGAGACGGCCCGTCATTTTACAGGGCGCCTCGAGACGGCCCGTCATTTCACAGGGCGCCTCGAGACGGCCCGTCATTTCACAGGGCGCCTCGAGACGGCCCGTCATTTCACAGGGCGCCTCGAGACGGCCCGTCATTTCACAGGGCGCCTCGAGACGGCCCGTCATTTCACAGGGCGCCTCGAGACGGCCCGTCATTTCACAGGGCGCCTCGAGACGGCCCGTCATTTCACAGGGTGCCTCGAGACGGCCCCGTCATTTCACAGGGCGCCTCGAGACGGCCCGTCATTTCACAGGGCGCCTCGAGACGGCCCGTCATTTCACAGGGCGCCTCGAGACGGCCCGTCATTTCACAGGGCGCCTCGAGACGGCCCCGTCATTTCACAGGGCGCCTCGAGACGGCCCCGTCATTTCACAGGGCGCCTCGAGACGGCCCCGTCATTTCACAGGGCGCCTCGAGACGGCCCCGTCATTTCACAGGGCGCCTCGAGACGGCCCCGTCATTTCACAGGGCGCCTCGAGACGGCCCCGTCATTTCACAGGGCGCCTCGAGACGGCCCCGTCATTTCACAGGGCGCCTCGAGACGGCCCCGTCATTTCACAGGGCGTCTCGAGACGGCCCCGTCATTTCACAGGGCGCCTCGAGACGGCCCCGTCATTTCACAGAGCGCCTCGAGACGGCCCGTCATTTCACAGGGCGCCTCGAGACGGCCCGTCATTTCACAGGGCGCCTCGAGACGGCCCGTCATTTCACAGGGCGCCTCGAGACGGCCCGTCATTTCACAGGGCGCCTCGAGACGGCCCGTCATTATAGAGGGCGCCTCGAGACGGCCCGTCATTATAGAGGGCGCCTCGAGACGGCCCGTCATTATAGAGGGCGCCTCGAGACGGCCCGTCATTATAGAGGGTGCCTCGAGACGGCCCGTCATTATAGAGGGTGCATCGAGACGGCCCGTCATTATAGAGGGTGCCTCGAGACGGCCCGTCATTATAGAGGGTGCCTCGAGACGGCCCGTCATTATAGAGGGTGCCTCGAGACGGCCCGTCATTATAGAGGGTGCCTCGAGACGGCCCGTCATTATAGAGGGTGCCTCGAGACGGCCCGTCATTATAGAGGGTGCCTCGAGACGGCCCGTCATTATAGAGGGTGCCTCTAGATGGTACATAATTTAAAGGGTGCCTTGAGATTTTCTGTAATTTTAGAGGGTGCCTGACTGAAAAAAGATTGAGAAACGCTGCCCTAGATATATAGGAGTGCTTCTGCTAAAAGGGTCCTCCAGGTGAATGTATATTGCACCTGGGAGGACCCTTCTAGCAGAAGCACTCCCACTTTCCTATCTCCATTTCTGGATGAAATTCAGAAAATGATCCCTATCATCTCTATGTCACCCTCCTGCTGGACTTGTTCTGCAGATGATCAGTCTTTGTGTCCATGAGAAAATCTATTTAAAGTTGAAACATCCTCCTCAATCTGTATGATGTCCACCTGATTCCATCTTGTCAGATTTGATATTGGATCTGGAGAAAAGTCTTTTATCTCTGGCACAGCCAAGCTATAAAACAGCCGAGAGATAATACCTTTGCTTTGTATCCCAGAAACAATGGACAGATGCTTCAAAGGAATGAGTCAAATTGTGCAGCTTCTGTCATGAGAATAAATTGCTCTTTGTCGGAAAGATTTATTAACCCATGCCGATGCCAGGAGCCATTGGAAATTAAGGGTTTCTCGTTATTTCACCTTGGACGATTTCCAAGAAAAAAAAAAAAAAATCAATGTTGTGTGGCGCCCCTTATTGTTGCAACTTAAATCGGCTCCCCACCTCCCACAACTCAGAGCAGACAATAGCATTTGTTTAGACGTTACATCCTACAGCCAGTGGTAAGAACGAAATCCTTTCCTGCACAACTGAGGCGTATAATACAAAACAAGATAAACCTAAAAAGTGAAACCATGGAGAGCCCACCCAATTATTAAGTTCAGGTGTTTCCAGTTGAGGGGGTCGTAGCGATAATGAAACATTAGACAACTGTGTGCTTGCAACCTCATGGTATCAGTTTGGGGAAGGTCTTATTCTGTTCCAGCCCCTGTTCATAAAGCCAGCTCCATACAGACCTGTTCTGATGAGTTTATGGCACTTTTCCACTGCAAGTACCGGCTCGGCTCTACTCGGCCCGGTTTGCTTTTCCACTGCTGGTACCGCATGGTACGGTGTTGGAACGGTTCGGTACGGTTTGGTATGGTTTGCTTTTCCACTAAAGTAGTACTAAAGTTAAGTGAGTGGGATAACGATTCTCTGACCAATCAGTGGCTAGTAGTGACTGCATGCAAAGGATTGTGGGATATGGTACCGGTATGGTACCTCTTGGAAGCACAATCGAGGTGGTACTGTTGTAGAGAGCCGTACCTTTCGGTTCCATGCAGTGGAAAAGCGCCGCCGCACCATACCGTACTGAACCGTTCCTACACCGTACCATGCGGTACCAGCAGTGGAAAAGCACAAAAGCGAGCCGAACCGTTCGGTTCCATGCAGTGGAAAAGCGCCATTAGTGTGGAGGTGGTAGCTTGCACAGAGCCGTGACCTCAACCCTACTCTACACCTATGGGATGAACTGGAATGCCAGTTGTGAGCCAGGTGTTCTTGCCCAATGTCAGTACCTGACTTTACAAATGCTCTTTTGGCTGAAATGGCAAAAAATTCCCTCCGACGCACTCCAACATCTTGTGAAAGGCCGTCCCAAAAAGAGTGGAGGTTGTAGCCAGGGGCATCTCCATATTAATGGCCATACTTTTGGAATGGGATGTCCCATAAGCTTATTTAAGCCTGATGGTTGTCATAAGCTTGGCAGTATAGTCACCTACACATGGCTTGAGCTTTTCATCCAGGAATTGCTGCAGTGCACCATATTCACCCCATGTCCCTTTGCTGGTAATTCAAGATCTGCTGCCCTGGCATACCTGCAAAGGTAGAGTCCATGAATAGACAGGGGGCCATCAGTGGCATTTCCCAGTAACTCATCTCAGGGAAGAGCCCAAGGTACAGAGGATCTTCTAGGATATGGCAGTAGCAGGCGACATTCTTCTCCTATGTGCGGCTTTCCGATCTTCTCCCCTCACGGGCTACCTCTCACTATTGTCTCTACTCTCCTCCCGCATTATTCCCTCACTCTGGACCACTGTCCCTCTTATAACACAGAATCAGTGTGTCAGACCCAAAGATAACCTGCCAAAACCAAAAGAACTAGTAAAAGCATTAACCCTTACCCTCCTGTCTGGGGCAACACCTAACTGGCTAAATGTCAACCCGCTTACAAGGAGATTTTCTAGAAGCAAACTAGGTTTGGTCTGGTGATACAGCATATAGAAATTGCTGAAGCAGACCCACCCTTCTTGAATGAGAGGAGCATTCCAGAATGTGGTTGCATAGGATCGCATAGTTTGCAGGGGATTGAATTAGCAATCCTATGGATGTTTAGAGAGCAGTTTGGGGCAACAAATGAAACCAAACTAAACAAAAATACTGGAGATCAGCATCTCCACAATAATTCAGGACAGGAAGACCATCTTGTAGTCCCATGCCCTCTATAAACAATGTTGAATGCACTCAAGGGATCACACAATCAGCTTAGAAACCTCACGATCTTAAGTCCTACTACCCTGTATGGTCAACACCAAGCATTTTCCAAGTGGTACCGTTCAGAAGATTGAGCCTACAGTGTGCACTTTCCCTGAAAACAGTCAAGAAAGGTAATTACGGCTATAGGTATGGTGTTCTATTGCATGAGTTCATCCTTTCCTAGCCAAAGCTTGAATGCTTTTAAAATATGGTCAAGTTCCTCTCAATATAGTTTGTAACAGAGTTCCCGTACCCTGAGTGAGATTTGGTGATGGTGGTCACTACTGTTCTGCTGACTATTCTGGTTGTTTAACTCTGACATGAGGAAACAAAGCCCTGCCTCTACCAAGATGGCCCCCTCTACAAAAGCTGACCACAGGCAACTCTGGTGTCCACTGACTCCTTTTTTGACACCCCTTCTGGAGTTTAGTTCCTCTGTGACCTGGCTTATCTATGGAGCTAGGTCTACTCCTATGATAAATCTCCATGCATACTAAGCCCCGTGTCTGCAACATCAGAAATAAAAAGGAAATAGAAACACAATAAACTGGCAGGAACCTTGCATGAGTCAGCAGAGCTCTTGTTGGACAGCAAGAGGAAGGGGGAAAAGAATGGTTATATTTGCTTACTTTGTCTGAACCTAGTATTAAAACACCCAACGTATAAGCCTCTTGCACACAGGGCATTTTTACAACTGTTTTTAGGAGCGTCAAGACTTTTTGCAGCTTAAAAACACCTCTCTGTGTTACTCTATGGCCTCATGCACACACAGGATTATAGGAGCTGTAAGTGAATAGGCATTTTCAAGGTGCAAAAAAGAAAAACCAGGACCAGTGCGTTCTGAGGACCGGCGTTACAGCTGTAAAAACATCTGACGTGGCTTAACGCCAGGCACAGCGTTAAGCCACGTCAAGTTTTTTTTTTTTTTTTTTGCCATGTCAAAATAATGGATTTTTGGGGAATCCCATGCTGTTTTTTGGTATGGTCCTCGTGGCCTGGCATGGTCACAGGAGGGGGGGGGGGCGCTTGCTCGTCCCTTTCCCTGACCTTCCGGGCTGCATACTCTGATAAGGGTCTGGTATGGATTTTGGGGGGGGGGGGGGGACACCACGTAGTGTTTTTGCCTTGGGGGTACCCCTTAAAATCCATACCAGACGTTGAGGGGAGGCCGGACGCAGTGTTTTTTTTTTTTTTTTACATTTTGGTGTGGGGTTCCCTTTCTATACCAGACTCAAAGGGCCTGGTATGGAACTTGGGCGGGGGGGGTAGACCCCACGCCAAAATAAACATGTGGGGTTTCTCTCCCCCCCCCCCCCCCCCCCCCAAGTTCCATACCAGGCCCTTTGAGTCCCCTTCAAGATCCTCAGAGCACAAGTCCCACCACATGTCGGGTCATCATGATCCGACTTGGATGCGACCTCTATTCCAATCAATGGGCTGAAAGTCAGATCAAAGACGGCTCTCATAGGGAACCACTGATTTTGAATAAAGGCAGAGAAACGCTGCTAAAAGCTAAATGAGGCTAAACGTGCAATAAGTCCAATGCAAAAAGCTACTAAAAGCATGTTTTTACAGCTGCTTTTTCCTGGTGTTGGTAGTGGCCTTGCAGCTTGTGGCTTTGCAGCTCATTTTTTCCTAACGCCCTGTATGAATGAGGCCCTAAAGTAAATATGGAATCATGGGACCTGGTACCCCCGTTTAATTTTTTATAAAGGTTCTTGATTTCACTGGCTCTAGGTTAGTCCCAAAGCTGGCAAGGCTGACAAGCTGCTAATAAGGCCTGTGCTGGTAATGCACACTGGAAAAACCCTAATGATGGGGGCACTTGGACTTCCAGAATCGTGATGGCTACTTTTTTGGTAGGTACCCTTGACTTTTAATGGAATAAAGTTGTATCGTGAACAGGTGCATCCAAGCTACTACCTCCTGTGCAATGTCTGGTGAGCTTCAAACACACAGACCCCAGCCTATGAGGTCTCTAATCCATACAAAAAAGGAGAAAGGCTGGTGCTATGGACATCGGCTAAAACATTGTTTTGTTGTAGCATATGAACAACAGTCAAATAAAAAGCCAATGCGTTTTGGCCATCAGTCCTTAATCACAAGCCAAGGAGACTGGAGATCCTCTGGGGTGTAGAAGCTGCCTGCCTAGGAACCAATTCACTCCATTAATACCCCAAGTTAACAATACTAGTATGATAACCCTAGGGGGTCCAGCGCTAGCTTTCCATTTTCCCCAACTTATGTTCCAAGGCAGTGGCTCGCTCAGTCACATAATGACAGCCCCATAGCATAGCAAAGCCAAGGCAGCAGTGGGGGGTTCCCAAATTTTATCCTGACAGATCCACTTCAAGGGCCATTTGCTTTTAACTGCAGAAATTCGAACCCAATTCTTACCACCGCCAGCGAGCAGCCTCTTCCTCCTCTTTCTTCTTCACTTTAAGAGCAATGGCCGCTTCCCTCTCTTCTTTCGTTTTCTTTGGTTTATCTACTTTCTCTTCTTTGGGTTCCTTCTTAATTTTCTTTTTCTGCAAAATAAAAAGGTATTGCTTATACTTTACAGTAAACTGGCTCACTTTAGTGCTTCTTCCCCAGCTTTACGTACTTACCTTTCCCTCACGCTACCCTGACTGCAAGGCACAACTGGTCCTGTTGTATTGGGCCCAGGCCACATCAGCTACACAGGGGGGCCCCAGGGCAGCTTTGTTCATTTCTGCCCAAATGAATACATTTTACTAGCACACCCCCGTTCTTACTTGCTTACCAGGGCTTAATTTACATTTACCTGGACCCCAAGAACAGAGGTGCACAGAAGGTGGGAGCAGAGGAGGGACTTTTTCATTTTTGGGGCATAGGCAGATTAAGTCAGTGCAGCTGTTCCACTGCACCCCTTTGTAGGTGGGCTTAGGGGGGCCTCATCTGGAAGGCAGTACAGGGCCCCCATGACTAACAGCGGCCTTGCTGTCAGACAGTAGTGTGCAAGTCACTAGTCTGAGCCAACACTAGGTGGAAGACTCTCCACTCCCATGGGACAGTACTACTGGGCCAGTCACTAAGCACCAGTTCTGTATTTGGAGAATAAAGCAAGAACGATATACCCAGAAGTACAGGGCATTTTTCTTGCTCCTGGCAGCAAAATGAAGCAACGAAGGGGAAAGGAAACAAATATGAATTTCTTACTTAGCTACTGATCATCTTAAGGTAAGACCGCAGCTTAGCAATTGAGCCATTACTGTTACATGGGGGCTGGGAGAGTACTCTGTGAGAATTTGCTGATGGGGAGGGGAGCAGTTGGATCCCCAAGGGGTTAAATGCTCGTTTTGTCAAGGAGGAAGGAGGAACAAACCAGCAATACTTGCCTTATTTCTAGCCTGCCCAACACGCTTCTCTGCTTAGTGGCCGACCCTTCATTCTTATGTATGATGCAGGAATGCTGGTCATGCATTGTACATGAAGAGGTCTGTAATTCTGTGGCAGAATGGCGAAGGGGAGCTGCTTGAGATCCAAGCTTGCAAGTATGCAAAAGCTTGCGAAAGTAGAAAAAAGGCAAACATTACTGCTTATTCTTCTTGCCTAGTCTAAACAACATCTACCCCTTTGCAGAACAGGGTTTTTTGAAGGCATCAGCGATAACCCTGGTATCTTTCTTCAGCCGGCAGCTGGTTTTCTCAGGAAAGCGATCTGAGTGCCTAATTCACCACAGGATCCCTTTCTGAAGTGGGGGTAGGGACCACCACTCGCTGGCGTTTGTGCTTACCGTTTTCACTCGCGTTCCCTAGAAGAGATTTGATGGTGTGGCTGGCTGGTCACAGAGGCATTGAGAGACCAGATGGTCTCATTGCCTCCATGGCCTTGGAGGACCGGAGCAACATGTCTCTTCCAGTCTAGGAGGATTTTTTTTAAAGCAAAAATGTTTTGATCCTTTGCTTTTAAAAAAGGTAAAAGACTTGGGGTCTTTTTGGCCCCCAGATTTCTCCATAATAAGGACCAGTCATCCTGATTTCTAGGGATGTTTACAGTTCACCCTAGGTCCCAGGTTCCTGTTATTTCTTGTCCTGGTGTCAACAATTTCACCAGTAGGGGAAATTAGGTAAAGTCTTCTGAAGGAACCCAGCATATGGGGGTATTTACCAGCCAGTGCAATCAGGTTTGGCTTTTTGGTTTTTCACTTTTCATATTGGATCACTGCAATGGCTGTTCATTCTGCTCACCATTTTCATTGTTTCCCAACTAATTTGCTTTGCAAACAGTCAGACTAGGGTAAGTCCCCCAGAAACTCTACTCGGTCTTCCTGTACATAATATATGAAAGAAATTCTCTAGACATGTGCGATTTGTTTTTTTACAAATCGAAACACTGACTAAATGTTCGTTATTTGGAGATTTGCATGTATCTATGCATGCATGCCTGATGAAGGGGTCCTCCAAAACTTTGCACTACCTTTTCTGTGATGTGATCATGCTTAAATAAAAAATTTGTTTGGACGCTACTTGATTCGTGGTGTGCTGGCAAAAAATCCTCTTTGTATGTATCGGAGCCACCAATGCACAATAGACAGAATGGAAAGAAAGGCGCCACTCAGTGTAGCAGATGTAAATAATTTTAATGACACATTAAAAACTTACATGGAGTTAAGCGTCTATCCTCATAGCTTGGCGCCCTTCCGGTGTTCCGTCCTCAGAGCTGGCCAACAGGTGTTGTGTTTATAGTCCTGTCGCCTGGAGGACTCAATGAGGAACTCAATGTCAATACCATTCTTGCCATCTCCCGGCTGCCTGCCAGCTCTGAGGACAGGAAAACTCCAGACCCGGAAGGGCGCCGAGCTATGAGGATAGACACTTACCTCCATGTAAGTTTTTAATAGGGGTCATTAAATTTTTTACATCTGCTACCATTAGTGGTGCCTTGCTGTCCTTTCTGCCTGTTCGTGGGACTGGTGCTTCAGCCTAACAAAGAGCTGCCCTCGATGCAAGTGCCGCATCGGTGCATTTGGGTTATCCATTTCAGTCCGGCTGCACCTTATCAATCAAGATAGCCTGAACTGAAGCTTTATCCCCAAGCAGGAGCGCCCATCAAACCTTTTTCTTTTACCGATACACAATAGTAAATACGTTTTTAACAGATCCAAAATAAATAACGAAAAACAGCAAAATGTATTCGTATTCATTTCATTCAGACCTTTTGCTAATGTTTTAAGCATCTGAAAAATATAACAAATTATTCGGATCCATTTCACTTTTAGGTTACGTTAAGTCGCTGAGAACCAGAGCCAGCCACTCACCCCCTTTACAGCCCAGTGCTTCAGTGAGCGTGGGGGGCGCGAGGCAGAAAGCCAGGCACTAACCCGGAGCACTGAGAACCGGGTTTGATCACTCAGTTCTCAGTCTTCGAGCTAGTGTGGAAACAGAACTAGCATCGGACCAATGCATAGTTACATAGTAGGTGAGGTTGAATAAAGACAACAGTCCATCCAGTTCAACCTGTGTAGGTGTGTGTGGCGGTAATCATCTCACATAGCCCTGAATGTTCTGATCCTTGAGATGTACGTCTAAGAGTCTTTTGAAAGCCACCATACTTCCCGCAGAAACCACCTCTTGTGGTAGAGAATTCCACAATCTTGTAGCCCTAACAGTAAAGAACCCCCCACGTTGCCTGAGGTTAAAACGCTTTGTATGCCCCCCGAGTCCTCAGGCAATCCCTTCGACTGAACAGCTTTTTTTCTAAGCTGAGATCCCCATTGAGATATTAAAAAATTGCTATCATGTCCCCCCTCAGGCGTCTCTTCTCCAGGGAGAATAAATCAAGCGATTGCAGACGCTCTTCATAATTAAGGTCCTCCAATCCCCTAATTAGTTTAGTTGCCCTTCTCTGGACTCTCTTCAGCTCCAACACATCCCTCCTGAGGACTGGCGACCAGAACTGGACAGAATACTCCAGATGCGGTCAGACCAGAGTTTTATAAAGTGGAAGGATTATAGTCTTATCTCTGGAATACATCCCTTTCTTTATGCATGCTAATATTCTGCTGGCTTTGCAGCTGCCGCTTGACATTGCATGCGATTGCCTAGTCTATCATCAACCAAGACTCCCAGATCTTTCTCCATTTTTGATTCCCCCAAGGGTTCCCCTCCTAATGTGTATTGTGCTTTTAGGTTTCTAGTCCCCAAGTGCAAAACCTTACACTGCAAGTATGATTTCTAAAATAAAAAAAATAAAAAAAACCTAAACCTCTTAATGGATCGCAATATCCATTGTATAGCATGTAAAAAACATTTGTTAAAAAGTTGCTCTCAATAGTTAAAATGTAGCTTAGCATGACAGTAGGGCAGCCTCTGGGGCAGGAGCAACCACCTTCTTGCCACTGAAGAAGCAAGGTTGCTTTGAAACGCTTTCCTGTCCTAGCTTTTGTGCTCACAAGGCCGCTCCTAAACCCCAGTTCGGTTTTCCATAATTGGCATTGGATCCACAGTGACAGCAACTCCCAGTCCAGTGCTTCTTTCCCTTGCAGGTGGACAAGGCAAGGCTTCCTGGTTGCCTTCATGTCTGCTCCTGCCCCCAGAGGCTGCCCAACTGTCATGTTCAGCTACATTTTAACACTTGAGTGCAACCATTACTTTTTAACATTTATTACATGCTACACTAAGGATATTGCGCTTCTCTCCACCCCCCCCCCCCCCTTCCCCATATGCTTCTACAAACATTTGTTAAAGTATTTGCCATTTTGTATTCTTCAAAACTACAAGCAGTTAAAGTAAACCAGTTATCTAGGACTGCAGCCAGGGCAATTCAATGCAGAGCCTCTACAAAAGCTGATAAATCTAAATGGTTCATCAATCTGGTCACCCAGAGTCCCCGCGCATGAATTGTTCATAGAGGTGGGATGGAAAAACTCAGCGGTCGCCTTATCAGAGATAAGTGGAAAATTGAAGGTGACGGTAGGAACGCGGGATCTCAGTCACTGTGCGGTCTCTGGAGAGGGAGAAGCATCAATCTCTATTCACAAAGTGGAGAGACTAAGGCAAGCATAAGGGTGACTGACAGCCCCATATTGCAAGAGGTGCAGAAGCTTTGCGAAAACAAAAATCAATTAGAGAAGAACTCAAGGCAAAAGGCACCCTTTAGTTCACTTACGTACTCCTAAATGAAATAAAATTCTATTTTAAAATTCGCTTTTGCAAATATAGTAGAGCTGGGAACTAAATGGATGACTGGCACTAACCATGGCTAAGTAGCAAGATCACGGTCACTGTAAGCAAGGATAAGAAATGAGCTCCTCGCAGGGCAGCCATCAGAAATTTTGGGGCCCCTTACAACGCTCTAGGCCTGGGCCCCCCCGGGGCCTGACCACCAGCATTCCCCATGGCCCTCCCACTGGCCATCCCACCAAATCCGCATCCCTTTCCACAATGTATCCCCAGACCCACCCAGAATTATCTGTATCCCTTTCTATAATGTATCCCCATCCCCGCCCAACATTATCCATCCCTTTCCACAATGTATCCCCTTCCCTGTCCAGAATAATCCATCCCTTTCCATAATGTATCCTCATCCCCACACAGAATTTTCCGTATTCCTTTCCACAATGTATCCCCCCCCCATCCCCACCCAGAATCCTGGAGATGATGCTGGGTAGGGATAGGGATACACTGTCGAAAGAGATGGATAATTCTGGACAGGGATGGGGATACATTGTGGAGAGGGATGGATTAATCTGGCCTGGGTGGGGATGAGGATGATGGAGTTGCATTGTGAAAAGGGATGAGGATGATTCTGGGTGGGGATGAGGATGATGGAGTTGCATAGATGGATGAGGATGATTCTGGGTGGGGATGAGGATGATGGAGTTGCATAGATGGATGAGGATGATTCCGGGTGGGGATGAGGATGATTCTGGGTGGGGATGAGGATGATGATGATTCTGGGTGGGGATGAAAGTTACATAGTGAAGGTGAAGGGACTCTCCACAATGTAACTCTCATCCTCACCCAGAATCATCCTCATCCATTTTCACAATGCATCTCCATCATGCCAGCTTGTCTGGTGTCCGTGTCCCATCTAAGGAGTCCAATCAACAGCACAGGCAGCCAGTACAGCAGTAGCACATCGCTGCACACACATAACTTGGTCAGTGACTTACCTTCCATGCTGCTTCCTGCAAGGGCCGGGGTCACTTCCCCTATTGACCAGCTGAACACACCCCCATGCCCGAGTGCTACTCAAATCAGATGATACCTAATTATCCTTCCAGCAGCAGGCTCCGCCTCAGCAGGGAAAGAAACGAAGTGGAGCGAGCTGGCCAGGCTTACCTGCGGGGTGGGGGGTGGTGTTGTCAGCGATCAGGACTGGTGAAAGGAATCACCAGGAAGTGCTCTCATCTCTTTTGCTGGCCGCCGCACGGGGGGGGAGAGATTGCTGGTGACATGTATCACCAGCAATCAGCTATCTCCCACAAGCCCTGCACGGGGGGGGGGGGGGGGGGGGCGTGTGAGTAGGTGAGTAGGGGACCAGGGCTGGCAGTGAAATGAATCCCGGCGGGTCAATGCTGCTGACATTTTCAAATGATGTAGGGGGTGCGGGCCGGGCCCCTTTGGTAGCTCGGGCCCCTTACAACTGTACTGCCTGTACCCCCCTGATGGCGGCCCTGAGCTCCTGAGAGAGCAAGGTTGGCAAAGGGGATACAAGTCTAGTGTGCGAAATCTGGACCTAGGAAATCGTTAAGGGGTGAAGTTCAAGCATGTAGTTGGGTAAAGACCTTATCTCACAGAAAGAGGATGGTCAGATATGAAAGGATGATCCACCATGGGTGAACCTTGGAGCAGCCATTCCAGAGCTCTGCAGAGGTGGAAAGTTTTTCCTCCCACCCACCTTCTCATCAACTTTGGCCAGGTAATGGTGGGTGGATGGCTAGGAGTTTTTTGGTTTAGAAAAAATAAAATAAAAATGGGTAGGTGCTTGGCGAAGGGGGATGCAAGCCTCAAAATCTTAGAACAATCTATATGTAGCACTACTCCCAAGGAAGCTGCTGACTATGGGTTACTCTGGGTTACCATTAGCAACAGTAGAACAATCTGGCATTTTTCCAAGTGTTTTACCTCCAACAAGGATCAGTCCAGTTTCGTTGTTTTTTATGTTTTATTAGGAACTTGAATAGGAGAAGGGATGAGTTGGGATACTCCAACTGAATAAAGCTATGCACGATAGGCAGGGACTAGAAAAACGCTGAGTAACACTGAGTTGAGCTAGTCATGGCTAGGCCGCTGCTTCACTTTGCCCTTGGCTTCAGTTTTGAGCTTCCTGAGGCAACTATCCTACGGCAAGCTATTCTTTGAGGTAGACTGTACTGCTGAACAACTTCAGGGCCCTTCCTGGCACCCCCTTTACTCCCTAATCTTCAGGGTTCGACTACTTGGCACCCCCTTTACTGTAACACTCTGGGTGAGCTGGCTCCTTGATACCCCCGACTTCTCTGGAGTGGTCCCCTCTCTTAGGCAGACCCTTGGGTAGTGAGTATTGAGTACTCGCGATACGGTTTTTCCCAAAGTCTTCTGCCCAATAGCTCCACTGGTCAGCACACTGGATCCTCTGCAGCCAGCTTCACACCTGGTCCCTAGGCCGACTGCCTGGACCACCTTCCTCACACCTGCAAGAGGAGAGACAGCCGTCCACCTCCTCCTAGGACTTTGCTCCCGCCAAAAGACACCCTGTCACATGCCCCCTCAGGATTTATTCCCAATCCCAGGATGCATTGCAGCAATGCCTGCCCACTGGGACAGTCAAACCCTGGTGTGCTATTGGTTAGTTTCCTCCACTGTCCAACAAGCTCCCTTATTGGATACAGTGGGGAGACTACCTTAGACCCAATAAGTCACACCTGGAAACATTTGACAGGCTAAACAGATCCGTCTCTCCTGATAAGCAGAACAGAGCCACCAAATGTGTTTTCCTAGCACCTACCTAGGAGGGTGCTACATATATGTTTTAAAAAAAACAGAGGAACCTTGGGGGAAAAAAAAAAAAAAAAAAAAAAAAACACTTTCCATTCCCATGGAACTATGCCAATAGTTACCATATCTACAGCTCATGGTACATCAGCGTCATGATCACTGAAGCGTGTGCCATACATTTGTGGTATCTGGGAATATTCTACCCTTACAAATAGCTTAAAGGATCATTTGTGTCAGTGGTCTTTACCTCCGAAGGAACCCTAATTGAGAAAGGCTGTCCTACAAGTATAGGGAGGGGGGTCATTTCTCAAAGTTTTCTCCAGCTGTTTTAGCAATAAAATCATATGAGTTTTGGTTGAAGTTTGCCTTTAAAGCAAACTTGTTCTTTGCTAAAACACTTTCTACCCACACATTCTTATTACCTTCAACCCAAGTTTAAATGTCAGGCATTTCCAGGTATTGAGGAGCATGCGACTCCATTCATGGGACAGCACTTAGCCAGCTCCATCCAACAAAGTTCATGTTGAGGGTCGAGCAAGGATCTGAGGTGGGGTAGGGAAGGGTTGTCCCACAAAGTGTGGTGGGGTGAACAGTGAGTAGGTTTAGGAAATCTCTTCCTAAAAGATACCCATACTTGGGAGGTTGGCATAGGTGCTATCTCCTGCACACTAGATAACCAATTTCCATTAGGGAACCCAGAATGGCCACCTCTAAAATGGGATTTGGGAGAGAGAGGGAAGTCACGTGACCGACAATATATGAAAGAAATAAGGAAAAGGAATTAGCTGGAGTTTAAAAAACATTTCATAAATGAAAAATGAAATCCAGTGTTTTACGTATATAGCGAAGTGACTCTGGTAGTATTGCATCTATGCTTGCGTTCTCAAGCTCATTTACCTTCTGGGGCCATTAAATATCGGTCTGTTCTGGTCTCTCTGGCCCTGAGGAAGCCTCGTGCAAAACACGTCGGCTTGCTGGGGACCCTTAGACTGTGCTCCATCTGAGACCCAACGTCATCTCCTGATATTAAATTATCGGCACTCCCTTTTGGGAAGTATTACATTGCGATTCTATATGTTTGTATATTTTATGTTAGACATGGGCAACCATCCTATGTACTGTATCACTTTTAACATGTACAATAAAGCTATATTTTAGATAATTTTGTGTTATATTTGATCCTCCTCCTCCCAGTGGCCCGTAAAGCCCCATCTTTTCTTACATTGGTTCCTCTAAAATGGCTGCATTAGCTCTGGGACACTATCTCCATATAACTAACTAGGACAAGTTGACCTATAATAAATCGGAATAAATGGGTAATATCATGCCCTACGTTGTACCAGTAGGTGCAGGATATATGTCGCCAAATGAGGGAGGGCACCATTTCAAATAAAGGAACTTACACACCGAGAATCCAGGTGACAATTAAGAAAAACTTACTTGAATTTAGAGTGAAACATTTTAAGAATATAATGCGACCTATCAGGTTCAGAGTAAGATTAGCTCCCGAAGCTGCCAAAGCAGAGGATGTAAATTGAGATTATACAAACTAGATGGTTCCTGTGCCACCTAAATTCTTCAACCCAGACTTTTAAATAGGTCAAACAGGGCTGTGGAGTCTAGGCCTCAGGAGCTCTATAAAGTGAGAATAGAATTCTACGGGAATCCTATCCACCCCTGAGGTGCCTGGTTGGAGTTGGCCTATCGCTTCCTGCATTATATCCTGATCTAAGCTATCCCAAGAGGAAGTGTCTAAGGCAGGGAATGTAATCCCATCAAGGTATCTACAGAGGTCAGATTCACTATAGGCAGCCCTAAAAGAATATAGCGACTGGTGGTATGCCATAAACCGAAGATTAATGTATTCAGAAGTGAATAGTCATCCATTAATATGCCTGGGAGGCAAAATGGTCAAACAGGGATCCGAGTCTAGATGCCATGAGCGCTATAAAGTGAGCATGGAATTCCATCCACTCTTGGGGCCTTGCCTGGTTGGAGTTGGCCGATCGCTTCTTGCACTACTTCACATGATATATCCCGATCTAAGCTATCCCAAGTGAGGATAAAAGGCAGAGAATGTAATTCCATCAAGGTATCTACAGAGGTCAGGCTCACTATAGGCAGCCCTAAAAATATAGTGACCGGTGGAAATTCCATAAATCTAAGAAAGTTCAGGAGACGTGAGCGGTCATCCATCGATATCCCTATATTGCAGCTACCCATACAGGTAGGATTAGGGATATCAATGGATGACTGCTCACTTCTCTTTTGGTCACTATATTCTTTTGGGGCTGCCCTATAGTGAGTCTGACCTCTGTACATACCTTACTGGGGTTACATTCTCTGCCATTTATCCCCACTTGGGATATCTTAGATTAGGATATCTCACGTGAAGACTAAGCTATCCAAAGTGGGGATAAAAGGCAGAGAATGTAATCCCATCAAGGTATCTACAGAGGTCAGACTGACTATAGGCAGCCCCATAAGAATATAGGGACTGATGGATATTCTATAAATGTAAGAAAGTTCAGGAGGAGAAGAGAACTGTCATCCATCAATATCCCCAATCCATTCCTATATTGCAGCAACCCATATAGGGAGGATTAGGGATATTGATGGATGACAACTCACTTCTCCTGAACCTTCTTACATTTATGGAATATCCACCGGTCACTATATTCTTTTGGGGCTGCCCTATAGCGAGTCTGACCTCTGTAGACACCTTGATGGGATTACATTCTCTGCCTTTTATCCCCACTTGGGATATTTTAGATTAGGATATCTCACATGAAGACTACGCTATCCCAAGTGGGGATAAAAGGCAGAGAATGTAATCCCATCAAGGTGTCTACAGAGGTCAGACTCACTATAGGGCAGCCCCAAAAGAATATATAGTGACCAATGGATATTCTATAAATGTAAGAAAGTTCAGGAGAAGTGAACTGTCATCCATCGATATCCCTAATCCATTCCTATATTGCAGCTACCCATATAGGGAGGATTAGGGATATTGATGGATGACAGATCACTTCTCCTGAACCTTCTTACATTTATGGAATATCCACCAAGTCTCTATATTCTTTTAGGGCTGCCTGTAGTCAGTCTGACCTCTGTAGACACCTTGATGGAATTGCATTTGCTGCCTTTTATCCTCACTTGGGATAGCTTAGATCGGGATATCGCACGTGAAGACATGCAAGAAGCGATCGGCCAACTCCAACCAGGCAAGGCCCCAAGAGTGGATGGAATTCCATTCTCAATTTATAGCGCTCATGGCATCTAGACTCAGAGCCCCGTTTGACCATTTTGCCTCCCAGGCATATTGATGGATGACTATTCACTTCTGAATACATTAATCTTAGGTTTATGGTATACCACCAGTCATATTCTTTTAGGGCTGCCTGTAGTCAGTCTGACCTCTGTGGACACCTTGATGGGATTACATTCTCTGCCTTTTATCCCCATTTGGGATACCTGAGATTAGGATATCTCACGTGAAGACTACATTACAGAGGTTAGACTGACTGTAGGCACCACTAAAAGAAAACCAGTGACCGGTGGATATTCCATAAACCTAAGAAGGTTCAGGAGAAGTGAACCATCATCCATCGATAGCCCTAATCCTCCCTATATGAGTAGCTGCAAATGCAATTCCAACTAGCCCTTAGCCCTAATCCTCATTATATGGGTAGCTGCAATTCCAACTGGCCCTTAGCCCTAATGCTCACTATATGGGTAGCTGCAATTCCAACTGGCCCTTAGCCCTAATCCTCACTATATGGGTATCTGCAATTCCAACTGGCCCTTAGCCCTAATCCTCACTATATGGGTAGCTGCAATTCCAAATGGCCCTTAGCCCTAATCCTCACTATATGGGTAGCTGCAATTCCAACTGGCCCTTAGCCCTAATCCTCACTATATGGGTAACTGGGTGAGTCTAGGATGGAAAAGGACCTGGGGGTACTGGAAGACAACAAGCCGCTGCAAGCAAAGCCAACAGAATACTGGGATGTATAAAAAAGGGGATTCACTCCAGAAATAAAGAGATTATTCTCCCACTCTACAAGACTTTGGTCCGGCCACATCTGGAGTATGCTGTCCAGTTCTGGGCACCGGTCCTCAGGAAGGATGTGCTGGAACTGGAGAAAGTCCAGAGAAGGGCAACAAAAATAATTAGGGGAATGGAGGGCATCAGCTATGAGGAAAGACTACAAGCACTGAACCTTTTCTCTCTGGAGAAGAGACGATTGAGGGGGGATATGATATCAATGTACAAATACTGTACTGGTGACCCTAGCATAAGGAACAAACTATTCAGAGAAAGGAGATACAATAAGACACGTGGCCACTCACTAAAACTAGAGGAAAGGCGGTTTAACCTTAAAGTGCGTAAGGGGTTCTTCACTATAAGAGCGGTAAGGATGTGGAATTCTCTTCCACAAGCAGTCGTATCAGCAGGGAGCATTGATAGTTTCAAAAAACTATTAGATGGACACCTTAAAGACCACAACATACAGGGGTATACAATGTACGGTTAAATGCGGACACACACACACATCATAGGTTGAACTGGATGGACTGATGTCTTTTTTCAACCTCACAAACTATGTAACTGCAATTCCAACTGGCCCTTAGCCCTAATCCTCCCTATATGGGTAGCTGCAATTCCAACTGGCCCTTAGCCCTAATCCTCACTATATGGGTAGCTGCAATGCAAACTGGCCCTTAGCCAGCAGCCATTTTTATTGCCATACTCGAACACTGAGTGGTATGAAGTGGGGACTTTTTTAGTCTGATCAATACACAATAATTCCACCTCCCCTAAAGCATGTTGTCATGGTTAATAGCTAGCCCAGTCTAGGTTCCCAGTTGCATACATTTTTAAACATTTTTTTATGGTTGTAGGTTGAATTCGCCTTCTTTTTCATGTTTTAATGTTTTTCATTAATGCAGAGCTGTGCTTTAAAATTACTTTAAAAGGCTGTTAGCTGGAAGCTTTTTTTTTTATTAAAAACCATTATCAGGAAAGCTCCAAATAAAAGTTCACAAAACAGATTTTTTTCCCCCCCCTTTTCCATTAAGTTGCATAAACAGTTTGTCGGTTTTTATTGTTCTCACTGTTTTTGTCTTCGTACATTGACAGAGAAGCAGCAAGGCATGTCTATTCATCCCACTTACATCTAAAACCGGCACACAGACCATTAAAGTCCACTTTCTGACCTCTAAAATAATGTGAAACGCGACGTTTGTTTAACAGGGGAAAAACAATTTTGCATGAACAGAACTCGGCGCCAGGACAATTTGCAGAGAGGGGAAGGGCATTTATGGCAAGGTGAAAAACCTTTCAAAAACTCATTATGTGCAACCTCTGGGCTTTCCGTGTTAAGAGACTTCAATTTACACTGTTCAGGCTGATCACAAGAATTTAACGCCTCTGTGAAGGCGGTCTGCCTGCCATTACACGCAAAAGGTGCATGGCTGACAGCTCTGCAAGTAAAGATGTTTCCCCATCATGGGAAATAAAAATATAGTTCCCACTTATGTACAGTTTATAAATTGCCAAAGCATTTCTTAAAAAAAACAAAAAAAAACCCGTCTTTCTTGCTCTTGCTGTTTTCTTTGTTCCACATGGCTGTGCCGAGCAATTGTATCCGAGTGGCGGCAGTTTCCCCCTATTGTTCGGTTTCATTATGCTGCAGCAGTTCACCGTCTCCTATTTTGTACACAATGGGTTTTTATGCGCTATTTAACTGAGCAATTTCACCCGATACATCGGAATGTTTACCGTTACACAAACTCAACAATTACCGCATCACTTAAAGGGGTCCTTCGCTTTCCATTAAGATGGGGGGGGGGGGGCAACCATGTGAGACCTACCATTTGCCGGAAAAAAAAAAATAAGGGGTATCTTCACCTCCCATGCATTTATATTATTGACATGTATATCCAGGATTTAAAGACAGAATTATAGGATCATGTAGAATTTCAATGCACAACTTAAATTGGGGGAATCAAAAATGGAGAAAGATCTGGGAGTCTTGGGAGAGGATAGACTAAGCAATAGCATGCAATGTCAAGCGGCAGCTGCCAAAACCGGCAGAATATTAGCATGCATAAAGAAAGGGATGTATTCCAGAGCTGAGACTATAATCCTTCCACTTTATAAAACTCTGGTCCAACCACATCTGGAGTATTCTGTCCAGTTCTGGTCGCCAGTCCTCAGGAGGGATGGGTTGGAGCTGGAGAGAGTCCAGAGAAGGGCAACTAAACTGATTAGGGGATTGGAGAACATTAATTATGAAGAGCGTCTGCAATCGCTCGATTTATTCTCCCTGGAGAAGAGACGCCTGAGGGGGGACATGATAGCAATTTATAAATATCTCAATGGGGATCTAGGCATAGATAAACAGCTATTCAGTCAAAGGGATTGCATGAGGACTCAAGGGCATACAATGCGATTAGAGGAGAAGCGTTTTAACCTCAGGCAACGTGGGGGGTTCTTTACTGTTAGGGCTACAAGATTGTGGAATTCTCTACCACAAGAGGTGGTTTCTGCGGGAAGTATGGTGGCTTTTAAAAGACTCTTAGACGTACATCTCAAGGATCAGAACATTCAGGGTTATGTGAGAGGATTACAGCCACACACACCTACACAGGTTGAACTGGATGGACTATTGTCTTTATTCAACCTCAACTACTATGTAACCCACTAGTGCAGTGATGGTGAATCTTGGCACCCCAGATGTTTTGGAACATTTCCCATGATGCTCAATTACACTGCAGAGTACATGGGAAATCATGGGAAATGTAGTTCCAAAACATCTGGGGTGCCAAGGTTCGCCATCACTGCACTAGTGCATTTGTTGCCATTAGTTTGCTTTCCTACTAGCATTGAAAATAAGACCCTTTATAGAGGAGTTGGAAATTCCTGATAGAGGCGAGTGAGATTTCGGTCGCACAGAAGGCCCGGCAGCCGAAGGCCCGGCAGCCGAAGGCCCGGCAGCCGAAGGCCCGGCAGCCGAAGGCCCGGCAGCCGAAGGCCCGGCAGCCGAAGGCCCAGCAACAGGTACTTGTTCCAGGAAGTGGACTCAAGCGAAGTGGTCAGCTACCAGTTGGTCATTTTAAAGGGGGATCAGAAGGTTCCCACACAGACGCTGGGTGGACTTGGGCTGCTCCTCCGGGAGGAGTGTGGAGGCCCCTAGGCAGTGGAAACTTTGGGCCCCCCCCCCCCCTTGCAGGTTTCAGAAGGTTTCTTGTGGTTGCACTCTTGTGGTCTAACACTGAACTAAGTGTTCACATCAACCACTAGATGGGAGTTGACCATTGCTACTGCACATTACATGGACATAGGTTGCACCTAAATTATTTACAAACTGATGGCTGAAAGAGGATTAGCTTTTAGGAGACAAAACTAAAGTGAATCTGATGTCTCTGGTTTATGGACTTAGGTTATTGGTTACATTGCATTAATAAAGTAATTTATAGAGTCTTTAATGGAAAGGTTTTTTCTTTGATTGGATTCTGTTTTTCTATGTTTGGTCGCTGAGCATAGCTCCTACTTGCCCTCCTGTTGGCCAGTGCATACTCTGTTTACTTGATAATCTGGCACTGGCCAACAGGAGGCCAAGTAGGATCTATGCTCAGTGATCAAAAGCAGGTATGCAAAGGAATGATTTTCTTTGACTTTCTAAATCTATATAGAGCACTTGTTCCATGATAGTGACTCAAGCTAATCAAGACAAAGGGTCTGCTAATAGCTAGTTAAGTTATAGGTGGGTTGTAAGGTTCCCGGCAGAGGGGCTGATCGGATTGGAGTTCCCGACAACAGGTGTGCAAAGGTCTTTTTCAGACATTCTAAACCTACATACTGTACAAGTACTTGTTCCAGGATGGTGATTCAGGCTCATTAAGCCAAGGAGTCAGCTAACAGCTGGTCAATTTATAGGTGGATCAGAAGGTTCTCCATGGAGAGAGTGGGTGGATCTGACCAACAGGAGGTCATGTAGGAGCTATGGCCAGTGACCAACAGTAGGTACACAAAGGGTTGATTTTTTTTCAGACTCTCTAAATCTACATACAGTACTTGTTCCAGGATGGTGACTCAAGCTCATCAAGGCAAGGGGTCAGCTAACAGCTGGTCAATTTATAGGTGGATCAGAAGGTTCTTCCACAGAGGCTCTGGACGGATTCGGGTTCCTGAGAGCAGATATGCAAAGGGCTGCTTTCTCTGACTATCTAAATCGACATACAGTACTAGTTCCAGGATGATGACCCAAGCTTATCAAGCCAAGGTGTCAGCTAACAGCTGGACAATTTCTAGGTGGATCAGAAGGTTCTCCATGAAGGGTCAGAATGTGGAATTAGGCTGCCAACAGGAGAGCATGTAGGAGTTATGGTCAGTAACCTAAAGCAGGTATGGAAGAGGAGCTTCTAAATCTACATAGAGTACTTGTTCTAGGAAGAGGACTCAAGCTTATCGAGCCAAGGGGTCTGTTAACAGCTAGTCAATTTACAGGTGCTGGGTGGATTTGGGCTTCTCACAACAGCTATGCAAAGGGTTGTTTTTTGTGACTTTCCAAATCTACATTCAGTACTTGCTTTAGGATGATTACTCAAGCTAATCAAGCCAAGGGTATCAGAAGGTTCTCCATTGAGGGTCTGAGTGGATTTGGGGTGCCAACAGGAGGGCATGTAGGAGGATGGTCAGTTACCAATAGGTATGCAAAGGGATCATTTTTTTTTCTGACTTTCTAAATCTGAATAGAGTACTTGTTCCAGGATGGTGATTCAAGCTAATCAGCCTTGGGGTCTGCCAACAGCTATTCAATTTATAGGTGGGTTGGAAGGTTCCTAGTAGAGGAGCTGGATGGATTCAGGTTTCTGACAGAAGGTATGCAAACTTGCAAAGGCATGATTTTTTTTCTGATTTTCCAAATCCACAACTATGATTTTCAGAAAGGTCAGCAATTGCAGGCCCCAAATACACTATATTATAAAAAGTATTAGGACGCCTGCCTTTACACGCACAAGAACTTAAATGGCATCCCAGTCTTCGTCCGTAGGGTTCAATATTTGAGTTGGCCCACCCTTTGCAGCTATAACAGCTTCATCTCTTCTGGGAAGGCTGTCCACAAGGTTTAGGAGTGTCTATGGGAATTGTGGCACAGTCTGGCAAAAGACACCAGACTAACACAGACCCAAACCAGTTGGAGGTCTGGGGTCTGGTTCGTCTCCCCAGGAGGAGGGAGATATGTGATGAACGCCCATTTGCTGGAACGTTCGCCATGGGCTACTGGAGGAGTGTGGAGGCCAGCCTCCTGCCCACGGACTATGGCCCTGGCTTGTAGGGGAGCGCGGCTCTGGTTGGGGGTGTATGCGGGGGGACCCTTGGAGTACTGTTACTTTTCCTGGTTGCCTGGGGTGGAAGTTTGTGACTAACGCAGGTCCAGACCAGTTGAGGGTCAGGAACCTGGTTAGTCTGTTTTTAAAAGGGGAGAAATGTGACAGAACCCACTGTCACTGTGTTTTGGAGGGGACTGTGCGCAAGCCTCCTACCGACAGACTATGGGCCAGAAGATACTGGAGACCTTTGGACATGCTGGCATTGAGTTAATGTAATGCTACAGCCCTTCTCCCCCCATACCCCCCCCCCCTCCTGTTTCTGTGTCTAATTGTGTGGATTCATGACACAGACAATGGTCTGGACTGGAGACATCTCTCTGCAGAGGGTATTAAGAGACTGCCTGTTTACCATAAGCTCATTAGGTTATCTGTAACCTGTTTTCAATGTACAAATGTTCAGTTCCCATTGGTTATTCCTTGTCCCCTTCCCCCCTTTGGCAAGACTAAGGGGAGTGTCCCTAACTGTGTGTAAAACTGTATGTCTTGGAATTTAATAAACAGTTTAAGCTCTGCATGTTGAACCCTCAACACCTGTGTGGATTGTCTCGTGATTGAGGGGTTAAGGGCTGGGTATGGCTTCTCCGAAGGCTGTGGGTGCGTTTGGAGGACAGGAGACACAGGTCCGGCGGATGTGCCCACCTGGGGTACTAAGATCCGTTACAGGAATGTTTGACCATCAGACCGCCTCTTCACTGGTGTCAGTGGGAACACTAGTACGACTTTTCACTGGTGTCAGTGGGAACACTAATGCACCTCTTCACTGGTGTCTGTGGGAACATTAATGCACCTCTTCACTGGTGTCAGTGGGAGGAATAGAGTGGAAAGGACTAAGCCCCACAGTTGCTGACAGTGGGGGGGAATAATGCCCCAAGGGCCAGATAAAAGCAAGCACAGTGCCACATCTGGCCCCTGGGCTGTACTTTGGAGAACACTGCTCTAAGTGGACCCATTACTTTGCCCTGAATTGCCATACAGGCTGTAAATGAAAACTGCATTCTCCTTTAATAATAAAGCCGCTCGGCGTGTTGTGTCTGAATAGAGTTATAAGCATCTCAAACCTTTTCATCCGGCTTCTCCTTCCCCGACTCCTCTTTATCATCTTCAATCTTTATTTTCTTCTTCTTCGACCTGCAGAATAAAAATTTAATATGTGATATTTCTCTGCCAGTAATTCGCAATATTTCCTTGTGTTCGATAACACCTTAACACGGCGCTCAGAATGGATTAAACCCGTAATATTGTTATATTAGGAAGATGAATGTATTGGATGATTTGTAATCAGGCTTGTGTTGTTCGGTCTGCACGTTCCTTCTTCCCGGACTACCACAATAGAAAAAAAAAAAAAAAAGGATCAGAACTTCCAAGTTAAATTAGAATTGATTTGCTGTATATTGTACAGTGACAGTTGTTTCCTTTCTTTCTCCATTTGACATTATTACATTTTGCTATTAGACGATCGGTCCCGTCTGTGCGGTTGTTTTTGTTTGTGTTATTGCAATCAATCACGGCGAAAGTCTACTTTGTCAGTGACTCTTCTTTATCCGAACCATTAAAGGTGCGCTCTAGTCTAATGTAAAAGTATTGCATTCGCTTCAAGATACACTGCGACACCAGAAATATAAACTGCGTCTTTCTTGTAACCATTTTGCTGTCAGGGTAATTTTTTTAATTTGGTGACAAAAAGAGAAAAGGGCGCAGACTCAAGCGTAGCGGGTTGTGTAAACATTAACCACTTGCCACCCAAGCCAATCCTGACACTTCTCTCCTAAATTTAAAAATTATTTTTTGCTTGAAAATTACTCAGAACTCCCAACACACACATATATTATATTGCCTCCTCCAGGAGTAGGACTAGGCAGAACAAAAAACACTTGGCTACGCCCATGGGCCGTCCTCAGCTGCTATAGAACCCCCCTCTCTGCTCTAGGTAATCAGTTTAGTAGCAAGCAGTAGAAGTATCAGAACTCTATAGAGGGGTGGGCGCTGTGTCCGCCGAACTCAGAATGGATTTTACGGCAAGTACAAAAATCCCATTTTCTCTATCGTTCATTGGCAGACACAGCGCTCCATAAAATCATAACTAGTGGGACGTCCAAAAGCAGTGCCAAAAGGAAAATAACCCAAGGCTAAACATAAAAGCCCCAACCAGGACACAGGAGCCCCATCTGAAAAATAAAAGTTTAAAGAAAAACACCCCTCTAGAGGGAACAGCCCCTCTTAAAGCGGTAGTATACTAATTTTTGTGACTTTCACCTACAGGTAAGCCTATAATAAGGCTTACCTGTAGGTGCAATTAATATCTCCTAAACCTGCACGGTTTAGGAGATATTTGCTCTGCATGCAGCCGCTGACGCTAGCAGCGCATACGCTCTGAAGGTCCAGCGGACATTCAGGAGTTCCATGGCAGGCACTTGCCGGAAAATGACTCCCGCGCATGCGCGGAAGTGACGTCATTGCGGCCCCAGCCACTCACAGCGCGGGAGCCGCCGAACCCGGAAGAGATGACGAGGGAGCATGTCCGCTCCCACAGCGGTGTCCGGGGGTCCGTGTCGGGGCATCGTTTTAAGGCATTTCATAATGAGCTAGTATGCGATGCAAATCCAGCGTCTGTAAAGCAGGATGGTAGATCAGCCCTTGTGACTTCTCTTACAGGAAGCCCCCAAGAGACGTTTATGGCCACCAGACTGATTGAAAGATCCTCACTCTTGATTCCTCGCAGGAATTGCGGAAGAAGCCTGAGTCGAGGATAATGGCCTTACCGTAGCCCTTAGATGCCTGCGGTGTCTGCGAGAGGAACCAGTGATCTCGCCACGAACCTCAGTATCCTCGGATGGAGCCGAACCTGCTAAAAGGAGCTGCATGTAGGACTGTGCAAACAGAACCATCTTGAAAGTGGATACCACCAGACTCAGAACCTGTACGCAAAATGGGAGAGAGTTTTCTCTGACAGCAGCCTGTGAATCACGGCCTGTGGTTCCTGAAGATTGTCTAGAGAAAGGACCACCCTGGTCAGAATTAGAACCAGACCTAGGTAAATCAATCCAGGAAGGACAGGGTTAGGCAGGACCTTATGTAGTTCAGACATCACCTGAACCTTTGCAGGAATTAAAGGAGGTCCACGAGGCCGGAAACCAGCAAAGATGTCCCCCCACCCCAATTATGGGTGAGAGCAGACTTTCATGCTGAAGGGGTCTTGGTCTTGTAAGCCTGGAGCTAGCTTCTCCGGATTTGCAGACAAGGATGCTTGGAACCTCCTGGGGATTATTCTCCATCCCAGAAGCACAAAATTATTTTCTATGTGCTGAGAAGGAGGGCCCTCATCTGCAATGAGGCTCCTTCCCTAGACTGGGGATACCCTTAATGATGTCATCTAGGGTGGCCCCAAACAGGCGATCGCCTTGAAAGGGCAGGTCAATAAGCGCTTTCTTAGAGGCTTGGTCTGTGGACCAATCAAGCCACAGCACGTGCCTAATCACCACCATGAAACAAACTTTGAATGGCACAGGAGCTGTATCCAAAGCTGCATCACAAAAACTGCAGCCCATGCACCAACTGGACCTGCTCACCCCCCAGGCTCTGGCGTAAAAGCCTGGCCCATTCAGTTAGGGTCTGAGACACCAAGGCTGAGGCAAAAAATGGCCGCAATGTCAAACCAGCCATAGTAAACATGCTGCGTGCCACAGCCTCCGCTTTCCTGTCAGCCGGGTCCTTAAAGGACAGGCATTCCTCTACTGGGATCATGGTAGCTTTGTTCAACCTGGAAACAGGAGGGTCCACCACTGGTACACTAATCCACTTTTTTAAAAGCGACTCCTCAAAAGGTTAACGTACAGCAAAACGTTGTGGGACCACAAAGGGTAATTTTGGTTGTTCCCGTTCCTTACAGGAAAACCTGTCAAAAAGGCACGTAAGGAAACACCTTAGGAGTGCGAAGTGACTTATGCTTACCAAACGACGAAGCCGCATCTGTGGCTATATCAGCCGCATCCTCATTTTTAAAGTCTCACACACTGCAGTGATAAGCGGTCTATCGGCGCTTTTTAGTTCGCTGCTGGGGGTGGGATATTAAACCCCTCTGGACGGGCCATGTCCATGGTGGCATCAGGCTCAGCATCAGAGGAGAAAGACTGAGCAGGGAAAGGCTGGGAGACGCTTCCTCCTTGGCCTTTGCCCACACCTCCCTTCCACCCGGGCCACCAAGGACTGCAGGACCACCGTCAGTGCAACCATGGCAAGCTGGGGTTCTGAAGGACCTGCCACCTCCATGAGGGGGGTCAGTGGGGGAGATGTGACCCTGAGGCTCCATGAGGAAAGGAAGACCTTGCAGTACAAAAACGATCTTTTGGCACCACTAAAGGATCCCCCCAAGGCTCAGGGTACCGATCAGCAGAGAGAGATAATAGGGACCCCCAAGGACTCACCCCACCAATCGGAGCGCCGAGAACTCGGACCCATCATCACCATGGACGCCATCCCTGTTCATATGTCCCGGGCAAAGGAAGAGGAGGAGCTTCGGCATCCCCACGAGACTTCGGCCGTCTCCAGCGTCTCCGGGACTAAGGGAAACTGGCCCAGTGACATCAGGCTACACAAACATGGCCTCCAACAGGAGACCAGCCAGACTAAGAGAATATGGCCACCATCAGCTACAGCATGCTGCCAGGATCTTCCCTGTGTCCTCTGCAATGCTGCACTCTCTGCAAGTGGACCCCCTCCTGAAGGTAGGACACACGTTATGGGACACTCTGCTGCGCAAATTGCACCGGGACCCCCCTCCCCCCTGCACTATACCCAACACTGGTCTCCTACACTGGAACCCCTCCAGACTACCAGGGGAGGACACACTATCCTAGGACCCTTACAGAGTGGGGATAGCGGGGGAGACCCCAGGGGTCTCCGCTGCATCTTCTGCCCAGACTCTAGGTCCAGACAGGGGAGAAAGGGAGTGGGGGAAGCCCAACTCACTGAGGGATTTTTAAGGATGGGAGGAGGGAACCTGCAGGCAGGTCTGACCGCCCTAGAGGTCACCCCAAAAAAAAAAAAAAAGCCAAAAGGGGAGGGGGGGGAACGGTACTTACCTTTCCATGGTGCGAGTAATGCTCCAGACAGAATTCTCGCCACCGAAGTAGGGGAGCTGTCAGCCAAGGGACCGCTGCGACTCAGACCCAAGCCCAGTTGTATGTGACCCTGCGAGACGTTTAACTCGCGGGCCAGCCTCTGTCTGTGAGGCTATGTCGCGGCAGACCCAGCACGAAGCTGCAGTCTGCACGTGCTCGCTGGCTGGGGGGGGGGGGGGGGGAACACTGAATCTAGATTATCCAGCCTGTCTCCCAGCCCCGCAGTTGATTGTAGACCTGAGAGAAAAAACAAAATATGTAGGGAAGGAGAAAACAATTGCTAGGACCAGAGATCCCAGCTGGGAGCCTAGGTCCTTACTCCTGACTAGACAGATTAAAACGGATTACCTAGAGCAGAGGGGGGTTATATACCAGCTGAGGACGGCCCATGGGCGGAGGGGGGTTATATACCAGCTGAGGAAGGCCCATGGGTGGAGGGGGGTTATATACCAGCTGAGGAAGGCCCATGAGCAGAGGGGGGTTATATAGCAGCTGAGGACAGCCCATGGGCGGAGGGGGGTTATATAGCAGCTGAGGACGGCCCATGGGCAGAGGCGAGTTATATACCAGCTGAGGACGGCCCATGGGTGTAGCCAGGTGTTTTTAGTTCTGCCTACTCCTGGAGGAGGCACTATAACCCAGTAGTTATGATTTATGGAGCTCTATGTCCGCCAATGGACGAAACAGAAAAAGGAAAAAAAATTTCATTTGGGTACAGTGTTGCATGACCGTGCAATTGTCATTCAAAGTGACAGCTGTAAATTTGCCTGGGCAGGAAGCAGGTAAAAGTGCCCAGTAGGCAATGGTTAAATTTTAAACCTAATTCACTTCAATGGGCTGATCTATGTGCGTTTGATGCCCCAAAGAAGCTCCTGCTCAGTTTTGAGCGATAAGCTTTAACACAATTGTTAAATGGCGTGTTTTGCCGCAATCCTGTCAAGCGAGAACCTAACCACATTTTTTGGGGGGGGGGGCATTAAAAATAAGTGGTGTGTTTTGATGCGATTTGGAATAGCCTAGAGTGAGCGAGACCTCAATGATGATGATTTCATGGTAAAAACGCATAGGACACCAACCTAACTGAGTCTTCAGCTTCTTCCAGCTTCGCTCTCTTCTTCCCTTTGGTACTCCGCTTCTCTACAGATGTAAAATCTTCATCTTCAAGCTCCATTTTTACACTGACAACACTAAAACGGGAAAATAAAAAAAAAATCAATAACTTGTAATTGCTTCATTAAATGTGAATGTTCCCTTCCAACCAATAACACACGTTCAGCAGAACAGGAAAATAATCAAAATTAACCATTTAGTGCACCAGGTTCCTAAAGTTTTGCATTCTGCTTTCTGCTGAGAAGCCCGCGCCGAGACCATAAGAACCGTCTCCCTAAACTGACTGGTGTCCAAGGGTGTCTCCATTACTCCTCCATCCAGCACTGAGACACCTTACAACAGAAAGCGTGTCACTGGCCGGATGACCAGGTGAAAAAAATCAAAAAAAAAAAAAATTAAAATCTAAAAAAATCTAATGCATCTGAGCACCACAAACTGAAAATGCTTTGAATATTAAAAATTAATATGGAAAAATCACCCAGCCAACCAGGTCTCCATGCTTCATTTTGTTGAGAAATCGCTTTGAATCACATCGCATATTAGCACATTATGTTAAACTTAGCTGAAAACTAGGCAACATCCATCTCTACCCGGTCTTCTTGCGGGTTCGCGGCTCCGGCTCTGGCCGAAGCCCGCAGTGATGTCACACTGTTGTGAAGAAATTACATGGGTGGTCGTTCCTTCAGAGCTCATGTGCCATTGATGTAACTGGCTACTAGGTCTGTAAATAGCTCCTAACGGTGCAAGTTTACGAGAGGGATCGAGCAGCATCAACCATCTCCAGCCATCAACCATCTCCAGCATCCCCACTTACATATACACTAGAATACCAAAAGTATTGGGAAGCCTACCTTTACACTCACATGGACTTTAATGGCATCCCAGTCTTAGTCTGTAGGGTTCAATATTGAGTTGGCTCCACCCTTTGCAGCTATAACAGCTTCAACTCTTCTGGGAAGGCTGTCCACAAGGTTTAGGATTGTGTCTATGGGAATGTTTGACCATTCTTCCAGATTTTAACCACTTCCATACCGCTGGACGTCATATGAAGTCCTGGGCTTTGAGTGGAGATATCGGGATGATGGGTGCAGCTGCCGGCATCACATCTCTTTTTTAGCCAGTGAGTCTACACCAATCATAGGGGCTGATCAGCCCTCCCTCCCGCCACCTTTCGATGCTTCTACCGGCTCACCCATGCAGATGGTCCCCGGCAGTCTGACTCTTGGAGGCCTGGGCGCGACATTATGACGTCATGCCCGGACGTTGTAAATACTGCCGTGATCTCAGCTGTATAGCCGAGATCGTTTTTTTTATATCTTTTTTTTTTTTTTTATCCAGCCTGTAGGAGAGATCCGAGGTCTTACTGACCCCACATTTCTCCATAAGGAGGACCTTTTATGCACTATTCCCATTACACAGAATGTATACATTCCTTGTAATAAAACATTTTAAAAGTGAAAGTGAAAGTAAAAAATTTTTTTGGAAAAACAAAAAATTTTAAGTGCCCGGTCCCCAAACACAGAAGTGCACACAGAAGTGAGCGCATACGTCACGCCCAATCCACACATGAGGTATAGCCGCAAACCGAGCGAGAGCAACAATTCTAGCACTAGACCTCCCCTTACTCTAAATGGGTAACCTTTAAAAAAAAAAAAAAAAAATGTAAGCGTTGCCTATGGAGATTTTTAAGTACCGAAGTTTGGTGTCATTCCATGAGAGTGTGCAATTTTAAAGTAGGACATGTTCGGTATCCATTTACTCAGCGTAACATCTTTCATATTATACAAAAAAATAATTGGACTAACTTTAGGGTTTTGTTTTTTTTTTTTTTTTTTTTAATTAGGAAACTTTTTTCCCCCCCAAAAAAACGGGTTTGAAAAATTGCTGCGCAAAAACCATGTGATATAAAAAGTTGCAATGACCGCCATGTTATTCCATAGGGTCTCTGCTTAAAAAAAAAACAAAACAATGTTTGGGGGTTCTGCGTAATTTTCCAACAAATTATGATTTTTACATGTGGGAGCGGAGTACCAGAATTGGCCCGGTATGGAAGTGGTTAAAGGGTGCCTTAGTTAAAAAACACTGATGTAGTGTATATACACATACATATAAATACTTTTTTTTTTTTTGGAGGGTTTAAAGCCCCTTTAAGTTAATTTTGCAAAAATGGAGCTGTTGCCCCACACTTCATAATTTTATTTTTTTTTAATTTTCAAATTGATTTCTAAATTTTTTTCTTCAATCTTGTGGGGGGTTTTTTTCTTCCTCTTTTTTTTTTTTTTTAAACACGAATGTTTAAAATTGAACATGAAAGTGGATTTTAAAATGAGATGGCCTTGTTCACAATAATACTAGATGTTCGTGTGTAAAGCAAAAAACAATTGCTTCCTCGATCAAGGCGATGGTCTCCTCCACGTTTAGCATCCATTAAACCGATAATAAAAATTCTCGGTAGCGCGACGTACAACGCGCCAAAAGAGAGATAAACTGAACTTTGCGTGTTACCGGCTCTTCCCTCCAGTCACCAGCCAATTTAGGATCTTAAGAGGAACCCCGCTGATCTCACTGACAGGTAAGCCTGACGTGTGTACAGGAAAGGCGCATGTTTGAGATCAAAGCGCGTTTGATATCGGATGCAAATACCTGAGCTCTGAAGAGTACTTTGGGACAGATCTAGGAACATTAGTAATTAATGTGCATTACTTTAACTTTTTACAACTCATCTTACATTTCAGATCCGCTGCAGATCACAATTACCACTAAAGAGGGCTTCACTGAAAAATAAAAAGGGCTTTAACTACCTCCTCTCTGGGAGATTTACCCCCTTCATGACCAGGGCTTTTTTTGCTATTGCTGCGCGGCTTTAACGGACAATTGCTTGGTCATGTAACACTGTACCCAAATTAAATATATATTTTCACTCAAATAGAGCTTTCTTTTGGTGGTATTTGATCACTGCTGGGATTGTTGTGTTATATAAAGGGAAAAGAAAAACTTTTTTTTTTACTCTGCTATAAAAAAAATTATATATATATATATATATATATATATATATATATATATATATATATATATATATATATTTTTTTTTTAATTTCTTCAAAAATTGAGGCCAAAACGTATTCCACTACATGTCTATGGTATAAAAAATCCCAATGAGTGTATATTGATTGGTTTGTGAAAGTTAGTGTATCTACAAGCTATGGGATATATACCGGAATTTTTTTTATTATTTTTTTTATACCAATAGTGGTGTGGTGATCCATAACTTATAATGGGACTGCAATAGTGCGGCAGACAATCTGACAGTAACTGATTTTTTTTTTTTTTTTTTATTTAATATGTTTTTTATTGAATTTTATACAGATTATACAAGCATGAAAGAAAGAAAGGAAAAAGGGGGATCTCCCCAAATTTTATACAGTTAGGCAATCTCTGCTCGTCATAACTAGAACCAATGCAGAAAACATACGGTTTAATATACCTACAAAAATCAATATTTCTGGGATTATTAAGCATTTTAGACCAGTTGTTTAAGCGGGAGCGCTCCACTAAAGAGAGGAGAGGAAGAAAAGAAAAGAGAGAGAAAAAAAAAAAAAAAAAAAAAAAAAAAAGGTCCCTTGGTGTTTCACCAGTCTTGACGTTCTAACCTAGAGAGGCCTCAGCCATATATGAAGCGTATATGTTAGTGTGGGTAAATGTTAACCAACATGACCAAATCTTACGTGCCAGAGATGCCTGACCATGAAGATCTAATGTCATGTCTTCCAGGTAGTAAGTACGGTCGATTGCCCGCAGCCATTGAGGTATCGAGGGGACTGTAGACTGTTTCCAATATTTTGGGATTAATGCTTTGGCTGCATTTAAAAGGTGAGGGGTAATAGACTTTCGATACTGGGCCGGAGGAAGTTTAGTGTCATGGAATAAGACCGACAACGGATCCCTAGCAATAGGTGAACCCTGAATCTCTTCAATTAAAGATAGTACGCTAGTCCAAAAGGGTCGAATTGCTGGGCAGAACCACCATATATGTGCGTGCGTAGCTCTAAGCCCACAGCCTCTCCAACAGGCAGCCGAGAGAGATGGTGTCATCCTCTGTAGCTTAACGGGGGAGTAGTGCCATCTAGTGAGAAACTTATAATTGGCTTCTGCTGTCCTCGCCGATGTTCCTGAACTATGAGACAATTGAAGAATAACCTCCTCCTGTGTCGGCGAAAAAGTACATTTAAAATCTAGTTGCCACTGTTTCAAAAAATGTGGGGTGGAGTTGGGACTTAATGCGTCCAATGCCTTATAAAACTTTGATAATAAACCTTTACTTGATTCAGGGCGTGCTAGGATTTGTTCAATCGGGTTCAGGGAATGTATGTTGCGTAAGGGGTGAGGCAGTTTTTTCACAAA
This sequence comes from Pelophylax lessonae, assembly GCF_965119305.1. Classification (NCBI taxonomy): domain Eukaryota; kingdom Metazoa; phylum Chordata; class Amphibia; order Anura; family Ranidae; genus Pelophylax; species Pelophylax lessonae. The sequence goes on along the minus strand of NC_138777.1, from coordinate 236,089,103 downwards.
TTGCTGGAGTTGGTGGTATTTCCAGCAATCCATAAATGTCTTTGGTGAGGCCTGGCATATTTTAGAGAATGGGAGTATTCCTTCCATCCCCGTTATATGATGCAACAGCGTAGCATTGGCCTGTGGTAGCCACTGGGAGAAAGAGTGATCTTTATAACCAGGCGGGAAAAGGCTATGGCCTAAAATCGGCATAAGCGGTGAGTTGTATGGAATTTTATGGAGCCTATGAAGCCGATCCCAGACGCGGAAAACCGAACTGGTTAAAGGCGAAATGGTGTCAGCAAAATTTCTAGTCTCCGGCGGTATCCAAAGTTGAGTATATAATGCTGTATTTGCCAGCTTCTGCTCCAGCTGAACCCAGAGCTTTTCCTCTGTATGAAATTTCCAATCGGCTATCCGAACCAGGGAGATGGCATTCAGATATCTCCCGAAGTCCGGCACCGCCAACCCCCCGCGGCTTTTGCCCCGCAAAAGTAGCGAGAGCGCAAGCCGAGGCTGTGAGCGGCGCCAAACATATGCTCTAACCAAAGAATTTAAGGTCCTCACCAAATTGACGGGTATATTAAACGGAAGCATTTGAAACATGAAGAGCACCCTGGGCAACACATTCATCTTGACAACATTCACCCTCCCTATCCAAGAGGTGGCTAAATGATGCCAATTCGCAAAGTTAGCTCTAATTGTGTTAAGTAAAGGAATATAATTTGCTCGTGCTAGATCCTCCACCTGGGCAGTAATATGTACCCCTAAGTAGGGTTGAGCGGACACCTAGATGTCCGTGTTCGACGGGTTCGGCCGAACTTTAAAAAAAAGTCCGGGTCCGTGTCCCGGACTTTTACCGAACTTTTCCCGGACACCGAACCCCATTGAAGTCAATGGGGACCCGAACTTTAAGGCACTAAAATGGCTCTAAAACACCAAAGGAAAGGGCTAGAGTGCTGCAAATGGCAGCAAAACGTAATTAAGAGCATGGCAAGTGCTCTGCAAACAAATGTGGATAGGGAAATAACTTAAAACAACAAAAAAAAACAGAAAAATAAAACAATGTTCTTCTTCATCTCTGAAGGACGAGGCCCATATGGAGTAGGAGGGAGGTTGAGGTGGTGGTGGATGTGGCGGTGACATAGGCGTGCGCACAGGGTGTGCTGGGTGTGCCTGGGCACACCCTAATCACCTAGGGCACATAGCATTGCCAGTGAGGAGATGGGAAAGATCTCCCTGGGACCTGCTCTGCTCTATTTCTCCTTGCCTACAGGTACATGGCCCCGATACATTACTCTCCCTGCTGGCAAACACATGCATGTGTATTTCAACTTTGGGGTGCACACCTTAATGCAATAGGCTGCGCACACCTATGGACGGTGTAGGTGGAAGCGGCGGTGGAGGAGGACCAGGGCCGGATTAACAGCATCATGGGCTTGGTGCTGAGGATTTTGAAGGGCCTTAAGGGCCGTGCCTTGCCATGCACCCAGAGGAGGAAGGGTGCAGCCATGCATGCCTAATTCAACATGGGATGCTGTCTCTGAAGCCCATAAACACATCCATGCATCGCCAACTGTCCCTCCTTGTCCGGCCTTCACGCTGTGTGGGGAGGTTCTGAGGGTGCTGCCTGGGGAAGCGAGCATAGAAGCCAGACTTCTGTGTTTACAAGTGACAGAAGAGCGGTAACAGTGAATATGGCCAACCCGGGGCCTATATAAAAGGTAGGGGCCTGGAGCTGCAGCTCCAATAGCCCCTACATTAATCTGGCCCTGAGGAGGAGGACGAGGTAGCCAACACTGCTTCTTTTCAAAAATTTTAAATGAGGGTACACCCCAAAAGAGTGAGAAAGAGCAAAAATGGAACAATGGGTGGGTAAGGTCGGTATCCATTGCTATTCTGCATAAGGTACGGAAAAGTCCCGTGGGATCCATGCCTGGTTCATTTTAATGAACGTGAGCTTGTCCACATTGTCTCTGGACAGGCGGCTGCGCTTGTCTGTTATAACGCCCCCAGCCGTGCTAAATACCCGTTCAGATAATACACTGGCTGCAGGGCACGCCAGCACCTCCAAGGCGTAAAGGGCAAGCTCAGGCCATGTGCCCAATTTGGAGACCCAGAAGTTGAAGGGGGCAGACCCGTCATTCACTACATGTAGGCGTGTGCACACATACTGCTCCACCATGTTGGTAAAATGCTGCCTCCTGCTAAGACGTTCCATCTGAGCTGCTGGTGCTGCTGTTTGTTGTGGCGTGCTGACAAAGCTTTTCCACATTTCGGCCATGCTAACCCTGCCTTCTGAGGTGCTGGCGGTGCCCTGGTTGCGTTGGCGACCTCCTCCTCCTCCTCCTCTGCCTTGTGCTTCCACTGTGGCCCCGCTGTCAGATGGGAATGCCAGCAGCATGGCGTCTACCAGCGTGCGCTTGTACTCGCGCATCTTGCGATCGCGCTCCAGTGAGTGAATTAAGGACGGTACGTTGTCCTTGTAACGGGGATCCAGCAGCGTGGCCACCCAGTAATCAGCACAAGTTAGAATGTGGGCAACTCGGCGGTCGTTGTGGAGACACTGCAGCATGTAATCGCTCATGTGTGCCAGGCTGCCCAGAGGCAACGAAAGGCTGTCCTCTGTGGGAGGTGTATCGTCCGTGTCCTCTGTATCCCCCCAGCCACGCACCAGTGATGGCCATGAGCTGGCCTGGGTGCCACCCTGCTGTGAACATGGTTCCATCTCCTCCTCCAGCTCCTCCTCCTCCTCATCCTCCTCATCCTCCAGAACTGTGCCCCTGCTGGACAATTGCGTCCCTGGCGTTTGCGTGTGCAGGAACCCACCCTCGGAGCCCCTTGCGAATGACTGCCCTGAAAGCCTTGGAAATGTTACCTCTTCATCCTCCTCCTCCTCCTCATCCTGTGCCACATCCTCTTCCATCATCGCCCGAATTGTTTTTTCAAGGAGGCATAGAAGTGGGATAGTTAAGCTGAGAACGGCGTCATTGCCACTGGCCATGTTGGTGGAGTACTCAAAACAGCGCAACAAGGCACACAGGTCTCGCATGGAGGCCCAGTTATTGGTGGTGAAGTGGTGCTGTTCCGCAGAGCGACTCACGCGTGCGTGCTGCAGCTGAAACTCCACTATGGCCTGCTGCTGCTCGCACAGTCTTTCCAGCATGTGCAAGGTGGAGTTCCACCTTGTGGGCACGTCACATATGAGGCGGTGAGCGGGAAGGCCGAAGTTACGCTGCAGCGCTGCCAGGCGAGCAGCAGCAGGGTGAGAACGCCGAAAGTGCGCACAAACGGCCCGCACTTTCTGCAGCAGCTCTGACATATCGGGGTAGTTTTTAAGGAACCTCTGCACCACCAAATTCAGCACATGCGCCAGGCAAGGGATGTGCGTCAAACCGGCTAGGCCCAGAGCTGCTATGAGATTTCGCCCGTTATCGCACACCACCAGGCCGGGCTTGAGGCTCGCTGGCAGCAACCACTCATTTGTCTGCTGTTCCATGCTCCTCCACAACTCCTGCGCGGTGTGTGGTTTGTCCCCCAAACAGGCAAGTTGTAAAACTGCCTGCTGTCGTTTACCCCTGGCCGTGCTGAAGTTGGTGGTGAAGGTGTTACGCTGTCCGGATGAGGAGGCGGTAGAGGATGAGGAAGCGGAGTAGGAGGAGTTAGGAACAGGAGGCAAACTGAAGCGCCCTGCAATCCTCGGTGGTGGAAGGACATGCGCCAAATTGCTATCCGCCTCAGGCCCATCCGCCACTGCATTTACCCAGTGTGCCGTTAGGGAGATATAACGCCCCTGACCGTGCTTACTGGTCCACGTATCCGTAGTTAGGTGGACCTTGGCACAGATGGCGTTGCGCAGTGCACACCTGATATTTTCCCCCACTTGGTTGTGCAGGGAAGGGATGGCTTGCCTGGAAAAGTAGTGGCGGCTGGGCACGACGTACTGTGGGACAGCCACCGACATAAGGTTTTTAAAACTGTGCGTCTCCACCAGACGGAATGACAGCATTTCAAAGGCCAATAATTTTGAAATGCTGGCATTCAGGGCCAGGGATCGCGGGTGGGTAGGGGGGTACTTCCTCTTCCTCTCAAGTGTTTGGGAGATGGAAAGCTGAACGCTTCCACGGGACATTGTGGAGATGGTTGTTGGTGACCCAGGTGGTGGTGTTGCTGACAGATCGTCTGTTTGCGGGGTGGCAGGTGCCGGTATCACTACAGATGTGGCTGGAGCGGCCGAGACTGCAGCAGAAGAGGAAGCAGGATGAGCCAGAGACGTTTCTTGGTTTTGAAGGTGTGTACTCCACTGCAGCTCGTGCTTTGCACTTCGATGCCTGATCATGCAGGTTGTGCTCAGGTTGAGAAGGTTTATGCCTCGCTTCAAGCTCTGATTGCACAGGGTGCAAACCACTCGTGTCCTGTCATCAGCACATTTTCTAAAGAACTTCCACGCTAGAGAACTCCTTTGAGCTGACTTTGGTGCGCTCGTTCCCTTGCTGCGTTGGGCAGTAGCGGGCGTAGTGTCTAGGGCACGGCCGCTCCGCTTCTGCACCCTGCTCCCTCTTCTGCTGTGCTGGTGGCTCTGTGCGACCACCGCCTCTTCCTCCAAACTACTCAGGTCACCTGCATGACGTTCATTCCATGTGGGGTCGAGGACCTCATCGTCCTCCACATCATCTTCCACCCAGTCTTCACCCCTGCCCTCCTTGTCGGTCTCCACAATGCTGAACGCCGCAGCAGTTGGCACCTGCGTTTCGTCATCATCGGAGACGTGCTGCGATGATCCTTGCATGTACTCATCTTGAGAAATAAGTGGTTGGGCATCGCTGCACTCAATCTCTTCCACTTCTGGGGCAGGGCTAGGTGGATGGCCCTGGGAAACCCTGCTGACAGAGTCCTCAAAAAGAATAAGAGACTGCTGTATGGCTTGGGGCTCAGACTGCTGGCCTGATTTGCAAGGGGGTGAGGTGAAAGACGGTTGGACATTGGCTGCAGGTGCCAACTCTGACCTTTCTGCAGTAGACTGGGTGGGAGACAATGTGAAGGAACTGGAGGCACTGTCAGCAGCAAACCAATCTACTATCGCCTCAACTTGTTCTGGCCTCATCACTTCTAGGGGCGTTTGATGCCCTACCAAATACTGATGCAGGTTCTGTCGCCTACTCACACTTGAGGAAGGTGTTTCACTTGTGCGTGTAGCTGGCACAGATCGACCACGTCCTCTCCTTGCAACAGGAGCTCTACCAGCAGCACCACGACCCAGGCCACGGCCCTTATTTGACGGTCTCCTCATATTTCTGTAATTTAAGATCTTGCCCTAGAAAGGTTTTTATTGAATAGCGGAATAGGAAATATGATCCAAAAAAGTGTATGTATCTCGCACGTACAAAACCACACTAGGCCCCAATTACTATTGTTTCTACCCCTAAAAGGATGGATGAGGAGTAGGAGGAGTATGGAACAGATAGCACCCTCAAATCTTCAGAAGTATGAGATGAACCCCAAAAACTTGGAAAGGTGGATCTCACACGTACCGACACAGACTATCCCGCAATTCAATTGATCCTCAAAGGTTTTTATTGAATAGCGGAATAGGAAATATGATCAAAAAAAGTGTATGTATCTCGCACGTACACAACCACACTAGGCCCCAATTACTATTGTTTGTACCCCTAAAAGGATGGATGAGGAGTAGGAGGAGTATGGAACAGGCAGCACCCTCAAATCTTCAGAAGTATGAGATGAACCCCAAAAACTTGGAAAGGTGGATCTCACACGTACCGACACAGACTATCCCGCAATTCAATTGATCCTCAAAGGTTTTTATTGAATAGCGGAATAGGAAATATGATCAAAAAAAGTGTATGTATCTCGCACGTACACAACCACACTAGGCCCCAATTACTATTGTTTGTACCCCTAAAAGGATGGATGAGGAGTAGGAGGAGGAGTATGGAACAGGCAGCACCCTCAAATCTTCAGAAGTATGAGATGAACCCCAAAAACTTGGAAAGGTGGATCTCACACGTACCGACACAGACTATCCCGCAATTCAATTGATCCTCAAAGGTTTTTATTGAATAGCGGAATAGGAAATATGATCAAAAAAAGTGTATGTATCTCGCACGTACACAACCACACTAGGCCCCAATTACTATTGTTTGTACCCCTAAAAGGATGGATGAGGAGTAGGAGGAGGAGTATGGAACAGGCAGCACCCTCAAATCTTCAGAAGTATGAGATGAACCCCAAAAACTTGGAAAGGTGGATCTCACACGTACCGACACAGACTATCCCGCAATTCAATTGATCCTCAAAGGTTTTTATTGAATAGCGGAATAGGAAATATGATCAAAAAAAGTGTATGTATCTCGCACGTACACAACCACACTAGGCCCCAATTACTATTGTTTGTACCCCTAAAAGGATGGATGAGGAGTAGGAGGAGGAGTATGGAACAGGCAGCACCCTCAAATCTTCAGAAGTATGAGATGAACCCCAAAAACTTGGAAAGGTGGATCTCACACGTACCGACACAGACTATCCCGCAATTCAATTGATCCTCAAAGGTTTTTATTGAATAGCGGAATAGGAAATATGATCAAAAAAAGTGTATGTATCTCGCACGTACACAACCACACTAGGCCCCAATTACTATTGTTTGTACCCCTAAAAGGATGGTTGAGCAGTAGGAGGAGGAGTATGGAACAGGCAGCACCCTCAAATCTTCAGAAGTATGAGATGAACCCCAACAACTTGGAAAGGTGGATCTCACACGTACCGACACAGACTATCTCGCAATTGAATTGATCCCCAAAGGTTTTAATTGAATAGCGGAATAGAAAATATGATCAAAAAGAAAGTGTATGTATCTCGCACGTACACCACCACACTAGGCCCCAACTACTATTGTTTGTACCCCTAAAAGGATGGTTGAGCAGTAGGAGGAGGAGTATGGAACAGGCAGCACCCTCAAATCTTCAGTAGTATGAGATGAACCCCAAAAACTTGGAAAGGTGGATCTCTCTCACACGTACCAACACAGACTATCCCCCAATTTAACTGATCCCCAAAGGTTTTTGATTAAATAGCGGAATAGAAAATATGATCCAAAAAAAGTGTATGTATATCACACGTACACAACCACACTGGGCCCCAATTACTATTGTTTGTACCCCTAAAAGGCTAGATGAGGAGTAGGGGGAGTATGGAACAGGCAGCACCCTCAAACCTTCAGAAGTATGAGATGAACCCCAACAACTTGGAAAGGTGGATCTCTCTCACGCGTACCAACACAGACTATCCCCCAATTTAACTGATCCCCAAAGGTTTTTGATTAAATAGCGGAATAGAAAATATGATCCAAAAAAAGTGTATGTATATCACACGTACACAACCACACTGGGCCCCAATTACTATTGTTTGTACCCCTAAAAGGCTAGATGAGGAGTAGGGGGAGTATGGAACAGGCAGCACCCTCAAACCTTCAGAAGTATGAGATGAACCCCAACAACTTGGAAAGGTGGATCTCTCTCACACGTACCAACACAGACTATCCCCCAATTTAACTGATCCCCAAAGGTTTTTGATTAAATAGCGGAATAGAAAATATGATCCAAAAAAAGTGTATGTATATCACACGTACACAACCACACTAGGCCCCAATTACTATTGTTTGTACCCCTAAAAGGCTAGGAGTAGGGGGAGTATGGAACAGGCAGCACCCTCAAACCTTCAGAAGTATGAGATGAACCCCAACAACTTGGAAAGGTGGATCTCTCTCACACGTACCAACACAGACTATCCCCCAATTTAACTGATCCCCAAAGGTTTTTGATTAAATAGCGGAATAGAAAATATGATCCAAAAAAAGTGTATGTATATCACACGTACACAACCACACTAGGCCCCAATTACTATTGTTTGTACCCCTAAAAGGCTAGGAGTAGGGGGAGTATGGAACAGGCAGCACCCTCAGACCTTCAGAAGTATGAGATGAACCCCAACAACTTGGAAAGGTGGATCTCTCTCACACGTACCAACACAGACTATCCCCCAATTTAACTGATCCCCAAAGGTTTTTGATTAAATAGCGGAATAGAAAATATGATCCAAAAAAAGTGTATGTATATCACACGTACACAACCACACTAGGCCCCAATTACTATTGTTTGTACCCCTAAAAGGCTAGGAGTAGGGGGGAGTATGGAACAGGCAGCACCCTCAAACCTTCAGAAGTATGAGATGAACCCCAACAACTTGGAAAGGTGGATCTCTCTCACACGTACCAACACAGACTATCCCCCAATTTAACTGATCCCCAAAGGTTTTTGATTAAATAGCGGAATAGAAAATATGATCCAAAAAAAGTGTATGTATATCACACGTACACAACCACACTGGGCCCCAATTACTATTGTTTGTACCCCTAAAAGGCTAGATGAGGAGTAGGGGGAGTATGGAACAGGCAGCACCCTCAAACCTTCAGAAGTATGAGATGAACCCCAACAACTTGGAAAGGTGGATCTCTCTCACACGTACCAACACAGACTATCCCCCAATTTAACTGATCCCCAAAGGTTTTTGATTAAATAGCGGAATAGAAAATATGATCCAAAAAAAGTGTATGTATATCACACGTACACAACCACACTAGGCCCCAATTACTATTGTTTGTACCCCTAAAAGGCTAGGAGTAGGGGGAGTATGGAACAGGCAGCACCCTCAAACCTTCAGAAGTATGAGATGAACCCCAACAACTTGGAAAGGTGGATCTCTCTCACACGTACCAACACAGACTATCCCCCAATTTAACTGATCCCCAAAGGTTTTTGATTAAATAGCGGAATAGAAAATATGATCCAAAAAAAGTGTATGTATATCACACGTACACAACCACACTAGGCCCCAATTACTATTGTTTGTACCCCTAAAAGGCTAGGAGTAGGGGGAGTATGGAACAGGCAGCACCCTCAAACCTTCAGAAGTATGAGATGAACCCCAACAACTTGGAAAGGTGGATCTCTCTCACACGTACCAACACAGACTATCCCCCAATTTAACTGATCCCCAAAGGTTTTTGATTAAATAGCGGAATAGAAAATATGATCCAAAAAAAGTGTATGTATATCACACGTACACAACCACACTAGGCCCCAATTACTATTGTTTGTACCCCTAAAAGGCTAGGAGTAGGGGGAGTATGGAACAGGCAGCACCCTCAAACCTTCAGAAGTATGAGATGAACCCCAACAACTTGGAAAGGTGGATCTCTCTCACACGTACCAACACAGACTATCCCCCAATTTAACTGATCCCCAAAGGTTTTTGATTAAATAGCGGAATAGAAAATATGATCCAAAAAAAGTGTATGTATATCACACGTACACAACCACACTAGGCCCCAATTACTATTGTTTGTACCCCTAAAAGGCTAGGAGTAGGGGGAGTATGGAACAGGCAGCACCCTCAAACCTTCAGAAGTATGAGATGAACCCCAACAACTTGGAAAGGTGGATCTCTCTCACACGTACCAACACAGACTATCCCCCAATTTAACTGATCCCCAAAGGTTTTTGATTAAATAGCGGAATAGAAAATATGATCCAAAAAAAGTGTATGTATATCACACGTACACAACCACACTGGGCCCCAATTACTATTGTTTGTACCCCTAAAAGTCTAGATGAGGAGTAGGGGGGGTATGGAACAGGCAGCACCCTCAAACCTTCAGAAGTATGAGATGAACCCCAACAACTTGGAAAGGTGGATCTCTCTCACACGTACCAACACAGACTATCCCCCAATTTAACTGATCCCCAAAGGTTTTTGATTAAATAGCGGAATAGAAAATATGATCCAAAAAAAGTGTATGTATATCACACGTACACAACCACACTAGGCCCCAATTACTATTGTTTGTACCCCTAAAAGGCTAGATGAGGAGTAGGGGGGGTATGGAACAGGCAGCACCCTCAAACCTTCAGAAGTATGAGATGAACCCCAACAACTTGGAAAGGTGGATCTCTCTCACACGTACCAACACAGACTATCCCCCAATTTAACTGATCCCCAAAGGTTTTTGATTAAATAGCGGAATAGAAAATATGATCCAAAAAAAGTGTATGTATATCACACGTACACAACCACACTAGGCCCCAATTACTATTGTTTGTACCCCTAAAAGGCTAGGAGTAGGGGGAGTATGGAACAGGCAGCACCCTCAAACCTTCAGAAGTATGAGATGAACCCCAACAACTTGGAAAGGTGGATGTCTCTCACACGTACCAACACAGACTATCCCCCAATTTAACTGATCCCCAAAGGTTTTTGATTAAATAGCGGAATAGAAAATATGATCCAAAAAAAGTGTATGTATATCACACGTACACAACCACACTAGGCCCCAATTACTATTGTTTGTACCCCTAAAAGGCTAGGAGTAGGGGGAGTATGGAACAGGCAGCACCCTCAAACCTTCAGAAGTATGAGATGAACCCCAACAACTTGGAAAGGTGGATCTCTCTCACACGTACCAACACAGACTATCCCCCAATTTAACTGATCCCCAAAGGTTTTTGATTAAATAGCGGAATAGAAAATATGATCCAAAAAAAGTGTATGTATATCACACGTACACAACCACACTGGGCCCCAATTACTATTGTTTGTACCCCTAAAAGGCTAGATGAGGAGTAGGGGGGGTATGGAACAGGCAGCACCCTCAAACCTTCAGAAGTATGAGATGAACCCCAACAACTTGGAAAGGTGGATCTCTCTCACACGTACCAACACAGACTATCCCCCAATTTAACTGATCCCCAAAGGTTTTTGATTAAATAGCGGAATAGAAAATATGATCCAAAAAAAGTGTATGTATATCACACGTACACAACCACACTAGGCCCCAATTACTATTGTTTGTACCCCTAAAAGGCTAGATGAGGAGTAGGGGGGGTATGGAACAGGCAGCACCCTCAAACCTTCAGAAGTATGAGATGAACCCCAACAACTTGGAAAGGTGGATCTCTCTCACACGTACCAACACAGACTATCCCCCAATTTAACTGATCCCCAAAGGTTTTTGATTAAATAGCGGAATAGAAAATATGATCCAAAAAAAGTGTATGTATATCACACGTACACAACCACACTAGGCCCCAATTACTATTGTTTGTACCCCTAAAAGGCTAGGAGTAGGGGGAGTATGGAACAGGCAGCACCCTCAAACCTTCAGAAGTATGAGATGAACCCCAACAACTTGGAAAGGTGGATCTCTCTCACACGTACCAACACAGACTATCCCCCAATTTAACTGATCCCCAAAGGTTTTTGATTAAATAGCGGAATAGAAAATATGATCCAAAAAAAGTGTATGTATATCACACGTACACAACCACACTAGGCCCCAATTACTATTGTTTGTACCCCTAAAAGGCTAGATGAGGAGTAGGGGGAGTATGGAACAGGCAGCACCCTCAAATCTTCAGAAGTATGAGATTGTGTTCACTGTACCCCACAAAGATTGAGTTCACTGCACCCCACAATGATTGTGTTCACTGCACCCCACAAAGATTGTGTTCACTGCACCTCACAAAGATTGTGTTCACTGTACCCCCCAAAGATTGTGTTCACTGCACCCCACAAAGATTGTGTTCACTGCACCCTAAAAGGATGTTGTTCACTGCACCCCAAAAAGATTGTGTTCACTGTACCCCCCCAAAGATTGTGTTCACTGCACCCCACAAAGATTGTGTTCACTGCACCCCAAAAAGATTGTGTTCACTGTACCCCCCAAAGATTGTGTTCACTGCACCCCAAAAAGATTGTGTTCACTGTACCCCCCAAAGATTGTGTTCACTGCACCCCACAAAGATTCTGTTCACTGTACCCCACAAAGATTGTGTTCACTGCACCCCAAAAAGATTGTGTTCACTGTACCCCCCCAAAGATTGTGTTCACTGCACCCCACAAAGATTCTGTTCACTGCACCCCACAAAGGATTTTGTTCACTGCACCCCAAAAAGATTGTGTTCACTGCACCCCAAAAAGATTGTGTTCACTGCACCCCAAAAAGATTTTGATCACTGCACCCCAAAAAGGATGTTGTTCACTGCACCCCAAAAATGATTTTGTTCACTCCACCCCAAAAAGATTGTGTTCACTGCACCCCACAAAGATTGTGTTCACTGCACCCCACAAAGATTGTGTTCACTGTACCCCCCAAAGATTGTGTTCACTGCACCCCACAAAGATTCTGTTCACTGTACCCCACAAAGATTGTGTTCACTGCACCCCAAAAAGATGTTGTTCACTGCACCCCAAAAAGGATGTTGTTCACTGCACCCCAAAAAGGATGTTGTTCACTCCACCCCACAAAGATTGTGTTCACTGCACCCCACAAAGATTGTGTTCACTGCACCCCAAAAAGATTGTGTTCACTGCACCCCAAAAATGATTTTGTTCACTGCACCCCAAAAAGGATTTTGTTCACTGCACCCCAAAAAGATTGTGTTCACTGCACCCCAAAAAGGATGTTGTTCACTGCACCCCAAAAAGGATTTTGTTCACTGCACCCCACAAAGATTGTGTTCACTGCACCCCACAAAGATTGTGTTCACTGCACACCAAAAAGGATTGTGTTCACTGCACCCCAAAAAGATTTTGTTCACTGCACCCCAAAAAGATTGTGTTCACTGCAGCCCAAAAAGATTGTGTTCACTGCAGCCCAAAAAGATTGTGTTCACTGCACACCAAAAAGATTGTGTTCACTGCAGCCCAAAAAGATTGTGTTCACTGCAGCTCACACACAGAAAAATGGATGTGGATCACTGACACCTGCCTATCTCCAATCCCACACCACACAGCAATATCGATTGTAGTTTGTAGAACACAGTTTCCCTAAAATTCAGCAGACTCTGTCCCTAACAGGATTGAGAAGAGATCGTAGATCAGGATTGAGTGCAGATTCACCCCACCCCCCACACAGCAATATCGATTGTAGTTTGTAGAAGACACTGACCCTATAATTCAGCAGACTCTATCCCTAAAATGCCTACAACTCGCCCTGCCTAAACACTCCGACCTGTCCCTCAATTCTATCCGGACACAAATGGTTTTTTCCTGCCTATCTTTCCCTAATCAGCAGCCAGCACATTGATGTGTGCTCTGTCCCTTAGCTAAGCAGCAGAATGACGCTGCTGCGGCGGCTGCCTCGAACTTATAAAGACTTGGTCACATGCTTCAGACGGCCAATCACAGCTACTAAGACATTTGCAGGCATGGCTGGGATGGCTTAAGGCACACCAGTTAAACGATTGTTGATTGGCTGTTGAAAGCCCGCCATGAAAAGAGCGCCAAAGCATGCAAAACCCGGAAATAAAACGACCGAACACGGATTTTTACCCGAACATACAGTAAAGTGTCCGTGTCCGTGTTCGGGTAAAAAAAATCCAATTATTCGGTACGAACACGAATAATACAGTCCGAGTTCGCTCAACACTACCCCTAAGTATTTAAAAGAATAAGGTTGCCATATAAAGGGAAATGCTGGGCTGATGTCATGTGCCATTGCCGGGGCAATTGTAACATTTAAGATTTCCGACTTCGTTAAATTGATTTTAAAATTAGACAAAGCACTATATCTATCAAATTCAGAAAGAAGATTAGGCAGAGATATCATGGGTTGTTGTACATAAAAAAGAACATCGTCCGCATAAGCCGCGTATTTCTGTGGCATAGACCCGACCGTGATACCGTGAATCGAGGGGTTTGCTTGAATTCTAGCCAGAAAAGGTTCCAAAGATAAAACAAAAAGTATAGGGGAGAGCGGGCAGCCCTGTCTGGTCCCATTAGAGAGCTTAATTGATTTGCTAAGAATACCATTAACCTTAATCTGAGCAGTAGGGGATTTATATAACGCATTAATCAAACGACACAGGCGGGGGCCTAGACCAAACGCCTGTAGTGTCGCCATCAGGAACTCCCAGTCCACCCTGTCGAACGCTTTTTCAGCATCCGTGGAAAGCAACAGGGTGGGCTGGGAGCGCCGGCGAACAAAAGATAAAAGTGAAATTGTACGTGACACATTGTCCCTCACCTCACGACCAGGAATGAAACCAGTTTGACTGCTAGCGATACTAGCGGGTAAAAAGGGGAGTAATCTATTGGCGATTACCTTGGCATATAATTTAACATCGATATTTAACAAAGAAATGGGACGATAGCTGGAACATAAAGAGGGGTCTTTACCTTCTTTCGGGATTAACGAAACATACGCATGCAAAGTCTCCGGACGCAAAGAAGAGTCTTCCAGAATAGAGTTAGCATAGGAGGCCAGATGAGGAAGCAAGGTTTCGGTGTATTGTTTATAGTAAAAGGCCGAAAAGCCGTCAGGGCCCGGGGCCTTCCCCATTGGGGTAGAGATTAAAGCGGCTCGGAGTTCTTCCACCGAGATTTCATCCTCCAGAGAATTAGCTTTCTCTGGTGGGATACAAGGGAGATTAGCACTAGCAAGATATTCTGACATCAATGATCTACGCTTTTCTGGATCCGAGATAGCTTTCGGAACAGAATAGAGATTTAAATAGAATTTATGAAATTCGGCCGCGATCAAGGTGGAATCGTGCGCCAAAGAGTCATCATGTCGCTTGATTTTAGGAATATAAGAGGCTACTTTTTGTTGTTGCAAAGACCATGCGAGGTGTCGGCCAGGTTTATCACCCCATTCGTATATCCTTTGGGACACCTTGCGATATATGGCCTTGTTTTGTGCATGAAATAGGGCCTTAAGCTCCTCCCGTTTTTTAGTCAGTAACTGTAGGGTAGAAACAGCAAGGGAGGCCTTATGAGAGCGTTCAAGAACCTGTATTTCAGCAACAAGAGTTCTTTGACATGATAAGCGCTCTTTCTTCTTCCTTGCTCCTAATTCTATTAGTTTACCCCTAATATAGGCTTTATGGGCCTCCCAGCGAACAGCAGTATTGACCTCCGGCAAGGAGTTATCCACGAAAAAGTTATCTAGTTCTTTACCTATAATTTGTTTGTCCGGGGGGCTCAGAATTAGGGAATCATTTAACTTCCATGTGGATTTTTTATAAAGGAGAGAAGGAATCTTCAAAGTCAGACAAATAGGGGAATGATCCGAAATAGAAGATGAAGCAATAGTGATAGAGTCAACTAGTTCAAGGTGGAAATGGTCCACCAAGAAATAGTCAAGTCTTGAATATGAATTATGTGTTTTGGAAAAATACGAGTAATCCCTATCTGAAGGGTGGAAAACACGCCAAGCATCTATTAATTGAAATTCATGCAATTGTGTGACAGTAACTGATTGACACCAACATCACTAGTAACACTAATACAGTGATCAGTGCTAATATGCACTGTCACTGTACTAATGACACTGTCTGGGAAGGGGTTAACATCTAGGGCGATCAAAGGGTTAATTGTGCGCCTAGCAATGTGTTACGTGTGTATTATATTCTTTTAATTTTAACCACTTGCAGACTATCTGCACACTATGTAGTTGTAATGTGGATGGGCGGCCCATACAGGCAAAGCCATGTTCTAGTACGTCGCTGCCTGTTGGTTTAGGAAGGACGCACCCATGAGTACACAGCGGCAGTCTGTCAGCAAGTCCTGGGCCTGCTGATTGTTCCCTCTGTACAGAGCCCTGTGTTGATCATTAATCTGTTTATTCCTGCGAAGCAGGGATAAGAAACAGATCTTTAGTAAAAAGCAGCATATACTATCATTTTCTTAAAATAAAAATTTAAGAAAATAATACTCTTACGACAATAAAAATATATTTAGGGATATGAAAATATATTCTTTTAAGAAAATATATTATACATTTACGAAAATATTTTAATTATTAAAATTATATTATATATATATATATATATATATATATATATATATATATATATATATATATAATATATTTTTTATTAGGATTTTGCATAGCAAAAACAAAAAGAACAGTAGGTATCTGTTGACCCAAATAAAAAACACATACAGTCAAAATTGTACAGGATTACCGAGAATGACATCGGAAGAAAAACAAAATAAAATATATTTAAGAATAAAATATATTTAAGAAATTATCTTAGAATACATTTTATCATGATATTCTTAAAAGATTTATATTTTAAGAATATGATAATCAAATATATTCTTTTAAAATACTTATTTTAATACTTTTATCATTATATTATCAATTTTTAAAAAAAATATAATTGATCATTCTTAAAATATTCTATTTTATCATCATATTCTTAAAATATTCTATTTTATCATATTCTTAAAATAATATATTTTATTATTTTTATTATCATATTAAATTAGAATTTAAAAATACCAATATTTATCATATTCTTAAAAATATATATTTTATCAGATTGTTAAAATATATTTTATCAGATTCTTAAAATATATTTTATCATATTCTTAAAATAGATTCTATTTCTAACTATAATATTCTTAAAATATTATAGTAAAAAAAATATATATATATTTTGCAGAAAGAGGCAGGTTCTGATTTGCTGCAGCTTCTAATGCACATTATGGGAACCCCACAGTGTGCAGTGAAATCTAAATTCTGGATGACTGGAGTACCATTAAAGGACCAGGAAATAAGCACACACCTATAAAAGGCCATAGTGGCATCATAAAATCTTAATATCTCAGCTGAGAATCTATTTTTAAAAAGGAAGAAAATTTTTACCCAGAGCGCTCAGCCTCCTTTTGGGATGCAGATTGAGACTTCTTGCTTGCCTAGAAAATAAAGAATTAAAATTAAAAAAAATTGTCCTCTTTACAGACATTTTTTTTACTTTCACTTTATACTGCTAAGCTGATGTGTTGCACTATCCCCTCCAGTCAGCAGGGGGAGAGCTAGAGCCAGGAAAGCCTATGGACTTCTATGCAGAACAGAGGATTATGGGAATTGAAGTCTGGAACATCAACCATAGGAACGTGAATGATTGGTTGCCTACATAGTCCCACCCAATTGGGGTTTTTTTTTCCCTTTTCTTTTCTCTACTGGGACGATGGCCACCTTCATCCTGGATTCCAAATAATTGGGTATTCTCTTCGCCTATATATCAACCATAGAATGGGACTCATGGACCCCGAAGTTCAAGATGTGGAATGGTGGAAGAGCTTGTATCGGATTTCTCTAGACTTTTTACTCTTGGCAGCGCAGGATTCCATGTGAGCACATCAGCCCGTGTGCGGGAGACCAGACCATCAGGGACAAAAGCTTGAGAGCTTGCTGTAGGGAGACTGAACATCTTCCCATTCTCTCTTCCTTCGATTCTAAATGTTGGAGCCATCTGCACAGAGGCAAGGGGCCCATTTTCTACAGTCTACAGCCACACTGCAGGGACTGGTGAGAGGGCTCACTAGCCACCATTCACACACCGATAGCAAGGGGCTGAATTACTGGAGGAAAAATACTACATAGCACCTACACTGCATTCCAATTCATCCACACTGTTAAAGTGCACCAACATTGCTTATGGGCCCCAACTATAGCTGGCAGAAGAACGTTAAAAACTGTCCCTACAAAGCCATTCTACTAGACCCCGTTATTAATTTAAAGACTACCTTCATCCAGTGAGCCTAGGCCTAGCATAGGCACCATTAATGTACTTTGGCAGTATAGTCTCCTGAATGCAGTTACTGTAATTCTATCACGTTGCTGTCCATTGCTGCACTGTTTTATCTTATTCCTCCCGCTGACCATTGGTCATACTGTGTTCAGTTGCACTACTTCTATTGCTAATCTCCTTTCATGCCTTTATCACTACCAGTTATGATGTATTACAATATATCAAGACCACCTTTTACTAATTCATTTGGTGCGTTTCTTCATTTTATTTGGGTACAGTGCCATGTACCCAAGTACTTCTGCACCAAAGAAGTCTGTTAAAGTAACAGTGCCATATCGCAAAAAAAAGGCCTGGTTATGAAGAGGGGTAAACCTTCCAGAGCTGAAGTGGTTTAAGTGGTCCTTTTTTTCAGGCAGACCTGATCGGAGCAGCGGATGTCCTCCCATCTGTCCATCAGATCAGATGACTATCAAATAGAAAAAGGGACAGGTGGTCAGTTTTCATCAGATTGCCCCATATAGAACAGTGGGCTGTGTCTGTGTCCACTCTGTATCAGCGGAGCAGACATGGACCTGACAACTGCCTGCTCAGCAGAGAGATTCCCCAGGGAGCAGGTGGAGTCACAGGTTGGCTCTGCCAATATGAAAGGGGCTAACAGTAGGTTTTTTTAAAAAAAAAATTTTAAATTCTATGCATTAACCATTTTCCGCCAGGAGGATGTTCCCTGGTTTCATTGGTTATACCGCGATGGTGGGTGCACCTACAGGCATCATTCCGGTATGGGTTTTCAGCCAGCAATTCTCCTTCATGCAGAAGTAATCCCAGTGGCTAATTAGCCACTCGATCACTTCTGTGGGTGGTGGAAGTGGGTCCCAACTCCACCATACGATCACTTCCCTAGAGAATAGGTGCAGGAACTCCCCCCTTCTGAGTCCACCTGTGTCTCTGCCCCCTACCCCCATCCCTTGGTTCCACCCCCCTACCTACCTCCCTGTACTATCCCTTTTAGAGCAGGGATTCCCAAACTACGGCCCTGCAGCTGTTGCAGAACTACACATCCCACGAGGCATTGTAAAACTCTGACATTATCATACATGACTAGGCATGATGGGAATTGTAGTTCCTGAACAACTGCAGGGCCGTAGTTTGGGAATCCCTGTTTTAGAGAATACAGAACCAAGTATCATCTTGCGGTGCTAAATTTGTATATAAATTTCTTAAGAAAAGCAGTAAAATAGACCCTCCGTCGCGGGCCAACAATGAGACTCGGCCCAATATACACCACCCCAGTAACAATAGATCCCCCCAGTAACAATGGACCACCTACAACAAAATACCACACCCAGCAACAAAAGATTCACCCCAGTGATATTAACCCCCCCCCCCCAGAAGCAACAACCGATCCTTCAGCAGCCAGCATCCATAGACCCTCCAGCAGCCAGCATCCATAGACCCTCCAGCAGCCAGCATCCATAGACCCTCCAGCAGCCAGTATCAATATCACGCTGCTGAAGACGTTGGATGACGAAACGTGTACAGCGCCGTTGCATCACTTCCGGTTCCGGCATTCGCGTGGAACGCATTGCGTTCCAAAGACCTGTACCACGCTCGTTTTACATTGGATTATTGCGAGTACCCATTTACCTGTTTACATGTGAAGAGTTTAAGCAATATTACACTATTGGCCTTTTACTTGCCCTACATGATCCATCTGCCCACAACTTGTCCCGCTATACCTGGCTGACACTGGAGCATATACCTTATATGAGAGCGGACCCCCCTTGAGACCTGGGCATTCCTATAGGAACCATTCCGGAGCCCTACTGGGCACCCCTGATATACCCCTATTATCCCAGGACGCCCGGAGAGGAACAGGACCACGACCCAACAGAGGTATTACCTCCTATATCCATATACCCGCTCTTTACCCCTGTGTGGGGTGGGTACTTCCGGTGAGTGGGCTACCTACCTTAGGGGGGTCACCGAGCACCTCACCTACCACCCACCACGGGGTTGCTTCCAGTATTTTTATATGAAGAATTCTGTCACTTATATGGACTAATTACGCCACTTTGTCACTTTTTTGAATTACCAGTTTTTGTCACTTAGTTCATTTTACTTATATTTATTATCATTTTAGATACACCAGATACACGCAGCACAGTTTTTTGCTGTCACTGAGTCACTTTATTTTGGATCTCCTCAATTATTTGCACTGGTCACCTTATCTATCTAAAAAGTGTCATTTAATTTACACATTGCACTTTATTGGACCCGTTTATATATTTTTTTTTTTGGATGCACCTAGTCACTTTATATATTGTATTCTTTAAATATTTCATAAGGTTTGCATCTGTCACATCATATTTAAGTCTATTTTGTGATATTTATTTATCTCTATTCAGTTTTGATATTTATCCTTGTACATTCTTTGTACACACCTTTTCCTGTCAAATTATTTACACATTTTTCAGTAGGCAGCGCCATTCCCATACCTTGAATTTCATATTTTACTGTATATAGTCTCTGACTATATTTCTGGGAGGCTGCAGCCTACTCACCTACCCAAGATAGGAAGTATATTACTTAATGACCAGTTCCCTAGGTGATTAAAAAAAAAACACACCACCACACACTCCAACCAGCCACCACACTTGGTAAGCTGCAATGTATACTAATTTTGTTTTTTGGTTTAACCTCAATACTTTAAATACATTTTGCCTAAATGAAATGGAGATGTTGCCCCAAAATGTCTCAATTTTTGGGAAATTTCAGGAAATGGAAGTCATAAATTTTGTTCAGCTCTACAGCCACTCATCCATGGATGGTACAAGGACTGGTATTTGCAGGCTCAGAAATTGGGATCACCATGACGCCAATACAGCTTTATGGGACCCAAGGACCGGCTGTATATTTTTTATACAGCAAAACATGGACCGTTATAACTAACCAGAAAAGTTTTACTCCTTTTGACAACTTCAGAGCCTTTTGAAATACAAAACACTGCTAGAGATCTAGTCCCCCGAGATGATATTTTTGTAATAACCGTTCCAAAACAAACCCATTCACCTTGTTCTTCTTGTCCTTCCTTTTCTTTGGTCCCTCTTTGTTGTCAGTTTCCTCTTTTTTCTCATTGTCTCCTTTCTTGGCTTTTTCTTTTCTGTTTTCATGTCCCGATTTCCCTTCATTCTTCTTCTCTTTGGCTGCCTTCCCCTCTGACTTTCTTGAAGGCTGCTTCTTCTCCGGTTTGACGTTCTCAGAAGTGTCCCAGAAGACGTCGTGATCTGCTGTCGCCGTCTCTTGTGTCATCGTTCTGGGAATAGAATTGAATGGAAGAGTTAAAGAGGCACGTTGTGATCAATATATTGGACTTACATTGTAGCCAAGATTTTAAAGAGTTGGTGGCAGACTGAACGTGGAATTTTAACTCGTGATTTTATCTAGAGAGAAGCATGGGCACAATGCCAGGAGGGAGTGAGTTGAGTTTAAGTTGGGGCTCATGTACACGGATGGTTGTATAGCCCTCACCCCGAAGTGGCTGCTGGGAACAGACAGGTTCTCCCTGTATAGTACCAGAAGCCACCACCACTCACACCAAAAATTAAAACTCCGTCTAGGGGGGGGTGTCTTTTTAGAATTTATTGCTGAAGAACTTTAACATGACTGGGGCATACCAGAGGTATTACCCCACTGTGCTCCCATACCACCATGGCCAAAATTAACCCCACTCCCCCACTTATACCTAAAATAATACAACACACACACCTTTGGAGTAAAATTTGGCCGTATCAGCCCTTTACTAACCAAAAACACCACAACAAAATTCCTTAGACCAGAAATATAGAACAGTATTGACCCCTAGGTTGCCGATCTTTGGAGGCACTACCGAACAAACACCAAATTGTATCTGTGGGACCACTTAAGGGCCCTCAGCCGAAGAACACCGGCTCAAGGACAATACCAAATTTCCCAATAGACCACTCCATTTTCACAAATTCTCGTTAACCCACTGTTAACTGGTTTTAACTATAGGACGCCATACCTTAGACTGGTCCTTACTCTGCTATTACCCAGAAAATTTTGAATTCCTCCAAGGACCCCAACCACCTGACCATTATGACCATCCAATACGAACTCATTATGACCATCCAATACAAACAATCACAGGGCAGAAGGGTGGGAAACAACTTCATCCAATTCTCGAGTGTCCCCTCAGGCTTCCTGTTCCCACCACACCTTACTTTTCCCCAATCACTTTCTCCACACGTTTATCCCTGCTATCTTACATTTTTTAACCCTCTAACTACTGCTAACCTTTTCATAACAGCCCTTCACTTTTTTTTGCTTCAGGCATCTCTGGAGAGGGGTTTAGGGTTCACGGGCAGGGCCGTAGATGGGGATACCACCAGTCCTCCTGTACAGGGCCCAGGCCAGCAGGGGGGGCAGGCAGCTGGGTGAATCAGATGTGAGCAGGGAGGGGGGACGTCACAGCCTAGGGGCAATTACTGGAACCGATCCCCTTGATGGCTGAAAGCAGGAGGGAGAGGAGAAGATGCCAGCTGCTGCAGAGAGCCATACAGGAGATCGTTTTTTGTAACTGCCCCCCCTGCCACACCGATCATCCTCCCTGTGCAGTATTTTTCTTCCTGCTGCCCAGTCCTCCCTGTGTACCCCCTCCCCCCACCCAAAACTGCTGCCACCACTCTCCCTCTACCAGCCTCTTCCTTTCGGTAGCGAGCAGCAGGGAGGGGTAATCATCCAAAGATGTAACATAACAGACTGTTCATAAAGCAATCTTCATATGTGGTCCTCCGCATGCTCAGTCCACCTCATCACACCTATGAGCTTACCAGAAGCAAATGCGACTCTCGAAGCATGAGAAGTGAAAGCCCATATACTAATCTGCAATAAAGTGTAGGCGTATTTACAACCACCGCTCCTCCAGCATGGTGGTTTATCACGCTGGTTAAACACACTTACAAGCAGGCGGTTACAATCGGCATCCAACAAACTACATTTCCCCAGATTCCAATCGCAACCAAGCATGTGTAGTGACGCCACGACTTCCGACTCCAACCTACGCATTTCATCGGACATAAATCGGGCACATTTGGCGAAACATGTAGGTTGGAGCCAGAAATCGTGAAGTCACCATGCATGTGCAGCCGTGATTGGAATATTGGGAACCCTGAGCAGATCAAAATCAAAACCACAACCATTCTACTATACAGCCAAAACTACATTTACCCAACAGCCAAACTGGCAGGGAGCCACACCTGTTTTTTTATCTGCACCCATGGAGCTGCGGGTTGTGCATATGTCCAGCCATAGCAGCACATGGCCGTACGCGGCCGCAGCCAGCCAAAAGAAGCATATTGTATTGGTGTATCGTAGTGTATTGGTGTTTACACACGCATGCCTGTTTAATATGCTTCCTCAATGTGGAAGATTTGCATTTTCGCCTGAAGGAGAGCTGGAGAGCTCGCCTGAAAGAGAGCTGGAGAGCTCGCCTGAAAGAGAGCTGGAGAGCTCGCCTGAAAGAGAGCTGGAGAGCTCGCCTGAAAGAGAGCTGGAGAGCTCGCCTGAAAGAGAGCTGGAGAGCTCGCCTGAAAGAGAGCTGGAGAGCTCGCCTGAAAGAGAGCTGGAGAGCTCGCCTGAAAGAGAGCTGGAGAGCTCGCCTGAAAGAGAGCTGAAGAGCTCGCCTGAAAGAGAGCTGAAGAGCTCGCCTGAAAGAGAGCTGGAGAGCTCGCCTGAAAGAGAGCTGGAGAGCTCGCCTGAAAGAGAGCTGAAGAGCTCGCCTGAAAGAGAGCTGAAGAGCTCGCCTGAAAGAGAGCTGAAGAGCTCGCCTGAAAGAGAGCAGAAGAGCTCGCCTGAAAGAGAGCTGAAGAGCTCGCCTGAAAGAGAGCTGAAGAGCTCGCCTGAAAGAGAGCTGAAGAGCTCGCCTGAAAGAGCTGAAGAGCTCGCCTGAAAGAGAGCTGAAGAGCTCGCCTGAAAGAGAGCTGAAGAGCTCGCCTGAAAGAGAGCTGAAGAGCTCGCCTGAAAGAGAGCTGAAGAGCTCGCCTGAAAGAGAGCTGAAGAGCTCGCCTGAAAGAGCTGAAGAGCTCGCCTGAAAGAGCTGAAGAGCTCGCCTGAAAGAGCTGAAGAGCTCGCCTGAAAGAGCTGAAGAGCTCGCCTGAAAGAGCTGAAGAGCTCGCCTGAAAGAGCTGAAGAGCTCGCCTGAAAGAGCTGAAGAGCTCATCTTTCCACAGCCAATTGAGTTCCCAGCCTCAGGAGGCTGTTGCCCCTAAGGAAATCTGTTTAACTGGGTTGGTGTTCTGTGGGCTCTCAGCGGTGGCACAGCTGGGACCTGGAAGTGATCTGGAACGTGTAGGACTTCATTGAAGGGATTTGTCTAGAGAAGGCCTGTTACTCGCTTACCGGAGGAAGCTGCCCTGGGAACATGAGTAAAGCCTCTAAATTGATTCCTGGTGCCTGTGCAGTGTCCTTGAGATCATATTGAGTACCAATTTTATCTATCCGCCCATCCCCCTCGGTTACTGCCTTTTGTTTCACTTGACCCTCCCTTCTAGATTGTAAGCTCTAACGAGCAGGGCCCTCTGATTCCTCCTGTATTGAATTGTACTGTAACTATTGTCTTTCCCACACTGTAAAGCGCTGCGCAAACTGTTGGCGCTATATAAATCCTGTATAATAATAATGCATAAGAGAGACTTCTCTCGTGGTCTTCAGTTATGAGGAAGTGGACTGTTCATTGTTCATGAGAAATTGTGACCGTATTGCAGAGATGTACAGAATCTTTTTGGGGTTGGTTGCCCAGACATACCACTTTAAATAAAGACCTTCTGGCAGAAATGCATGAATTCTCACTGCATCTGATGAAGGCACATAGGTGCCCGTTTTACATACAACCACATTACTATAATTTAGGTTTACTGGACCACTGATAGCAATCAACCCAAGTCCATTTTAAAGACCGTTATTAACTCCTAATTCCGTAGCTATACACCTTAACGATCAAAAGATAAAGTCAATTTCTCCCCCCTCCTCCTTTAATTAAATGCTCCAAACACACAATACTATTAGGAAACTCGTCTGGCCCAATTACACACCGTGCACCAATAGGGGTCCTGAATGCAATTATAATCTGTTAGATTAAATAAAATGAATCCTCTCCCCGAGGGGAGACAGCGATGGATATGCATAAATAGCCCGCCGGGAGGATGCCAGGAAAGGCTGCTAAAGCCGCTTTTCATCTTGTTGAATATTAACTTAACTCTTTAATCCTTTTAAAATGTATGACCTGGAAAGCATTATTCAGTCTTCCTACGAAGTCTTAAGAACTAAAATTACAGAGGTTTTCCTGTGCAGGACGAAATTCAGTGATTCTGCCAATACAGCTGATATACACTAAAAGTATTGGGACGCCTGCCTTTACACACACATGAACTTTAATGGCATCCCAGTCTTAGTCCGTAGGGTTCAATATGGAGTTGGCCCACCCTTTGCAGCTATAACAGCTTCAACTCTTCTGGGAAGGCCGTCCACAAGGTTTAGGAGTGTGTCTATGGGAATGTTTGACCATTCTTCCAGAAGCGCATTTGAGAGGTCAGTGTCATGGTCTTACCTTCTTGCTGTTCTCCTTCGTTTGACATGTGCTGGCGGCCATCTTGGTTTCTGGGTTTCTTGTAGCCTCCCACCCTGCGGCTCCTCCTTCCCACTGGGAGGAGCTGGATGCCTAGCTCATATATATAGGAAGTCTGTGGCTTCAGTTCCCTGCTTGGTCCTCCTGTGTTCACATGCTACTAGACTGCTGCTACTTCTGGTTCCTGTTCCTGGCTTCGTCTGACTACCCTGTTGGTTCCTGATCCTGGCTTCGTCTGACTACCCTGTTGGTTCCTGATCTTGGCTTCGTCTGACTACCCTGCTGGTTCCTGACCCCTGGCTTCGCAAAGACTCTGCATCGGTTTCGCCATCCGTTTGGACTTTTGCTTTATAGCTTGTTTTTCAATAAAGCTGTCTTATTTTCACTTATCTGTTGTTGTGCGTCTGGTTCATGGTTTCGTGACATTAGGACCAAGCCATGAATTCTGACGGTACAGGGCCATCCTCGCTACCCACGCTGGTTGCCAGACTTGATCAGCAGGATCACCTGTTGGGTCGGTTCGCCGTGGCGTTGCAAACCCTGCTTGAACGCACGGTACCACAGGTCACGAATTCTGACGGTACAGGGCCATCCTCACTACCCACGCTGGTTGCCAGACTTGATCAGCAGGATCACCTGTTGGGTCAGTTCGCCGTGGCGTTGCAAACCCTGCTTGAACGCACGGTTCATTTCGCTCCCGTTGCCGATGGGTCGGTTGTCGCTCCTGGGTCCGCTCCTACTGCCGCTCCGGTTGTTGCGCCAGAGTCTACCCCGACACCTGTTGTTGCGCCCGCGGTGTTTCGGGGTATGTCCGGTTCTGCCCCCCTTCCACAGCGCTTTGGGGGAGAGCCAACTCAGTGCCGAGGTTTCCTTAACCAGGTGGGCATTTATTTCGAGTTGCTGCCACATGCCTTTCCTACTGAGAGATCAAAGGTGGGCTTCTTAATCTCGCTGCTCTCGGACAAGGCCTTGGCCTGGGCCAGCCCTTTATGGGAGAACAACAATCCGGTGGTTGCCGAGTTTTCCGGTTTTGTTGCTTCTCTTCGGAAGGTATTCGATGTGCCGGCTCGTGCTGCCTCTGCTGCGAAGCTCCTTATGTCCATCAGACAGGGTTCACGATCCGTAGCTGAATACGCCATTGAGTTTCGTACCCTGGCAGCAGAGGTGGGCTGGAATAATGAGGCTCTGGTCGCTGCTTTCTCTCATGGTCTCTCGGATGCCTTGAAGGATGAGGTTGCAGCTAAGGACCTACCAGTGGAGCTCGAGTCTCTTATTTCTTTCCTGATTTTGATTGACACCAGACTCAGGGAGAGACCTTCCTTTAAGGAGAGTCTGCGGAGGCCTCCTAACAGATTGGCGCCTACCTTTGTTGTCCCACCCGTGCCTCCCTCTCCTCCCACGCCTCCTGGGGATGACTTGTCTGGGGGTGAACCCATGCAGCTGGGGTTTGCTCGCCTGTCCGAGGGGGAGAGGGTACTCCGGAGACGCGAGGGCCGATGCATGTACTGTGGTCTCGGTGGGCATTTTCGGTTGGCATGTCCGAACCGTCCAGGGAAACGCTCGCACCTGAGATCCTGTCGGGGGCAGATCTTGGGTGGAGTCTCCTCGTCCCCGGTTTCCCGTGTTGACAAACCACTGATCACTGTTGTCCTTTCCTGGGTCGGGGGCTCGGTGACGACCCAGGCGTTGGTGGACTCTGGTGCTGGTGGTTTGTTCATTGACAGTGCGTTCGCTGCCGCCAATTCCATTCCTCTGCAGGCTCGAGGTTCTCCTCTGGCTCTTGAGGCGATAGACGGCAGACCCCTTCTGCCGCCACACGTGACTCATGAGACCCTTCCAGTGGGGTTAGCCATTGGTGCCGTCCACAGAGAGTCGGTCTGCTTCCAGGTTATTTCGTCTCCACACTACTCGGTGGTCTTGGGGTACCCCTGGCTCCAGGAGCATAATCCGATTTTCGATTGGAGATCGGCCGAGATCCTCTCGTGGTCACCGCAGTGTGGGGCTAGTTGCATCCATGGGCCTGTCAAGTTGCTGTGTACTTCCTCGGACTCTCTGTTGCCCCCTGAATAGGAGGAGTACCGGGATGTATTCGATAAGGTGCGCGCGGTTGCCCTACCTCCGCACCGCCCATACGATTGTGCCATCGAGTTACAATCTGGTGCCGTTCCTCCTCGTGGCAAAGTCTATCCACTGTCGGTAGCGGAGAATGAGGCCATGGAGGAGTACGTGAGGGAGGCGCTTTCACGTGGACACATTCGCAAATCCTCGTCCCCGGCAGGGGCTGGATTTTTCTTTGTGAAAAAGAAGGGCGGTGAGTTGAGGCCTTGCATCGATTACAGGGGTCTCAATCGCATCACGATCAAGAACGCTTACCCGATACCCTTGATTTCCGAGCTGTTCGATCGCCTTAAAGGGGCCACGGTCTTTACCAAACTCGACCTGAGGGCGGCATATAACCTAGTAAGGATCAAGGCGGGCGATGAGTGGAAGACCGCGTTTAACACCAGGACCGGTCATTATGAATCCTTGGTTATGCCCTTTGGGCTGTGCAATGCGCCCGCAGTCTTTCAGGAATTTATCAACGATGTTTTCCGTGACCTGTTGCAGCAGTGTGTGGTGGTCTACCTGGATGACATCTTGGTATATTCTGAGTCCATGGAGACCCACATTCTGGATGTCAAACGAGTGTTGCAACGGTTACGAGAGAACAAGCTGTTCGGTAAGCTTGAGAAATGCGAATTTCACCGATCCCAGGTAACCTTCTTAGGTTACATCATTTCCGCTGAGGGGTTCTCCATGGATCCTGAGAAGGTTTCGGCTGTCTTACAGTGGCCCCAGCCCAGTGGTCTTCGCTCCCTGCAGCGCTTTTTGGGCTTCGCCAATTATTATCGGAAGTTCATCAGGGACTTTTCCATGCTAGCCAAGCCTCTCACGGATCTGACCAGGAAGGGCAGTAATTCCCAGGTCTGGCCGCCCGAGGCCATCCGAGCTTTTGAGGCTCTAAAGTCCGCCTTTGTGTCGGCTCCGATTCTGTCGCATCCCAACCCTGGGTTGCCCTTTGTCCTCGAGGTGGACGCGTCTGAGACGGGAGTAGGCGCCCTTCTGTCTCAGCGTAGAACACCAGAGGGTCCTCTGCTTCCTTGTGGGTTTTACTCCCGGAAACTGTCTTCCGCGGAGTGCAACTACCAGATTGGTGACAGGGAGTTATTGGCCATCGTGCAGGCTCTTAAAGAATGGAGGCACTTGCTCGAGGGTTCGGTGGTTCCGGTCCTCATCCTTACGGACCACAAGAATCTGACCTACCTCTCTGAGGCCAAGAGATTGACACCACGTCAGGCCAGATGGGCTCTGTTCTTGTCACGTTTTAATTACGTGGTCTCCTACCTACCCGGTTCCAAGAACATCAGGGCTGATGCCTTATCACGGCAGTACTCCGACCTGTCCAGGGAGGAGTCGATTCCGACTTCGGTCATACCTCCGAATCAGATCCTGGCTGCCATTCGCACCAGCCTGACCTCTCCCCTGGGTGAGCAGATTTTGGCGGCTCAATCTGGTGCTCCCTCTGGGAGACCCAACGGCAGATGTTTTGTGCCTGAGGAGTTGCGCACTCGGTTGTTGCGAACCTACCATAACTCCAAGACCGCGGGGCATCCTGGAAAGAATCAGCTGTCCTGGGCTGTTTCACGTCTGTTCTGGTGGCCTTCCCTACGTTCCGACATCGCCGCATATGTAGCGGCATGCTCCGTTTGTGCCCAGAGTAAGTCCCCTCGGCACCTTCCGTTGGGCCTTCTGCAACCCTTAGCCACCGGGGAGCGCCCATGGTCACACCTGGGGATGGATTTCATTGTGGACCTCCCTGCATCCCGAGGCCATACGGTCATTCTCATGATTGTGGATCGGTTTTCCAAAATGTGTCACTGTGTTCCTCTCAAGAGGTTACCCTCTGCACAGGAGTTGGCCACGATTTTTGCCAGGGAGGTCTTCCGGTTGCACGGTTTGCCCAAGGAGATTGTGTCGGATCGGGGGAGTCAGTTTGTGTCCAGGTTCTGGCGCGCCTTTTGCTCCCAGTTGGGGATTCATCTCTCCTTCTCCTCGGCCTACCACCCTCAGTCCAATGGGGCCGCAGAACGATCCAATCAGGCCTTGGAGCAATTCCTTCGTTGCTATGTCTCCGATCACCAAGACAATTGGGTTGACCTCCTGCCTTGGGCTGAGTTTGCCAGGAACACGGCGGTGAACTCTTCCTCTGGGACGTCTCCCTTCATGGCCAACTATGGGTTCCAACCTGCCGTGTTACCGGAGGTATTCACTCCCCAGGATATTCCGGCTGTGGAGGATCACCTTTCCGTCCTACGTGCTTCTTGGGTACAGATCCAGAAGTCCCTTGAGGTCTCTGCGCAGCGCCAGAGACTCCAGGCTGATCGCAGACGAGCGCCTGCTCCTTCCTACCAGGCCGGAGACCGTGTATGGTTGTCCACCCGCAACCTCAACCTTCGAGTGCCCACTCCCAAGCTGGCGCCTCGCTTTGTTGGTCCCTTCCGAGTGCTTCGCAGGGTAAACCCGGTAGCCTATGCCCTTGCGCTTCCTCCTGGCATGCGGATCTCCAACGTGTTTCATGTCTCCCTGTTGAAGCCTCTGGTGTGTAATCGTTTCACTTCCTCGGTTCCTCGGCCTCGTCCGGTCCGAGTGGGCAATCGTGAGGAGTATGAGGTGAGCAATATCCTGGACTCACGCCTGGTCCGTGGTTGGGTGCAGTTTTTGGTTCATTGGCGTGGTTATGGTCCAGAGGAGCGTTCCTGGGTTCCCTCCGCAGATGTCCATGCTCCTGCCTTGCTCCGAGCCTTCCACGCACGCTTCCCTCAGAAACCGTTCTTTACTCCGCGGAGGAGGGGCCCTTGAGGGGGAGGTACTGTCATGGTCTTACCTTCTTGCTGTTCTCCTTCGTTTGACATGTGCTGGCGGCCATCTTGGTTTCTGGGTTTCTTGTAGCCTCCCACCCTGCGGCTCCTCCTTCCCACTGGGAGAGCTGGATGCCTAGCTCATATATATAGGAGGTCTGTGGCTTCAGTTCCCTGCTTGGTCCTCCTGTGTTCACATGCTACTAGACTGCTGCTACTTCTGGTTCCTGTTCCTGGCTTCGTCTGACTACCCTGTTGGTTCCTGATCCTGGCTTCGTCTGACTACCCTGTTGGTTCCTGATCCTGGCTTCGTCTGACTACCCTGTTGGTTCCTGATCCTGGCTTCGTCTGACTACCCTGCTGGTTCCTGACCCCTGGCTTCGCAAAGACTCTGCATCGGTTTCGCCATCCGTTTGGACTTTTGCTTTATAGCTTGTTTTTCAATAAAGCTGTCTTATTTTCACTTATCTGTTGTTGTGCGTCTGGTTCATGGTTCCGTGACAGTCAGGTACTGATGTTGGACAAGAAGGCCTGGCTCGCAGCCCCTGCTCTATGTAATCACAAAGCTGTTCTATCAGGTTGAGGCCAGGCCAGTCAAGTTCCTCCACCCAAAATTTGCTCATCCATGTCTTTATGAACCTAGCTTTGTGCACTGCTACGCAGTCATGTTGAAACGGTTTCCACAAAGTTGGGAGCATGAAATTGTCCAAAATGTCTTTGTATGCTGACAAAATGTATATTAAAAAAGAATAGCGCAACCATGCAAAAGAAATGACTATTAAATATGGAGACAATCCATAAATAAAAATGGGGGTTTAGTCCCACCATATGGCCATATCGTGCTCAAGCCCACCACTGCGTCAAAGTACCCCATTATCAGTGGGTCCTACACTATCCATAGAAAAGGGGTGAATCCAGCCTCTCCAACCCTTGGAGACAACACTCCTTGCTGGGATGGATGTGCTAATGCACTACAAAGGACTCCTCCTGTATCTACTTGATGGTGGACTCTGATAGAGTACAGGTGTGTGTGGGGGGGTGGGATGCTCAACCACAGAAGTCTGGTCAGACCGAATACATAATAAACAAGCAAAAAATTGGGGGAGCAAACCCTGAACATGTATATTCTTTTTTAATATACATTTTGCTTGGTCCATAGCTGCACCGGCTTTAGATATACATGTTCAGGGTTTGCTCCCCCAATTTTTTGCTTGTTTACTTTGTATGCCGACGCCTTAAGAGTTCCTTCACTGGAACTAAGGGGCCAATCCCAACCCCTGAAAGGCAAACCCACACCATAATCCCCCTGCCACCAAATTATTTGGACCAGTGCACAACAGAAGGTCTATAGACAGACAAGTGAGTTTGGGGTGGAGGAACTTGACTGGCCTGCACGGAGTCCTGACCTCAACCCGATAGAACACCTTTGGGATGAATTGGAGCGGAGACTGCGAGCCAGGCCTTCTCAAGCAACCTCAATGCCTGACCTCACAAATGCGCTTCTGGAAGAATGGTCAAACACTCCCATAGACACACTCCTAAACCTTGTGGACAGCCTTTCCATAAGAGTTGAAGCGGTTATAGCTGCAACTCAATATTGAACCCTACGGGCTAAAAGTGGGGATGCCATTAAAGTTCATATGCGTATGTCCCAATACTTTTGACAATATAGTGTATATAGGAATGGTTTTGCTTGCCGTGGTATTTATCATTTGTGCGACTAGTTATGCCATGCCCTACCACACTGCATAGACCGCTCAGTGGGCTCACTTTTCTCCACTGTAGTACAGGTTTGTCAAAGATGAACCCCCAGTTTCCCGATTGGACAATAAAACATTTAAATCATTTGAGATCGGTGTCTGCAGCCAATCTTGTCATTCACCTGTGATATGGTTCATGAAGAGCTTTCCTGGAGCATTTCAGTCCCTGATAGTGCAACTGAAGCAAAACATCCCCTATGAGTGGCAAGGAGCTGTCGATGGGATCTCTGGGATAAAGTTGTGGACAGGAAAAAGTCAGGAGATGGATACAAAGGCTTTATCAATGCCTAGAATCACAGTGACGTCTATTAGGAAGTGGAAGGTATTTGGTACAACACAGACCCTCCCTGAATCAGGACATCACGCCAAACTGGGTGAATGGTCAGAGGCAACCAAGAAACCTACAGCAACTGACAAAAAGTGGTCATTGTGTGCATGTGACAACAATATCGCAAATTCTCCACAAATGTGGCTTGTATGGAAGGAGATGTGCAAGAAAAAAGCCACTCTTCAGGAAAGGCCACATGCAATCACTGAACTTTGCCAAAAACGCACCTTGAAGATTCTGATGCCACATGCAAAAAGGTTATGGTCAAATGAGACTAAAATTGAATGATTTGGTCTCAACACCAAATATGTCTGGTGGAAATCCATCCAAATAACACCATTCTTACAGAAAACATGGAGGGGCTCAAATCCTGTTATGGAGGGTGGTAATATCCTTGTCACTGAACCGACCCACACTCCACTTGAGTGCTTCCGTCAGTACACCGCTTTCTCCAATCTTAACATAGATATCAGATATTCTAGCTGCACAACATACAAGACTAACCAATAGCTTGTATGAGATCGGGAACTCTATTGAACAAACTCACACAGAATATATACCCCACAGAGGGACATCCCCCTCCTGATCATATTACCCCAACAATACAAACTGCACACAGGAATATAATTCCCATAGCTAAACATTAAGTTAATTCATTAAATGAACCACCTGGACAATCAGGGGTTTCGTTTCAGGTCAGACTTGCCATCAAGCTCATAACATAAAATACACATTACTACAAATGTAAATACATCAACTAGCAATGGGTGAATTAGCACCATGACCTCCCCCCCCCCCCCCCAGCAACTACTAGCTGACAATGATATAATTAACGTGCTAATTAGCTTAGCACTTAAACTAGCCTGGGTGACTAGACTGCCGGCAACAAGGCTAAAACAAAGTACATTACAAATTATCCTAAGTATAAACACATAACACCTTATTAGACAATAGCAGGAGACCCCAGTAGCAGACTGTCTGGCTCCTACATTGGAGTACATGGAACAGATCAATGTGACCAGCTCTTTCAATGAAAATGTATAGTTCAGAAACAAACAAGGAATAGTCTTCATATATTTCTTGATATTGTTGATAAATATTGCTGTCCCATTTTAATTAATCCAAACCATATTCTCAGTGTCCATTAAGTAGTTGTCCATTTTCTCAGTCACCCTGTGCCCCCGATAGACAGGGTGACTTACACATAAGGGCCTGGAGAGCTGAAACAAAGGGTTTCCCCACCTTTCTAAGGTAAGCTGGCTTCCACGAGTCACCCACCCAAAGTGACTCCCGTCACTATCCTGTTATGGAGGCGGCACTATCCTGTCATGGGGAGTTTCTCTGCAGCAGGGACTGGAGCACTTGTCAGGATAGAAGGAAAATTGGATGGGGCAAAATACCAAACTGAGGACAATTTGCTGCCCTCTGCTGGCAGAAATTTGTCAACATGACAATGACCTAAAGCACACAGCAATGATGAGCACACAGCGGTTGGAGAAGGCGGTGAATGTCCTTGTATGGCCTAGTCAGAGCCCAGACAAAATCTGTAGAATGATTGTTTTTGTGGTTTTATTTGGGGGAGGGGGGGGGTTAACTTGGATGGGGATAGGAATTATAGGATGCCCAACTTGAAAGTGACAAAACCAGGCACCACTTTCTCCCTATATACAACTCTGATTCTTTGGTACAAGCTAACGGTCTGTTAAATTAGCAACAGCCCCTCACAGGCTAGGAACTCAGTCCCTCTAGAAAGTAGCACAATGTGTTGTGAAGTGCATCCTGGAGTACCTCCAGATCCTCTATAGACAATGGTCCCAGCTCTACCACTGCAGGAAATGCTAGCCCACCTGGCTGATACTCTTCGCTAGTCCATCCCACTGACACTGGAGATCTCCCAGAGCAAGGCTTTAGAAGACTTCGGCATACCACTGTCTTCGAGACCTGCTACATGTGGCAGTCTCTCCCCTTGTAAGTTCCTGCACTGTACTGTAGTACTCACAATTTCCTCTCCTTGCTCCGGCTGCCTCTCAGGAAAGCCTCCCTCCAACTTCTCCTGTGGTAGGATCCTTCCAGGCCAGCACCTGAGCCCCAGTCCGAAGCAGAGCACCCCCCCCCCCCCAAACTAGGAGGTTCACCTGAAGGGCCACTGACCGTCTCCCCAGCACTGCATCTCCATCTTCCACCCGACTCCCTACCCAACATGACTCATGTCTATTTAAGGGCTCACTTAGTCCCCTGCCAGGCTCACCTCCTGGGGATTGGCTAAGGGCCCCTAGCTATGCAGGACAGCCCTTCTAGCTTTCACCCTCTAGCTTCCATAACCTTCTAGATCCGAGAGGGGGGGGCGGCACCAGAGAGCTGACTGAGTCATGCCCTGAACTAGTAACCCTGAGCCAGATTCAAAGACTCCCAGAGTATAAACACGAGTCAGACTATGCTTTAACCGACTCTGAAATTAGCACACTAGCGGGTGCTACATATGACAGGAGAAAATATGCATCATGTGGAGTACAAATTATATTAAAAACTATTTAAAATAGCCCCCCGCATCTACTCTACAACCACCAAATACTGTATTTTATGTAGCACTTCCCCCGCAAGGACGGCCAGATTTAGACTTTACGGTTCCCCCGCGTTACCAGAACACTATAGTGACAGAAACAAATCTTTACTTCATCCTTCCTCGGCTCGTTCCAATAATCAGTCCAGGGATATTTAGTTTTGTGTTTATTATAAATTAGGGATAGAAGGGAATAGTGGGATACTCCAAATTAACTATGCACAATGGTTGAGGACTCCTATCTTCAGGTACAGCCAGGCTGTTAAATCACCCTGCCACTATGGGTGAATTTGGATCATGTCTCTTTTCCTAAGATGACTTAGTGAACTTGCAGTTATCTTCAGGGCACTTTCCCTAGTATCCTGTTCCTTTTCGCTGCCGACACCCATCCACTGACTATCCTACACGTGGGGTGGCCCCCCTCAGGTCAGGCCCCTTGACACGAGTCTCTTTACTCACCATACTGTGATCCTAGGTTCTCCATTGTCTCTCCCTCAGTCAGCTCTCCTGGACCTCTGGGTTCAGCTTCTCTCATCTGTTCCTCTGGCCCTCAGGACGACATACTGCGACCGCATGCCACTGACACAGAGCCTCCCTCCAGGACTCTGTTCTCCAGCCAAAGACCCCACAGCACATGGGCTCCTGGCTTTTATACAGTATCCCAGAATGCACCGAGGCAACGTGCCCTCTGCCAATCACCAGGACTGCATCAAAGCCTATGCACCCATTCGTCATATTTCCTCTCTGTCCAACATGCCTCCCTATTGGACCAGTGTGAAACACTCTCTAGACTGAATGAATCGCATACCAAGCACAAGGAGCAGACCTCACCAACAGATCCTGCTCTCTAATAGGCAAAGAGAGAGCAATATATATTTATCTGCAGCCTCTCTGGTAAGTAGACAGAGCTCAAAACTATACTCTCCCACTAGCACCTACCTAGGAGGGTGCTACACCTACAACCTCCATATACTGTATTGTACAACCTCCATATACTGTATCATCTCAGAATAAATCTCAAAGGGCATGTAAGGCACACTATCAAAGCAAATCTCGGAAGATTGTTTCAGGGCACACAGGATATTGCCGACTTTGGTATTCAAAATACTAATTATTCCAGATATTGATGTATAATAAATTGGGACATGTATAGAATAATAAATCCAAGTAAAGCACACAGTTATACCAGATGCCGCTTGTATTCCAGGGGTAAAATGGTAATCACAAGGGTGACATGGAAGGACACCAACCGTTGCCTGGCCTGCCCAGGGGAGTGGGGGGGGGGGCCCGTTGCCCGGCCAGGGCTGCCCAGGGGAGGGGAGGGGGCCCGTTGCCCGGCCAGGGCTGCCCAGGGGAGGGGGGGGGCGCCCGTTGCCCGGCCAGGGCTGCCCAGGGGAGGGGAGGGGGCCCGTTGCCCGGCCAGGGCTGCCCAGGGGAGGGGAGGGGGCCCGTTGCCCGGCCAGGGCTGCCCAGGGGAGGGGAGGGGGCCCGTTGCCCGGCCAGGGCTGCCCAGGGGAGGGGAGGGGGCCCGTTGCCCGGCCAGGGCTGCCCAGGGGAGGGGAGGGGGCCCGTTGCCCGGCCAGGGCTGCCCAGGGGAGGGGAGGGGGCCCGTTGCCCGGCCAGGGCTGCCCAGGGGAGGGGAGGGGGCCCGTTGCCCGGCCAGGGCTGCCCAGGGGAGGGGAGGGGGCCCGTTGCCCGGCCAGGGCTGCCCAGGGGAGGGGAGGGGGCCCGTTGCCCGGCCAGGGCTGCCCAGGGGAGGGGAGGGGGCCCGTTGCCCGGCCAGGGCTGCCCAGGGGAGGGGAGGGGGCCCGTTGCCCGGCCAGGGCTGCCCAGGGGAGGGGAGGGGGCCCGTTGCCCGGCCAGGGCTGCCCAGGGGAGTGGGGGGGCCCGTTGCCCGGCCAGGGCTGCCCAGGGGAGTGGGGGGGCCCGTTGCCCGGCCAGGGCTGCCCAGGGGAGTGGGGGGGCCCGTTGCCCGGCCAGGGCTGCCCAGGGGAGTGGGGGGGCCCGTTGCCCGGCCAGGGCTGCCCAGGGGAGTGGGGGGGCCCGTTGCCCGGCCAGGGCTGCCCAGGGGAGTGGGGGGGCCCGTTGCCCGGCCAGGGCTGCCCAGGGGGGGGCCCGTTGCCCGGCCAGGGCTGCCCAGGGGAGTGCCCGGCCAGGGCTTCATATATGGCAAGATTGACACATCAAAATACACAAGCATCATCCTCATCTATGACTCTCCCTTCATTCTAACTGATTCTCCAAACCAGATTACTTTATAGAATTACAAAGCTTGTTTTGTAAAATACAAACCTAAAAGATAATTTGCATAACTCCCTCATTTCTATTAGAACTTTAAATTGTAGAGCAATTCAAGGTTTTCTATCAGCACATGGCTTTCTTTCATCTTCTCGTTACGCCAAAGCTTTCATTATTTCCTCTGAATGGTGGTTTTACGTCCCCCGTTCAGGTCCTGGTGACATTTCATAGATCAAAGACCGGCGATTTTTTACAAATATTTTTTTGTGCGGCTTATGAAATTCAAGTCTCAGCAGCCCTGCATGCTGAACAATCCCCTTTAACGTTTTAGAATATGTTTATTTTGTACATAGAAGAGTATAATTAATTTTTTAATTATGAAATTAGGTACACTGTACCGGGTTTGATCGACATTGGTTTAAAAAAAAATTCAATGCTTCAGGTTAATTTAGAGTTTACTGAATATGTTCTTGAAGAACTGCGTCTCCTGGCTTTAAAGGGGAACTTTTTAAAACCATTTTGCACCACAGTGACTCGTGTTGGTGGACAATTCCCAATTTTGACAACAATTTGGTGAAGGAAGACTCTTCTCCATCTCCAAGCAGCAGCAATATTGTATCTTTTCCCAGCAGGGAACCAGGGAAGATCACTGGATAAGTTTGGCAGAAATCAGCTGAAATGGTCTAGCTTCTTGCAGCTACAGAACCAGAAGACACTGCAAACATGGGGGTTTGGTTCTACTCTAATCCTGACAATGCTCAGTCCAGAGATATGACCTCAAGCAGAGTAGCCTGGCTTCCAGTCCAAGAAAAGGGGTCCAGAGGCAATGGTCCCCTTCCCTTGAGCACATGCATCCATCCCCACAGAGGGGAGAAAAGACAACAACTATCTCCAGGTTTCCGGCTTATTTAACAGTAACCCAGCCACCATCTGGGCACACCTTCCCAGGGATTGGCTAGGCCCTACTAAATATTCAGGCTGGGAATTTGATCCCCCTTAAGCTCTAGTACAGGGATCTCCAAACTGCATTCCAGGGGCCAGATGTGGCCCTTCGCTTGCTTTCATCTGGCCCTTTCCATCCTCTGATTCCAACAATGGGGCATCATTTACCCCACTGAACGGACACAATTCCTCCCACTGACACCAACACTTGGGCCCACTGACACCAATGATTGGGCGCAATTGATCCCGCTGACACCAAAGATGGGGCATAATTTCTCCCACTGACACCAAAATTGGGGCATTGTTTATTCTCACTGACATCTGAACCTTTTCTACTTCAAATGGCCACAGTCCAGCCCCCCTAAAGTCTGAGGGACCATAAACAGTTTAGAAAGTTTGAAGACCCCCTGCTCTACAAGCTCTGTCCCATCTCTCTCCCCATCTCCTTTCATGCCCACATCCAATGCCTGTCCAAATCATGCCGCCTTAACCCCGGCAACATCTCAAGAACACGCCCCTTTTTAACTAACTACACCACCAAGCTTCTAATTCACTCCCTGGTTATCCCTTGCCTTGACTACTGCAACTCCCTCAATGGATTACCTTTACATAGACTATTCCCCCCTTCAGTCCATAATGAATGCTGCTGCAAGACTCATCCACCTTACTAACCATTCAGTGTCCTCCACCCCCCTCTGTCAATCCCTCCACTGGCTTCCACTCACCCAATGAATAAAATTTAAAGCACACTAGTTTACAACGCCATCCACAACTCTTCCCCCAGCTACATCACTAACCTGATTTCAAAATATCAACCAAGCTGCTCTCTTCCATCCTCCCAAGACCTCCTGCTCTCTAGCTCCCTTTTCACCTCTTCCCATGCTTGCCTCCAGGATTTCTCAAGAGCTTCTCCCATCCTTTGGAACTCCCTACTGCAATCTGTCCAACTGTCCCCTAATCTATCCATCTTTAGACGATCCCTGAAAACCCTTCTCTTTAAAGAAGCCTATACGGCTTCTAACTAATACACTGTTTCACATTCTCCATCAGCTCCCCCCCCCCCCCCCAAGCTAGAGACCTTCCCTCTTATGGCGCTTTTCCACTGCATGGTACGGCTTGGTTTGGCGCTTTTCCACTGCATGGTACGTGTTAGAAGAACGGTTCGGTACAGCGGCGCTTTTCCACTACATGGTAATGCTCGCTTAAACAGTACCACCTCGGTCGTGGTTCCAAGCGGGCCGTACCTATACCATATCCCACAATCCTTTGCATGCAGCCTTGATTGTTTGTCACTACTAGCCACTGATTGGTGGCTAGTAGTAATCCCATCCACTTACTACTTTAGTGCTGAAACGTGCCGACTTGTACCACGCAGTGGAAAAGCAAACAGCCGAGCTGGGCCAAGCAGTGATGAGTGGAGCCAAGCCAGTACTTGCAGTGGAAAAGTGCAATTAGATTGTAAGCTCTAACGAGCAGGGCCCTCCAATTCCCTTTGTATCAAACTGTATTGCAACTGTAATGTCTGCCTTAATTTTGTTAAGCGCTGCGTAAAATTTAGGTGCTATATAAATCCTGTATTATATTAATATATTAGTGGTCATATTTGATGTTACAATGATATTTTTTTTGGAAATTGTTTTGTATATTCGGATTTGATTTATACATTCGTTATATTCAAATAGAATCAAAATTTGCATTTATTCTAAATTTCCTTTTTGGAGGATGGCTCTATTCATATTCCATGATCCATCCCTCTCCCTCGCCCATCCTTATTCCATTCTATAAAGCAGCCTAAGAAAGGATTATATGTTATTTTACTTTTATACTTTACTGTAGTTTTTGCAATACGTTTCCATTTCCAATTCACTTTCAAATTTGGATAATTTGTTTCGTTATATTTTCAGACTCATTGAAATTCGTTACTTTTGTGATTTGGATACATCTGAATCTCTGAGCTAAAATTGTGTCTGAATTTGGTTTCATCGTAAATTTGTGATTTGTGAACAGAACTGCCCAGGCTCTAGTGATTTCATATAATCATATCTTCTGTGAGTGGGCATCTCAGTCCAGGAAACAGATGGTGACACTGGCTGATGCCTAACCAAAGATGGCGCCATGGCGTGTAAAAAAACAGAAGAGGAAAGCATCGTGATCTCTTCTAGAAGGAATACTGAGAAGGGTTACACCTACACATTACTTATGCATGCATTTAACATAAAAATATACTCATCTATAGGGTTTTTAAAGTAGATGCACTAGAAGTACTGCAGCAGTGTTAGCAATTAATGGACATTTAAAAAAAATTATACACATTTTATAGTATTCAACTTTAATTTCCCGATTCGAAGCCTGCAGGGTTATGCCTGTATTCATGACCATTATTTCTTTTGTCCGGCATACAATAACCATAAATTAATGGAGGCTGAACAGAACAAACCTATAGAAGCTGGACGCCACTAAAAGCTCCCTTTTTTTTTCTTAGACTGGTAAGTAGATGTTAAAACGAGAATCCATTTTCTATATATGCCAACAATCAAAATATTAAAAGCTTTCAAAGTCCAACAGCCCCGGTGAACAAATACCGGTATCGCTCCAAGGCTGGAGATAACCGAGCGCTTTCACTTGCATTGCATTTAGTTGGGCTGACAAAGAAAAAACGTAACCAATTTAAGGTAATTGCAGAAAAGGCATAAAACATTATCGCGCATTTCAGTTATTCGCATAGCGGCGGCCCGTTTGGTTGGCCGTCTGGAGAGAATTTGCTTGAATACTGTAGGACAAACGTAAATAAACCCTTTTTTCTCATGAACTTTTAGTTTCTTCATGAATTTGTATATATGATCACACATCTATATTTTATAGCGCCGCACTTTTATTTATAATTGTTTATACAATTTTTTTGTGGATTGCGGTGCGAGCAGCTTTGATTTTCATTTTGTGTTTTTTCATTAGCGCGGTAAAATTCTTTTGAATTTTATTGACTTAAATTGATAAAGACATTTTTATTTTTTACATTTTTTTGGATGTTTTAGAAGTAAAAAATATTTATTTTTTTTAAATCGTCATTTTTTGTTTATAGCACAAAAAATAACCGCAAAGTTGGTCAAATACCACCAAAAGAAAGTGCTATTTGTGGGAAAATAAGGACAAATGTTATTTGGGTACAGCGTCGCACGACCGTGCAATTGCCAGTTAAAGTAACGCAGTGCCATATTGCAAAAAATGGCCTGGGCATTAATGGGGGTTAACCTTCCGGAGCGGAAGTGGTTAATGAGCAGTCACTGATTGGTAAATTGGTTACCATGTTTCAGTTTGTGAACGGGAAGCCTCTAAGTCCATTCATTCTGTGCAGCTGAGGCTTCAGAAATGGAGATTGAGGGCTGTGTCCTCAATCTCATTCTGTCTCAAAGGTCACACACTAGAGGTAGTAGCGGCTGGTGCTCTATCAGTCGGGGGGGAGGGGGCGGCAGACAGACCTGCCCCCCCATATCTCTCCAGCCTGAACCACCACATCTCTCCCCCCCACCCGCTTGCCCGCCAGTTTACTTACCTTGTTCCTCTGGAATGACAGGCGGCGTCTTCTCCCTCTTCAGGTCCCTTCTTGGCAGCTAGGATGCCTTCTCCTTTCGGCCAATCGGGAAACAGGTCTCAGGACCCGCTTCCTGATTGGCCGGGAGGAGAATCAGTGGGGCAATAGGGAATATTAATTCGCTAATGTCACACAAGAGGGTGGGCTCAGGGTGCAGTGCTCTGCGCCCCGAGCCCACCCTTTTTTGAAGCCTATTAGAGCCTCTGGCTCTAATCAGGTGCTTTAAAAAAAAAAACCTCATTGGAATCCATGCGTCTGGTGCCCTGCATGTAGATTAGGGGGCCGAATGCATGTATAGGGGGGAGGCGACCCTGCGCCCCCAATGGATGGGCCGCCACTGACCAGAGATCTGTCTAGACCCCTGAAATCTCAATAAAGCCTCCTATAAAAATTTTGGCCCCGTCTGGGGGGCCCCTTTATGGTTTCTTGCACTGGGGCCCTGAAGACAGTGCCATCTTAAGAGCATTAAGGGCCCCGGGCAATGCAGTGCACTGGGGCCCCACCTACACAATTACCCACGAGAATAAAAATGCAAATTATCGATAAGGCGATATTTAATGGTACACCAGTGCCAGGCTAATGACAGCTTGCAAGTTGGGCGGCTGGGTCCGGTGAACACACACACAGGGGACGGGAGTCAGACCCGACTGTCCTGTGTGCGCCTGTTCCTGTGGAGGCGGACAGGCATTCCTGCAGTTGTAGGCTCCATGGCCCAAGTGGCCTGACAGCAGCGTAGAGCCGACAGGCACTTGCCACCTGCTGAGGATACACACGGGAATTGGACTAATGCCTTGCTGGGGGTCGGTCGCTGGGCAGGTTGGGCCCCTCGGGCAAGTGGGGCCCCCAGGCAACTGCCCAGTGTGCCCATTCTGCAAGATGGCCCTGCCTGAAGGTTCTACTTATGCCTCTGCTTCAAACTGTTCTGCTCTGTACACTGCGCTTTACAACAGAGACTTCAAATTGCTCCACACCCCTCCATTCTGCACATTGGGCTCTATTCTTCAACCTAATTCACGTAGGAAACCAACAGAAAGCACTTGTGAAAGTTGGGAAACATGCGCTGAATGTGGAAACGGGCTTTTAAGCAATACGCCACACAGTTTTCATTCTCACACATGCTGCATTTGCACCGATATTCCACCAGACGAGGGAAAAATAAGTAACTGGCTCATACGCCGTTTGCTGGCTCAGCCTGTCACTCACAAGCCTTCCGGATACATTTCATTTCATTAAAGTCAAAGAAGAATTCTACTGTGGGATTGGAGACCTTTCCCAGTTCATTTTCTTTATCGCTCCTGAAACAGCTGCCTGATTATGTCAAGTGCTGCTGACAAAAAGCTGGTTTTGCTCTTATTTGTGTCATGACAGAAGTACGTATGATGGATGGGGACTTTCTGATGGTTCAACATTAGCAGTGCCGGAAAAACAAAAAATGCTAGGAAATGCTGCTTCAGAAAAACAGGCAAATTTTGTTTATTTTTAATATTATTTATTTTTAATATATCATTTTTTTAATAAAGGTTTGACATTTTTTTGCTTTTTAAATACGTTTTTTTTTAAATTCAGTTTTATTTTTTTTATATGGTTTTATTTTTTTTACCCACTTTAATACAGGGCAC
This sequence comes from Pelophylax lessonae, assembly GCF_965119305.1. Lineage (NCBI taxonomy): Eukaryota > Metazoa > Chordata > Amphibia > Anura > Ranidae > Pelophylax > Pelophylax lessonae. Next base: position 236,045,936 of record NC_138777.1, on the reverse strand, counting down.
TTCTATACCCCGTTCCTGCCCAGGCTATTTTTCAGTTTTCAGCACTGTCTCATTTTGAATGGCAATTCCGTGCTCATGCAACACTGTACCCAAATTACATTTTTATAATTTTTCTCCCACAAATAGAGCTTTTCTTTTGGTGATACAAGTTTCTTTGTTTCGGTTATAACATTTTGTAAATAAGTGTTTTCTCTTGCACTGACAGTCATTGAAGAGGCGGCACTGATGGGCACCAATGGTGAGGCGGCACTGATGGGCACCAATGGTGAGGCGGCACTGATGGGCACCAATGGTGAGGCGGCACTGATGGGCACCAATGGTGAGGCGGCACTGATGTGGAACATTCCTGGTGGCCACTGGCAGGCATCCCTGGTGGGCATTCCTGGTGGGAATCCTTGGTGGGCACTGACGGCATCCCAGGTGGGTCTGCACTGATAATTGATGTGCTGATTATTAGTGTGGACCCCCCATCAGCAGAGCCGCTGATTGTCTCTCTTCTACGCGCGCCTTGTCAGTGAGAATAGAAGAAAAGCAGATAAGTGGCACTTCCTGGCTACGATGTGACCCGCTGCGATTGGACACAGCTGATCACATGGTAAAGAGCCTGCACCATAGGCTTTTTACCAAGATCGGAGATGTGGTGTGTCAGAGCGACACACCCCACTACCGATCACCGGGCTGTGCACAGCTTATCCTGCTGGACGTCATTTCCCTTTCAAGTACACCTCTCCCCCCCAATCCAAATCCCCCCTCTCAGCACAAATTCCCCCACAATCCCCAAATTTTCCCTCCTAGCAAAAAAAATAACCAACAATCAGCCCCCACATTTAATCTGCATGATTACCCCCCAAGCATAAACTCTGCCTCCTCCCAGTACAAGTCCGCCTCCCTGCTGAAATCTCCCCTCCCAAAACAAATCTCCAAGCACCTCTCCTCCCCCCCAATGCCCAAATTTCCCATCCTAGCATAAAAATCCCCCCCCCCCCCCCCCAGTACACCTCAGCGCAAATTCCCCCACAATCCCCAAATTTCCCCTCCTAGCACAGATAACCCACAATCAGCCTTCAGCACAAATTCCCCCCCCCACCTCAAAAACATAAGCAGCAAGGGGTATTCAGTGCCGGGACAAGGTCATCTAGAGCTCAGGGCGAATATGCCAAACTGCCGACCCCAAAGATGGATGAGAATTATGGGTCAGCAAAAGTCCCCTACAAAAAATAAAAATAAAAAAATAAGCACTAATCTGCATGATTACTACCCAAGCATAAACGCTGCCTCCTCCCAGTACAAGTCCGCCCCCCTGCTGAAATCCCCCCCCCCCCCCCCCCAACTAAAATTTTCCCTCCAAGCACCTCTCCCTACAATCCCCAAATTTCCCCTCCTAGTACACCTCTCCCTCCCACTCCCAAATCCCCACCTCAGCACAAATCCGACAATTCCCAAATTTCCCCTCCAAGCACAAATCCTCTCTCCCCCCCCCCCAAATAATGTCCCCTCCAAGCTCAATCCCCCCCCCCCCATATTTCCTCTTCTAGAACAAGACCCCCCCCCCAATCCCCTCCCAGTCCAAATCATCTTTCCTATCCCCCCGCCTAACACAGATCCCCCTAAATAACCACTCCCAGTACCCTCCCCCCAAATTTCCCCTCCTAGGACAATTCTTAACGCCTGCCTCCCCCAAATTCCCCTTTACAACACAAATCCCCCTCCAATCTCCTCACGGTGTCCTCCCACCTCACATGATACCACAGTGCCCAGAGCAGCCAGCCTGCCCACTCCTTGCACCCCCCCCCCCAATCACATCTCTCCCCCACAGCACAAATTTCCTCTTCTAGTACAAAGCCCCACAATCATCCCTATTAATACCACCTCTTCTAGCACAACCCCCTCTCCTAGCACAAATTTTCCCCATCCCCCTTCCCAACAGATCCCCCTAAATCACGACTCTTAGCACCCCCTGCCCTAATTTTCCCTCCTATGACAAGCCTTACTGCCTGCTGTCTCCCTATATTCCCCCTTACAACGGGATGCCATAGTGCCCAGGGAAGACCCCCCTCCTGCCCCCCCCCTTCTTTGTCCCAGCCCGTGGGGTATATAAAGGATGCTTAGTAACAGAACTTCCGTTTCTGTATGTGAATGATGGCTATTTAAAAAAAAAAAAAATCCCTTTTCCTAATGGATATCCAGCTGTCACATGACCCTGCTCTCCCCCCAGCCTGGCTGCAGGGAAACATAAGCAGGAGGAGCTTCTAGTCCATTTCTGCTGGTCACATGTTAAAAAAAACAGCCTTTGGAATACAGAGTAAAATTAATATCAATAAACGATTTTAAAGTGTCATACAAATCTATATTTGAAATTAAATTTTAATTATTTTTGGCAACTTGGTGTGGGCATATTTCACTGGTATTTATTTATCTACCAGTCACAGGCTGGGTCACACCCCTCCAGCCTGTGTCTCAGAATAAGAGGAAGGTGAAGCCTCCATCAATCTACATGTAATATCCCGCCCTTATTGTGTTTAGCTGGTTAGTGGGAATGCAGGAGGTGGGAGGGAGTGGGCTATCGTTTAGCACTGCATAAACGCCCACATGTGTGACTATAGTCCCATTGACGGCTCAGATGTGATAGGGAGGAAATGCTCAGCTTAGAAACTCACTGAAAACTGAGCATGTGCAGAGTTGCCACCACAGCTGCAAAATCCCTAGCTGAATTGGGGACATGGTCAAAAGGGGGAGATAGAGAGCAGCAGGATCAAGCAGGATTTTTGCAATATACAGAAAAAGAATCTCCTAGTGATGAATATGAACACTATGGAATACACCATTTACTCATCGTTTTTTACGATATGGGTCTAGTGACTTTAAACTGGATTTAAATAAAGGCCACTTACAATCCAGAGGCTTCCAGAGCAGAACAAAGGAACACCGAACCAAAGCTCTAGCAGAACTCCTGCTACAACAGCCCACATGGCTACTATAAGGCCTGGAGCAGAAGGGGGCACAGTCAGGACCAGGTGGCATGAGCTGTTCGTCTGGATCCAGTCCTTCCCCTACCCATATGCTTGGCCACTAAGGCCTTCAATGCAGGATTGATCTTCCAACAACTGGCTTAAACTCCTGACACTGACTTGGTCAAAGCAAGCAGATACTGCAAGCTAAGGAGATCCAGTACCTCCAGTTCCTGGCACTTGCGGGTAAGTAGTGGTACGATCGGATGCGGCAACACTGGATGACCTCTTCCCTCTATTAAGATGCTGCTCTGGTCAAGTAAGGTCCGAAAAGAAAAAATTGCTGGAACCTTTCCGACGCACCGCTAACAATGCGGAGTACTTCTACACCTGGGTTCTTGTGGTGCTAATTCCACAGTTCTTGGTACGGTTACATTTCCGATATTACTTCACCTCATCAGTCTACCAAGTTAACCCAAATTGTGCCACTTTTCTTGGTCTCCCATGTGCCATTCTTCCACATCTGTCATCAACCTATTGGCCGTGCCCACAAGCTGCCTCTTCCGTGCTTCTGATGTGTACGTTTCTGGTCCTCCTGCTGCCTTGTATGTCGCTACGAGGCCATGCCAATGCGTGCATCAGGGGAACAGGTATTCATTCCACCCAAAAGGGTCCAAAACCTGCATTGGTGGTACCAGTGAACCAGTGGCATTTCAAGACATCGGCCAGCGGAAAAGCAGGTTTATCCCTGTCCCCGAAGGGCTTGCTGAGTGAGGACTTCTTGGGTCTCCCTCTGACTACCTGCAGACAGTCACTAGGGGATTTTTTCACACATCCATCCTTAGTTCCAGCTGCTCGTTACTCAAACAGTCCAGGGAATTTGGTTTTACGTTCATTGGGGAACTTGGATGGGAGAAGCGAATAGTGGGATACTCCAACTTGAACTATTTACAGTAGAGAGGGACAACTCTCACTTGGCCTCACCGGGTTATTTGTGGAAGCAGACACTGCTTTAACCATACTGCCACTTGTATGGAAGAATTAGGTTCTTTTGCTCTCCATAGCAATAGACTTGATGCAACTACATTATCTTCAGGATACCCTCTAGCATCCTCTTGACTGACACCCTTCCACTGACTCTTCTAGCAGAAGGGGTGGCCCACTCAAGACAGGCCCCATAACACAGATCTGTACTAACTGTAGGCAGAATCAGATCCTCTCTAGTGTTTCCCTTCCAGTCAGTACTGCAGGACCTTTTTGGTTTAGCTCCTTCGAGTCTCAGACCCTCAGGTCGACCACCTGAGGCCACATGGCAGCTTCTACAAAAGAGGGGCAGCCGCCCCCTCCCTCCGGGACTCTGCACTTCAGCTGAAAGACTTCAAGCACATGTGCCCTTGGCATTTATACAGTATCCCAGCATACACCAAGGCACTTTGCCAATCACCAGGGCTGTAACAAATGCCTGTGCACTCACTTGTCATGTTTCCTCCCAATGTTCAATATGCCTCCCTTTTGGACCAGTGTGAATCATTTCAGTCAAGCTGAGCTGCTCTTGAGCACCATGAGCAGGCCTCACTAGCAGAGCCTGCTCTCTGGTAGGCAGAGAGCAACATAAATCTACCTGGTGATCTCTCTGGTAAGCAAAAATACCCAAAAAACTATACTCCCTCTCTGGCACCTACCTAGGAGGGTGCTACACAAAGTATAGATGGGGCTTCTTTTATAAGTGACCATGTGGTATCATAACATTAAGGTTAAAGTTGATTCCCTGCAGTATTGCTCTTCCCTGACCACTTCTATCCACAGCACTGGTCCCTAGTAGTGTGCTGACCGCTGTCAGCTCTGACGGCCGAGGCCAAGGTCTAGTCGGCGGCCTAGGCCAAGGTCTAGTCGGCGGCCTAGGCCAAGGTCTAGTCGGCGGCCTAGGCCAAGGTCTAGTCGGCGGCCTAGGCCAAGGTCTAGTCGGCGGCCTAGGCCAAGGTCTAGTCGGCGGCCTAGGCCAAGGTCTAGTCGACGGCCTAGGCCAAGGTCTAGTCGACGGCCTAGGCCAAGGTCTAGTCGACGGCCTAGGCCAAGGTCTAGTCGACAGCCTAGGCCAAGGTCTGACCATTGACACTGCCAGATGCCCCAGAAGTTGCCATGGGATGCCCATCATAAATTTTCTATGGTGCCCCATGAACTGTAGTTACAACCCTGTGTAGAATGTACACTCCACCTTCAGTATTTTTGGTTCAGTAAGGAAAATGAAAGCATGAGAATAATATTGATGTCTACGTCCCACAATTGCCCATTTTTGCCCATAAATTCTTGATGAAGGTTGCTTGATCGTTCCTACGGAGACAGACTAAATTGTTCTGTTTTCTCCAGAGCCAAAGCAAAACTTTCCTACTGCTAAAAGAAAAGATAGATAAAGCCTAGGCAAAACTTTTATAGAAAAAGAAACTTTATATATAAGTGTTGTTTTTGCCTTTAAGGACCAGCACCAATCACAGAAACCCTTTCAAGAAAATGATCCAGAATCTCTCCACAATAATACAAATAGCATTGTAAAAAATGGTATAATTTTGCAGCAATCATCCTAAGAACATAGCTCCTGCAGCTTGATTACAGGTAATGTCCAGATACAGCCCAGGAAATCTATTTTTCTTATTAAAGTCATACTTGGCTGGAAAGGTTTGGAGATTTTTTTTTTCCTTGCAGATACCGCAAAAAAAAAAAAAAATAATGTCTCATCTGCGTCAAAAGGCTGTAGATTTTTCCTTGTCTATGGAAAATGGCTGAAGGGGGAGAAATATTTCAACAGCAACACAAACTTTTTTGATATCCATCATTCTTCAATCCAAGCCCTTAACCACGCAGCCATTCACAAACAGCTTTCCATTCCCCCCCCACTTCCAGTCCGGGGCAATTCTGGCATCCCTCTCCTACATATTAAATACTTATTTGCTGGAAAACTAATTAGAATCCCCAAACATTTTTTTTTTTTTAATCAAAGGCCCTAAAGAATAAAATGGTGGGTGTTGCATATTTTTTAGGGGTATCTGTGATTAAACTCCATAATGTGCAACATCCCGGAATAAAAAAAAAATGTAAAAATCTAAAAATTTAACATTTTAGGCCAATTTGTTTTCTGCTACATATTTTTGGTAAAAAAAAAAAAATTGCAATAAGCATATTTTGATTGGTTTGCTCAAAATTGATCACGTCTACAAACTAAGGGAAAGATTTATGTCATTTTTAGTGTTTTTTTTTTTACTAGAAATGGCTGCGATCTGCGATTTTTAGCAGGACTGCGACATTGCGGTGAACAGATCAGAGCCCTAACTGACATTTTTGACACTTTGGGGGGGACCAGTGACATTACTACAGTAATCAGTGCTAAAAATATGCACTGTCACTGTAATAATGACACTGGCAGGGAAGGGATTAACCCTATGGGTGATCTATGGGTTAAATGTGAGCCTAGGGGAGTGATTCTAACTGTTGGGGGGGGGCGTGGCTTGTGAAATGACCATAGAGACCTGTAATCCTGAATAGAAGATCACAGTCACTCTATGATCATTTCAGAGAGAAGAACGGTTGGCTGTGTTTACAACATCTGACCGTTGTTCTCTCTCAGTGGGGAACGATCGTGGGTGTCAGGCGGCAATCGGAGCTGCCTGCTCGCTGCATCGGCTTCCCCGCTGCCGAGTGGGGGCGGAAGCGCGGCAGAAGCGCGCGCCACCTAGCTTCCCGTGCGCGACCGACGTATACCTACGTCTGTTTTCGCAGGAGAGCCACCCTGCCGCAGTATATATGCGGCGGGTGGTCGGGAAGTGGTTAAAGCCCAAACATACAGGGATATACAATGTACTATTGACAAACACACATCATAGGTTGAACTGAATGACCTGGTGTCTTTTCAGCCTCACCAACTATGTAATTAATTTTTTTGCACATAAACATATTACGCACTTTGTTAAAATTCAAACTATGTTACGCCGAGTAAATAGATACCAAACACGTCAATTGGAATGGTGTGCGCCCGTGGAACCGCCCCATACAACGGTACCTCAAAATCTTCATAGGTAACATTTTAAAAGCCTTTACAGGTTATCGGTTTAGATTTAGACCGGAGGCCTTGAATTGTTTTGAGGATGCTAGAATTATTGACTCGTGGCTGACGCACGACGACGTACAGGTACATGCCACAGTAAATGTACGTTAGGCGGTCGGCATTCATCTAGTAGCACACTAGAGGGTGCTACACGCTCCATGCTGGCCAGAGATAAATTCTGATTTATGCCAACTCTACATCTGAACGGCTTCTAAAGCAATATATATATATATATATATATATATATATATATACACACACTGCATACTATACTGCCAAAAGTATTGGGACGCCTGCCTTTACACGCACATGAACATTAATGGTATCCCAGTCTTAGTCCGTAGGGTTCAATATTGAGTTGGCTCCACCCTTTGCAGCTATAACAGCTTCAACTCTTCTGGGAAGGCTGTCCACAAGGTTTAGGAGTGTCTATGGGAATGTTTTACCATTCTTCCAGAAGCGCATTTGTGAGTGGCACTGGTGTGACCGGGGATCATGGGTATAGTCCACACCATTGCAGTGCGGAAAAAAAAAAAAAAAAAACATCATGCTTCATATTCTCTGCACCCCAAACACAAAAATGCACACAAACCAAGTCAGATCTAGGGGGGTGCTGGGGTGGGGTGGGCTGTGCCCCCTCAGATTTCGGTTTCCCCCCCCCCCCCAAGGAGCCAAAGGTATCAACAGGGCAGACCCTATAATGAGACACTGAAGCCCAGCCCAACTACCACGGTGCACATAGCCACAAGCATAACATGAGTGTGCTGTCATTTTGCACCCCCCCCCCCAAATCAGACGGGTGGGATCCAGCTGAGTGGAAAAAAAGCGCAAGAGTGGTACACTATGTGATAAACAGCGCTAGCGCTACAAAATAAACCATCACCAGAATCACAAATAAACAGTGTAAAAATGGTACCCAAAGTGGAAAAGTGAAAATAAAAAAATTATAATATAGAACACATGTGCTAGTAAGAAAAAAAAAAAAAGGTGGGGGAGAAAGGGGGTGGGGGAGAAATGAGAAAACAACAAGAGAGGGGGGAAGAAAAGAGGGGGGGAAAGAAAAGAAGGGGGGGAGAAGAAAAGAAGGGGGGGGGAAAGAAAAGAAGGGGGGGGAAAGAAAAGAAGGGGGGGGAAAGAAAAGAAGGGGGGGGAAAGAAAAGAAGGGGGGGGAAAGAAAAGAAGGGGGGGGAAAGAAAAGAAGGGGGGGGGAAAGAAAAGAAGGGGGGGGGAAAGAAAAGAAGGGGGGGGAAAGAAAAGAAGGGGGGGGGAAAGAAAAGAAGGGGGGGGGAAAGAAAAGGGGGGAAGAAAAGGGGGGAAGAAAAGAAGGGGGGGAAGAAAAGAAGGGGGGGAAGAAAAGAAGGGGGGGAAGAAAAGAGGGGGGGAAGAAAAGAGGGGGGGAAGAAAAGAGGGGGGGAAAGAAAAGAGGGGGGGAAAGAAAAGAGGGGGGGAGAGAAAAGAGGGGGGGAGAGAAAAGAGGGGGGGAGAGAAAAGAGGGGGGGAGGAAGAAAAGAGGGGGGGAAGAAAAGGGGGGGGGGAAGAAAAGGGGGGGAAGAAAAGGGGGGGAAGAAATGGGGGGGAAGAAATGGGGGGGAAGAAAAGAGAGGGGGAAGAAAAGAGGGGGGGAAGAAAAGAGGGGGGGGAAGAAAAGGGGGGGGGGAAGAAAAGGGGGGGGGAAGAAAAGGGGGGGGGGGAAGAAAAGGGGGGGGAAGAAAAGAGTGGGGAAGAAAAGAGTGGGGGGAAGGGGGAGGAAGAAGAAAAGAGGGGGGAAACAGGGGGGGGGGGGAGGAAACGAGGGGGGGGGGAGAAAGAGAATGGTTTGTTGGCCCCTAGAAACCTAGTGCACTCAAAATTTGAAATGGCGTCCAGTGACACGAGTCCTGATAATAGTCCTCCGTGAATTACCGAAAGACGCCGCAATCTTCCTGCCACTACGGCCAGATGCGCCCTGAACGGGAGTCCTGCTAATAAGGATGGTGGCACCCTCCATGACGATAGGTAAAACAATTCCCACTCATCAGACAGTGTTGATCCTTCTTACCATATGGCAAGGGGATCAAGTAAAGCCCTGGTGAGATCCAACTCTGCATGCAAATGTGTGCAATCGCACCCCAATACATCGCAGTGCATAAACACCCAAAGAAAGGAGGAAGTGACCTCACAAGACGAATGAAGATGGAAAACCGCGCATTAACCGCATGCACATGTGCAGTTTCTGGTGTCAATGGGCCTTCATATTGTCCGTTTAAAAACACAAGTAGGATTTTCTTAGCATGAAGTCAATATTTAAAGATTTTTTTTTTTCCCCGCCATTTCAAAAGAGATTCTACCACTTATACAGGCCATACATTATACAATTCTCTGCACAATCTTCCCTTAGACCAGATAGCAGGAGGTCAAACCTAAACCCTTTCCTTCTGTAATCACGCAGGAATTTTCACTATGTAGATGAAGGTAAATCTAAAGGAAATTAAATAAGAAAATTGTATTGGAAGCTTTAGAGTATTTTGTATGGTTAAAAAAAAAAAAAAAAAAAACCATAAAAAATCTTCACTCACCTGCTGCTGATCCTGCTGTGTCACCTCCAAACAGAGGAAGGGCGGGGGGAGGGCTTCCTTTTATCGCCTCCTTACCTGAGGATGAGTTTGTTAACTATTTCATTCACACAGGCAGATCCCCAAATTTCTTCATTGTTGGGGAAAAAAAAGCCATGAAATTAATTTCTCCTGCAAAGCAAACTGCAGTCATTACCCCTCCGTGAGCGGCAGAAGATTTTACCCCCCTTCATGACCAGGCCATTTTTTTGCTACTCAGCACTGCGCTACTTTAACTGATAATTGCGCGGTCATGCAACACTGTACCCAAATAAAATGTATATCATTTTTGTTACACAAACAGAGCTTTCTTTTGGTGGTACTTGCTGGGTTTTTTCAATTTTTTTTGGGATATAAACGAAAAAAGACCAAAATTATTGAAAACAAAAAAAAAAACAATATTTTTAACTTTCTGCTATAAAACATCGGCCAACATGTATTCTGCTACATGTTTTTGGTAAAAAAAAAAAAAAATCCCAAAAAGTGTCCCGCTAGAAGTCACTGATTGCCACCATTACAAAAAAAAAACATCCACCCCCTCCTGCCCAGGCCAATTCTCAGCTTTCAGCGCTGTCACACTATTAATGACAATTGTACGGTCATGCAACGTTGTACCCAAATGACATTTTTATCATATTTTTCCCACAAATAGAGATTTCTTTAGGTGGAATTTAATCACCACTGGGGTTTTATTTTTTGTTTAAGGAAAAAAAAAAATTTTCATAGTTTTTATAAAATTGTGGAAGCAAGTCATTTTTCTCCTTCACTGATGAGGCTGCACTGTTAGGTGGCACCGATGGACACTGATGAACCTGCACTGATAGGTGGCACTGATGGGCACTGATGAGGCTGCACTGTTAGGTGGCACCGATGGGCACTGATGAACCTGCACTGTTAGGTGGCACCGATGGGCACTGATTAACCTGCACTGTTAGGTGGCACTGATGGGCACTGATGAACCTGCACTGATAGGTGGCACTGATGGGCACTGATGAGGCTGCACTGTTAGGTGGCACCGATGGGCACTGATGAACCTACACTGATAGGTGGCACTGATGGGCACTGATGAGGCTGCACTGTTAGGTGGCACAGATGGGCACTGATGAACCTGCACTGTTAGGTGGCACCGATGGGCACTGATGAACCTGCACTGATAGGTGGCACTGATGGGCATTGATAGGCAGCAATGATATATGGCACTGATGGGCTATGATAGATGGCACTGAAGGCCACTGAGAGGTGGCACTAATAGACACTGATAGGTGGCACTGATGGGCTCTGATAGACAGCACTGTAGGGCACTTACAGTTGACACTGATGGGCACTGGTAGGCAGCACTGATAGGGGGTACTGATGGGTACTGATAGGCACTGGTAGGTGGCACTGATGAGCTCTGATAGGCGGAACTGAAGGGCACTGAAAGGTGGCACTGATGGGCACTGATAAATGGCACTGATGGGCTCTGATAGACAGCACTGTAGGGCACTTAGAGTTGACATTGATGGGCACTGATAGGCAGCACTGATGGGTACTGATAGGCACTGGTAGGTGGCACTGATGAGCTCTGATAGGCGGAACTGAAGGGCACTTAGAGGTGGCACTGATGGTCACTGATAGGTGGCACTGATGGGCTCTGATAGATGGCACTGAAGGGCACTGAGAGGTGGCACTGATGGGCACTGATAGGTAACACTGATAGGTGGCACTGATAGGAACTGTTATGCACTGGTAAGTGGCACTGCTGGAATCTGATAGGCAGCACAGAAGGGCACTGAGAGGTGGCAATGATAGACAGCACTGATAGACGGCGCTGATAGGTGGCACTGGTGGGCACTGATAGGCACTGGTAGGTGGAACTGATGAGCACTGATAGGCACTGGTATGTGGCACTGCTGGAATCTGATAGGCAGCACTGAAGGGCACTGAGAGATGGCAATGATAGACGGCACTGATAGACGGCGCTGATAGGTGGCACTGATGGGCACTGATAGACGCTGATAGGTGGCACTGATGAGCTCTTAAGGTTACTATATCACTTTGTTAAATTTAGCGATCGGAACTGCTTTAAAAAATAAAAAAATAAAATAAAGCCTTGTTTTTCAATTATAAACTTCCGCCCTGTTAAAGCGCATTACCTACTTTTTCTTTGCAGTTTACAGTAGTTCAGTATAAATTAGTAATAATCTGCTATGCTCCTATTTTTTCCTAGCAATGTAAAATATAATTGCATTTCATTCTCGTTAAGGATGATTGCAACACACATTATAATTTAAATTGTGTGAGAGCCTAATCTCCCGCAAATTAGAGAGATTAATAAAATGAAGTCACTCTGCTGTGCTAATGGATTGCTGCTTAAACCTTTTCTGCTTCTGTAATAACAGTTATAATTTGTGATTAACCACTTCAAGACCGCGCCTATTTCTGACACTTGTTGTTTACAAGTTAAAATCTGTATTTTTTGCTAGAAAATTACTGTGAACCCCCAAACATTATCTATATATATATATATATATATATATATATATATATATATATATTTGTTTTTTAGCAAAGACTCTGGAGAATAAAATGGCAATTGTTGCAATTTTTTATGTCACACGGTATTTGCGCAGCAATTTTTTAACCACTTAAGGACCGGGCCTATTTCTGACATTTGTTGTTTACAAGTTAAAATCTGTATTTTTAGCTAGAAAATTACTCAGAACCCCCAAGCATTATATATACTGATGTAAAAAAAAAAAAAAAAATATATATATATATATATATATATATTAATATATATATATATACCGTATATACTCGAGTATAAGCCGAGTTTTTCAGCATGTTTTTTCATGCTGAAAATGCACCCCTCGGCTTATACTCGAGTCACTGACTGGAGTGTCTTTTTAAAAATGGCGCCGCTCGGCGCCGACGTGTCACTGCGCATGTGCCGCATGCCCGGAAATAGCCGAACGTGTTCGGCTTTTCCCGAGCATCGGTGGCGTATTTGCGGTGACGTATGGGGGCGCCGGGTGGCGCGATTTTTAAATCGAAGACGGCGCCTCACCGACAGGTAAGTGAGATGCCTCCGCAGCCCCTGTATTTCCTCATGCAGTGCTGCGGGCATGGTACAGGACATTCTCCTGTACCATGCCCGCAGCACTGCATCTCCTGTGCCATGCCTGTAATTACTGTGCCATGCCTATACCTACTGTGCCATGCCTATACCTACTGTGCCATGCCTGTAATTACTGTGCCATGCCTGTAATTACTGTGCCATGCCTATACCTACTGTGCCATGCCTATACCTACTGTGCCATGCCTGTACATACTGTGCCATGCCTGTACATACTGTGCCATGCCTATACCTACTGTGCCATGCCTGTACATACTGTGCCATGCCTGTGCATACTGTGCCATGCCTGTACTTACTGTGCCATGCCTATACCTACTGTGCCATGCCTGTACATACTGTGCCATGCCTGTACATACTGTGCCATGCCTGTACTTACTGTGCCATGCCTATACCATCACCTGTACCATGCCTATACCATGACCTGTGCCATGCCTGTACCGTGACCTGTGCCATGCCTGTACCGTGACCTGTGCCATGCCTGTACCGTGACCTGTGCCATGCCTGTACCGTGACCTGTGCCATGCCTGTACCATGACCTGTAACATGCATGTACCATGACCTGTGCCATGCCTATACCTTCACCTGTGCCCTGACCTGTGCCATGCCCTTACCATGACCTGTGCAATGCCTGTACTATGACCTGCGCCATCTCCTGTACCATGCCCGCAGCCCCTATTTTGTGTCTCGTGGTGGTCCAGTTGGGTCCAGTAGCTGCAGCATTTCCCACCCTAGGCTTATACTCGAGTCAATAAGTTTTCCCACTTTTTTGTGGCAAAAGTAGGGGTCTCGGCTTATATTCGGGTCGGCTTATACTCGAGTATATACGGTATATATATATATATATATATATATATTTTTTTTTTTTTTTTTAGCAAAGACTCTGGAGAATAAAATGGCGGTCGTTGCAATATTTTTTGTCAGGTGGTCTTTCAAACACAATTTTTTTGGGGGAAAAATAAATTTCTCTTTCGTTCATTGACAGACGCAGCTCCATATCTTCTTTGACCCAAAGAAGATATGGAGCTGTGTCTGTCAATGAACGTCAGAGAAAATAATTTTACTGTAAGACAAAAATCCACTTTTCACTGCGTTTAAAAAAAAAAAAATTCAACAGTTAAGTTAGCCCAATTTTTTTCTATAATGTGAAAGGTAGGTGGACTGACCCTTTAACCACTTGCCGACCGCCGCACGACTATTTACTGCGGCAGTCAGCCGGTCCTGGTGCAAACTGACGTAGTACTACGTTGCTCGCCCAGGAGCCTGTAGGGTGGCGAGCGTGCTCCCGCCTCCGCTCGTTCACGGACATCCCCGTGCATGTGACCGGCGGCTCCGATGTCTGCCGGTCACTCGCGATCTCCCGCAGGAGAGGGAGAAGGACGGACGGCTGATGTAAACACAACCGTCTGTCATTCTCCCTGATGTAAGTACAGAGGCTATGCAATCCTGCTATATAGGATCATATGTCTCTGTGATTACATCACAAGCCACGCCCCGCCCCCCCCCCACAGTTAGAATCACTCCCCAAGGATACATTTATCCCACTGATCATCAATAAAGTTAACCCCTTCCCTGCCAGTGTCAATTTTACAGTAACAGTGCATATGTATAGCACTGATTACTGTAGTAATGTCACTGGTACCCCCAAAAGTGTCAAAAATGTCAGTCAGGGGTCCGATCTGTCCGCCGCAATGTCGCAGCCCCGCAAAAAAAAATCGCAGATCGCCGCCATTACGCGTTAAAAAAAAAAACATTAAAAATGACATAAATCTTTCCCGTAGTTAGTAAACGCGATAACTTTTGCGCAAACCAATCAAAATACGCTTATTGGGATTTTTTTTTTTTTTACCAAAAATATGTAGCAGAAAACAAATTGGCCTAAAATGTTAAAAAATTTAGATTTTTAAATTTTTTTTTGAGAATTTCATATAAAAAAATGTGAAAAATATTGTTATTTTTTCAAAATTGTCGCCCTTTTTTTGTTTATAGTGCAAGAAAATAAAAATCGCACAGGTGATCAAATACCACCACAAGAAAGCTCTGTTTTTGGGAAAAAAAGGACGTCAATTTCATTTGGGTGCAGCGTTGCACGACCGTGCAATTGTCCGTTAAAGTCACGCAGTGCTGAATTGCAAAATAGGGCCTGGTCTTTGAGCAGCCAAATCCTCCGGGGCTTAAGTGGTTAAAAATAAAGGAGCAATATCAGAAAGGAGTTTCTCAGAGAAAAATTGCAGAGTTTGAAGTTCTCATCATCTACAGTGCATAATATCATCCAAAGATTCAGAGAATCTGGAACAATCTCTGTGTGTAAGGGTCAAGGCCGGAAAACCATACTGGATGGCGGTGATCTTCGGGCCCTTAGACGGCACTGCATCACATACAGGAATGCTACTGTAATGGAAATCACAACATGGGCTCAGGAATACTTCCAGAAAACATTGTCGGTGAACACAATCCACCGTGCCATTCACCGTTGCCGGCTAAAACTCTATAGGCCAAAAAAGAAGCCAAATCTAAACATGATCCAGAAGCGCAGGCGTTTTCTCTGGACCAAGGCTCATTTATAATGGTCTGTTGCAAAGTGGAAAACTGTTCTGTGGTCAGACGAATCAAAATTTGAAGTTCTTTTTGGAAAACTGGGACGCCATGTCATCTGGACTAAAGAGGACAAGGAAAACCCAAGTTGTTATCAGTGCTCAGTTCAGAAACTGGCATCTCTGATGGTATGGGGTTGCATGAGTGCGTGTGGCATGGGCAGCTTACACATCTGGAAAGGCACCATCAATGCTGAAAGGTATATCCAAGTTCTAGAACAACATATGCTCCCATCCAGACGTCGTCTCTTTCAGGGAAGACCTTGCATTTTCCAACATGACAATGCCAGACCACATACTGCATCAATTACAACATCATGGCTGCGTAGAAGAAGGATCCGGGTACTGAAATGGCCAGCCTGCAGTCCAGACCTTTCACCCATAGAAAACATTTGGTGCATCATAAAGAGGAAGATGCAACAAAGAAGACCTAAGACAGTTGAGCGACTAGAAGCCTGAATTAGACAAGAATGAGACAGCATTCCGATTCCTAAACTTCAGCAACTTCTCCTCAGTCCCCAGACGTTTGCAGACTGTTATAAAAAGAAGAGGGGAGGCCACACAGTGCTAAACATGGCCTTGTCCCAACTTTTTTGAGATGTGTTGATGACATGAAATTTAAAAAAAAACATATTTTTCCTTTAAAATTATACATTTTCTCAGTTGAAACATTTGATATGTCATCTATGTTGTATTCTGAATAAAATATTGAAATTTGAAACTTCTACATCATTGCATTCTGTTTTTATTCACAATTTGTACAGCGTCCCAACTTTTTTGGAATCGGGTTGATATTTTTGGTAAAAAAAAAAAATCGCAAAAAGCGTATTTTAATTGGTTTGCGCAAAAGTTATAGCGTTTACAAACTACGGGATAGATTTTTGGACTTTTTCATTATTTTTTTGTTTTTATTAGTATTGGCAGCGATCTGCGATTTTTAGCAGGACTGCGACATTGCGGTGGACAGAATTTTACATGTAGGAGAGGAATGCCAAAATAGGCCCGGTGTGGAAGTGGTTAAGAAAGTTTAGTGGTTATCAAAATTTTGATGTCAATGTGACATATGGCCGCTTAACCACCGCCCACCGTGTATTTATGTCGGTACTTTGACGTTAAATACCGGGTTTATGGCAGCAGATAGCAGATAGCTGCCATATTCCTGGTATTTTTTACACAGCTGGCGACCCGGAATCTGATAAAGGTGGTCCTGGCGGCAGATTCTCCACAGATCTTTTTCATAAGCAGCGAGAGAGGTGAACCCCCCAGTCGTTTTCCCAGCTTATCAGGGCCGTCGGTAGTGGGCAGAACGATCCGATCCGCTCTCCTGATGGGCAGGAAGTTGAATGAGGACAAGATGGAACCCCTTCACTCTATGCCCCTGGAGGACTGGAGCAACGTCAGACGTCGCTTCCTCCCAATTTTTTCCAGCCAATTATTATTATTTTTTTATTAGAAAAAATTAAATAACTTTTTTTTTTTTGCTTTTAGGTGTACATAAGAGATCTGAAGTCTTTTTGATCCCAGATCTCTCATCAACCCCTTGATTTATTCTCCCTGGAGAAGAGACGCCTGAGAGGGGACATGATAGCAATTTATAAATACCTCAATGGTGATCTCAGCATAGAAAAAAAGCTATTCAGTCGCAAGGATTGCATGAGGACGTGAGGGCATACAATGCAATTAGAGGAGAAGCGTTTTAACCTCAGGCAACATGGGGGGTTCTTTACTGTTAGGGCTACAAGATTGTGGAATTCTCTACCACAGGAGATAGTTACTGTAGGAAGTATGGCTACTTTCAAAAGACTCTTAGACGTAAATCTCAAGGATCAGAACATTCAGGGATATGAGAGATGATTACGGCCACACACACCTACACAGGTTGACCTGGATGGACTATTGTCTTTATTTAACCTCAACTACTATGTAACTATGTAACCCATTGCTGACCAGCTGCAGCAGATATATACGGCGGCAGGTTCCCGCGAAGTGGAAGTGATCGTGGGGGCGCGTGCGCGCCCATTCACCAGCAGGGAAGTTGATTTGCGGGGCCAGTGGCCGCGATTGCCGCCGGGGCACCTGCGATCACTCCCCCCGGAGACAGAAAGGCGATCTGCTGTTCTCTTAGCAATCAACACAGGGCTCCTGTGATCCACCTATTTAGGAACACAGGTCCCTGTGTTGATTCCATAAGCCCACCCCCCCCCACAGTTAGAAAGCACCCCCTAGGCACACATTTAACCCTTTGATTGCCAAGGCTTCACTGCCAGGTTCCCTTACCTGCAATGGCGGTGGCAGCACCCAACAGCCGATGGAATCCACCTATTTAGGAACACAGGTCCCTGTGTTGATTCCATAAGCCCCCCCCCCCCCCACAGTTAGAAAGCACCCCCTAGGCACACATTTAACCCTTTGATCACCAAGGCTTCACTGCCAGGTTCCCTTACCTGCAATGGCGGTGGCAGCACCCAACAGCCGATGGAAGCATCGGCTGCAGTGCCGACATCGCTGGACTACAGGACAGGTAAGTGTCCTAATATTAAAAGTCAGCAGCTACAGTATGTTTAGCTGCTGACTTTTAATTTTTGGAGGAGGGTGGGGGTGGAACCCCGCTTTAAATAGACTCTGCCACACCTAAGATGGCCACCAGAGTCAAATGAATGCCCCAATGAGCCCGAAAACCATAGAGGAATTGTGTTCCTCATGACTTCCTCTCCCTCTGCTCTGTTGCTGCTGTAGAGCGCCAACTGCAGTGGAGACAGAAGACTGCACCTATTTATAGACTGTAGAATCCTCGGGGGGCAGGGACCAACCTTAGTCAAAAGTAAAATTATGTAAATTGTGACGAGGCAAAGGCACAAAATAAGTCATTTCCATTACGCAGTTATTTACCTTCTTCATACAACCTTTCCATGGACTCTCATGGCTCAATGAGAATGAAGAGTTTTCACTCAGCGTGAAGTACTCTTATGATAGAATGTAAGGAGATCTCTATGGACTTATTTTTCTGCGTTTGCTATCAATCCGATCATTCTTCCGGGACAAAGGAAGACACAATCAAAAGAAGGAACAAAACCAGCGCAAGCCAACAGATATAATCTTCCAGTGGATGCACAAACACAGGCGGTTTATTTCACCGCTACGCGTAATAAGGCTATTTTGGAAAATGACGGTTGTTTGAACAGCGTGCGGGAAACAATGCTTCCCTAAATTGCCTGGGTTATTGGATCCTCTTGAAATGTCGTGATCATCAAGATGGGGGATGTATCGGTTGGATGTTTTGGGAACACAATAAAGGCGTTCGAACGTGGAGGAAAAACGAGTAATGAGCGAATGTAGACCATATACTGTATATGTGTAAATATATATATATATATACACAGTGGGGAAAATAATGAATTGATCCCATGCAGATTTTGTAAGTTTGCCCACTTACAAAGCTATGAAGGGTCTATCATTTTTTATCCTAGGTGTCTTTTAAATGATAGAGACAGAATATCAACCAAAAATCCAGAAATATCACATGATACAAATGTTAAAAAAAAAATGAGTTTCAGTTCAGCGAGTAAAATAAGTATTTGTTTCCCTACCAGCCAACAATAATTCTGGCTCCCACAGATTATGTCACGTACCTGATCCGGGGTAGATATGCAGAGAGGGCTCCCCTTGTGGCTGAGTGTGGAAGACCCCTGAGGTTGAGACATTGGGTGTAGCGCCCACAGAAGCACTGGTTGCCAGCTGGGTCCTGGGAGTAGACGGGTGGTCTCCCAAAGCGTGCTGGACTGAAATCCACAGGAAGTCCAAGGGAAGGCTGGAGGAGCAACCAGGCAGAGGGTCAAACACAGGGCACAGGCAGGTAGCGGCAACAGCAGCAAGCCGAGGTCATAACAGGAAGGCCAGGAACAAGCAAGTCCATAGGGTAGCCAAGATCAGGTATGGGTGGGCAGGAAGACAGGTAGCAAGTCCGTGGGCCAAGCCGGGGTCAAATAACAGAAGAGCCAAACTGGAGCAGAGGAGGTCAGACAAAGCCAAGGGTCGAGCCAGCAAATGCTCAGGACACAGGAAGAGCTGAAGACAATCCAGCAATTTGATGGGCTGAGCAGAGTCCTTATATAGGCCAGTAATTGGGCGAGTCTATGGCGTAATGCGTACGCGTGTTCGCGTACGCACCCCGCGGCATGCGCGCGGGAAGGAGTCTATTGCGCCCATTACAGGTACTGGCAGAGTTGCCAGTCACAGTATGACCATTTCTCTGACAGATTGGCTACAGTATGTGCTCATGTGGTGCACAATGTAAGAAGGTGCTCCTAACGACAACTCGTTATGTGTATAAAAGGCACCTGTCCACAGAATCTCTTTCTTCCATTCAAACCTCACCATTAAAGACTTGTCAACGTAGGTCAAGGACAAGATTGTAGGCCTGAACAAGGCTGGAATGGGCTACAAGACCATCAGGAAGAAGCTTGTACCCTTCCCCCGATCTGTTTGTGCTCTGACATGCACTGTTAACTGTGGGACCTTATATAGACAGGTGTGTGCCTTTCCAATTCATGTCCAATCAACTGAATTTACCACAGGTGGACTCCAATCAAGTTGTAGAAACATCTCAAGGCTGATTAGTGGAAACAGAATGCACCTGAGCTCAATTTAGAGTCTCATGGCAAAGGCTGTGTGTCAGGAACCAGGCTGGAGGCTGAGATGACGAGAGGGCTCCCCATGCGGCTGAGTGCAGAGCACCCTTGGAGATGGTGACAGAGGGTGCCATGCCCAAAGGTGCATGGGTTGCCTGAAGGTGTAGCAGCTTCAGGAATCGGATCTGTAGTGGAGAAGGTGGTCACAACCACTGGATCACTGGAAGTGCAGGCAGGTCAATGCAAAGCAAGGTCAGTAGCCAGGCCAAGGGTCAAACACGGGAGATTAATCAGGAGCAGAGGCTGGTAGAGTAGTCGGGATCAAGCCAGGGTCAAACACGAGAAGGCAATCAGGAGCAGGCAGGAGAAAGTCCGTAAGGCAAGCCGGGTTCAGAGCCAGGAGAGAAGCCGGAGCAGGTCAAGGATAGCCGGGTAATTAAGCTGATGTTCAAGGCATAGGGAACACAGGGTACTGGCTGAAGATAATCCAGCAATGATTGATAGCCAATGCTGACTTTACATAGGCCAGTGGATGCTGGTAATAAGGAGGCACCGCGGCGTACGCCAATGCGCCGTTGCGTTCGTCATCGCATGTTTTTTGCTAATAGAAGTGCCCAGGTAAGGCCAGCAATTATTTTACCACCTGGTAGTAAACAGTAACCATGGTAAGTCTGCGATGCCATCTAACTACATTTTCAGGGTTTTCCAGCCTCACTCAAGATCTTTTGATTTAACTACTTACCGACCGCCCGCCGCAGTTTTACGTCGGTCCTTTGACGCTAAATACCGGGGTTATGGCAGCAGATAGCTGCCATAACTCCGGTATTTTTTAAAAAGGCGGGCGATCGGCTTTCAGATAAGGGTGGTCCTAGCGGCGGATCACCCTTACGGTACACCCTTTAAAGAGGTGCCCCCCCCCTCCCGCCGCGTCCTGGCCGTTTTCCCCGCGCACCGGAACTGTCGGCAGCGGGGAAAATGATCCGGTCCCGGATCCTCTGAGACAGGAAGTTGAGTGAGGGCAAGATGGCCCTCACTCGACTCTATGGTCTTGGAGGACCGGAGAGACGTCAAACGTTGTTGCCTAGCAACCGGTTTAACCACTTGCCGACCGCCGCAAGTATATATACTGCGGCGGTCAGCCCCGGCCAGGCAAAGTGACATAGGGGTATGTCACTAGCCTGTTACTGGCTCGTGAGCCAATAGCGGGCGAGCGCGCGCCAGCTGAGGCGCGCGCCCGTCCCGGCTCATTCCCTAACAAGTCAGTGCGTGTGACCGGCGGACCCGATGTCCGCCGGTCACTTGCAATCGTTCGCCGGGAAGGGAGAAAGGCAGGCGGCTAATGTAAACAAAGCTGCCTGTCATTCTCCCTGTGTAAAAATGGAGATCAGACGGTTCTACTATGTAGGACCGTTGATCTCAGTTTTTACACTAGTAGCCATGTCCAATCACAGTTAGAAACACGCCCCTAGGACACACTTAACCCCTCCCTCTCCAATACAGTTAACCCCTTCCCTGCCAGTGTCATTTTTACAGTAACAGTGCATATATATAGCACTGATTACTGTAGTAATGTCACTGGTAACCCCAAAAGTGTCAAAAATGTCAGTCAAGGGTCCGATCTGTCCACCGCAATGTCGCAGTCCCGCAAAAAAAAATTGCAGATCGCCGCCATTACTCGTTAAAAAAAAAACACCAAAAATGACAAAAATCTTTCCCTTTGTTAGTAAACGCGATAACTTTTGCGCAAACCAATCAAAATACGCTTTTTGTGATTTTTTTTACCAAACATATATAGCATAAAACAAATTGGCCCGAAAATGTTAAAAAATTTTGATTTTTAAATTTTTTTTGGGGAATTTCATATAAAAAAATGTGAAAAATATTGTTATTTTTGCAAAATTTACGCTCTTTTTTTGTTTATAGCGCATGATCAAAAATCGCACAGGTGATCAAATACCACCAAAAGAAAGCTCTGTTTGTGGGAAAAAAAGGACGTGAAATTCGTTTAGGTACAGCGTCGCACGACCGTTAAAGTCACACAGTAAAAAATCGCAAAAAAAACCCTGGTCAGGAAGGGGGTAAAATCTTCTGGGGCTTAAGTGGTTAAAGGGCCAATTTTTTTTCAACATTTTTTTTTCTTTTTTAGTGTAGTTGTGAGGTCTTTTTGACCCCAGATCTCACAATAAAGAGGACCTGTCATGGCTATTTATATTACAAGGAATGTTTACATTCCTTGTAATAGGAATAAAAATGATCAAAATTAAAAAAAAAATGTGTAAAAATAAAAAATAATAAATAAAATAAATAGGAAAAAAAAAATTTAAGCGCCCTGTCCCCGTTAGCTCGCGTGCAGAATCGAACGCATACGCAAGTCCCACCCACATATGTATACGGTATTCAAACCACACATGTGAGGTATTGCCGCAATCGTTAGAGCAAGAGCAATAATTTGAGCCCTAGATCTCCTCTGTAACTCTAAACTGGTAACCTGCAGAAATTTTTAAAATGTCGCCTATGGGGATTTTTAAGTACCAAGGTTTGTCGCCATTCCGCGAGTGTGCGCAATTTTAAAGCATGACATGTTGGGTGTCTATTTACTCGGCGTAACATCATCTTTCACATTATGGAAAAAATTGGGCTAACTTTACTGTGTTCTTATTTTTTAATTTAAAAAAGTGAATTTTTTCCAAAAACAATTGCTTTTGGAAGACGGTGTGATAAAAAATATCTCCATTTTATTCTCTAGGGTCTCTGCTAAAAAAAAATATATATATATAATGTTTGGGGGTTCTAAGTAGTTTTCTAGCAAAAAAAACAAACAAACTGATTTTAGCTTGTAAACAACAAGTGTCAAAAATAGGCCCAGTCTTCAAGTGGTTAAAGCCTGTAATTAGGCCATTCATAGATACAGTAAACCACTAATGGCCATGGATAAACAACGGGTAAAGAGTTCTGCCCTCAGAGGACATTGGCAGCAGGCGTTGGCAGTAGCGGAATGGCAGCAATGTAATATCTATAATAAGTCCCTGGCAGTGGGACCTCCTCGTATCTCATGATTAGTACAAAGGTCGATTCTGGCGTCATACGACTGTATCCTGGCAATCCAAGTTCTCGAATTTATTAGCAGGGAATCTGACAACATTTTTTTTTTGTTTGTAGTCAGTGAATATTTACAGTACTTTGGCAGACCAGGGTGCTCAGAGGTCAGTTTATCACCACATGCCTCCGTTTTCGGTGAGCAAACTATTGCAGTTCTTTTAATTCTCTTGAAATTAATATTTTGTATACCCCAGCCAGCCTCCTGCACCCAGCTGACCAGTTCCTGGTGCCTGTTGGTCTGTGTGGTGTCAGCTGGGCCCGGGACAAGGGGTGGGCAAGAGGGGCGGCCAGGGACTGACTGGCAACTTTCGACCCAGGGGGCAAGTACAAGCCAGAGGCCCATGGTGCAGCGACTTGGCCCCCCCTCCCACTCTCATTCTTCCTGGCCTCCTTCTGACCCCCATTCCAGGCTGAAGCCCGGCTCCAGGTACTCTCTACTCACTGGCTGAATCTGTGTTCCCAACCTGGCCAACAGGGGACAGTTGGAAGGAGCTGGGATAGCTTGGTCGGGGCTGGCCAGGGGAGGAGAGTCTCCAGTGGGGCATAGAACCAGCCTCTGCTCCGGCACAGTTTACACCACAGGTGTCAAACACAAGGCCCGCGGGCCGAATCCGGCCCTCAAGGCCATTTCATGTGGCCCTTGCACCTCTCCTGCAGCTGCAGGAGAGCTCCAGTCCTCTTCTGGCCCTCCTCCAGACCCTGTACTTTTTGCTTTTCAGCAATGCCTACAGCTTCTTCCCAGCAGCAACACAAGATAAGGGGGTGCACTGTGATGTAAGGGAGGGTGGGGGACTCAATTTCTGATGGTGGGGAGGCTCTTGACATCTGATGTAAAAGGGTTGGGATGCTCTGGACATCTAGTATTACAGATACAACCGGCCCTTTTGAGGGCAATAATAATGCTGATGCGGCCCGCGATTAAATGGAGTTTGACACCCCTGGACTTTACATCATCCATGCTAGGGGGGGGGGGGGTGCCTGCGCTCTGTCCTTATCTTCAACCCGCACTCGGGGGGGACTTTTTACTTCTCTTCACCAGGAATCCTTCAGGCATGTCTGTGGCAGAAGCAGTGCAGCCTTTTTACAGGTCATCAAAGCGGCCCGGGGGGCAATTTCCCCCCTGCCCCAGTCCTCCCCTTGGGGTGGCTGCCCTGGGTACTGTGGTATCATGTGAGCTCAGGGGTGCCACAAGGAGATTGGGGGGAGAGCATTAGTGTTGGAAGGGAGAATTTGGGGGAACAACACAGGGTAAGTATTGTTCTAGGAGGGGAAATTTGGGGGGGGGGGGGGTTGCTAAGAGTGGTGATTTAGTGGGATTTATGCTAAGAAAGGTGATTTCTTTTTTTTCGCGGGGGGGGGGGGGGCATTTGAGCTGGGGGGTTTGGGGCATTAGGGGGCAGTGCTGGGAGGAGGAATTTCAGCAGGGGAGCGGATTTGTAATGGGAGGAGGGGGAGTTTATACTTAGGGGGTAAGCATGCAGATCAGTGCTCAGTGTTTTTGTGGGGGGCTTTTTGCTGACACATAATTCTCATACATGTTTGGGGGGGGGGGGCATGTTCACCCTAGGCTCCAGATAACCTTGTCCCGGCGCTGGGTGTCAGTTTTTTGGTCTCTTGTAGAAAGGGAATTGCCAGATCCTGCAATGGACAGTATAATGTTTGATTGAGGCACCTGGAGTCTATGTGGGAAAGAAGTTTGTTTGAAATCTTTGCAAACTTATTATAATTAAATATAAAAAATCCCATGTACATAAGTATTCACACCCTTTGCCATGACACTCAAAATTGAGCTCAGATGCACCCTGTTTTCACTGATCATCCTTGAGATGTTTCTACAACTTGATTGGAGTCCACCTGTGGTAAATTCAGTTGATTGGACATGATTTGGAAAGGCACACACCTGTCTATATAAGGTCCCACAGGTAACAGTGCATGTCAGAGCACAAACCAAGCCATGAAGTCCAAGGAATTGTCTGTAGACCTCGGAGACAGGATTGTATGGAGGCACAGATCGGGGGAAGGGTACAGAAACATTTCTGCAGCATTGAAGGTCCCAATGAGCACAGTGGACTCCATCATCTGTAAATGGAAGAAGTTTGGAACCACCAGGACTCTTCCTAGAGCGGCTGCCAGGCCAAACTGCCAAACTGAGCGATCGGAGGAGGGGGGGCCTTAGTCAGGGAGGGGACCAAGAACCCGATGGTCACTTGGACAGAGCTCCAGCGTTTCTCTGTGGAGGGAGGAGAACCTTCCAGAAGAACAACCATCTCTGCAGCACTCCACCAATCAGACCTGTATGGGTGTGGCCAGATGGAAGCCACTCCTCAGTAAAAGTCACATGACAGCCCACCTGGAGTTTACCAAAAGGAACCTGAAGGACTCTCAGACCATGAGAAACAAAATTCTCTGCTCTGATGAAACAAAGATTGAACTCTTTGGCCTGAATGGCAAGCGTCATGTCTGGAGGAAACCAGGCACCGCTCATCACCTGGCCAATACCATCCCTGAAGCATGGTGGTGGCATCATACTGTGGGGATGTTTTTCAGCAGCAGGAACTGGGAGACTAGTCAGGATGGAGGGAAAGATGAATACAGCAATGTACAGAGACATCCTTGATGAAAACCTTCTCCAGAGCGCTCTGGACCTCAGACTGGGGCGAAGGTTCATCTTCCAACAGGACAACGACCCTAAGCACACAGCCAAGATAACAAAGGAGCGGCTACGGGACAACTCTGTGAATGTCCTTGAGTAGCCCAGCCAGAGCCCAGGCATGAACATCTCTATAGAGATCTAAAAATGGCTCTGCACCGACGCTCCCCATCCAACCTAATGAAAACCTTCTCCAGAGCACTCTGGACCTCAGACTGGGGCGAAGGTTCATCTTCTAAGAGGACAACGACCCTAAGCACACAGCCAAAATAGCAAAGAAGTGGCTACGGGAAACTCTGTGAATGTCCTTGAGTGGCCCAGCCAGAGCCCAGACTTGAACCCGATTGAACATCTCTAGAGAGATCTGAAAATGGCTGTGCACTGACCCCCCCCCCCCCCCCCCCATCCAACCTGATGGAGCTTGAGAGGTCCTGCAGAGAAGAATGGGAGAAACTGCCCAAAAATAGGTGTGCCAAGCTTGTAGCATCATACTCAAAAAGACTGGAGGCTGTAATTGGTGCCAAAGGAGCTTCACCAAAGTATTGAGCAAAGGGTGTGAATACTTATGAAAATGGGATTTTTTTATTTGTAATAAATTTGTAAAGATTTCAAACAAACTTCTTTCACGTTGTCATTATGGGGGATTGTTTGTAGAATTTTGAGGAAAATAACGAATTTAATCCAATTTTGGAATAAAGCTGTAACATAACAAAATGTGGAAAAAGTGAAGCGCCGTGAATACTTTCGGAAAGTTCTGTATACTGACAGTCCCCTTTTTCCTAGGCAAACATATAAAACCAGTCCATGGTGCTCTATGGCCAGCTTGTAGTCAGTTCATGTAGAGACGATGATATCGACACTTCCTGAGGTCGAGCAACAAGGATTTCGTTTTAGTTTTAGTTGTTTTAGGTAATGTGTCCCATTCTCATTCCATTATTAGGGGACGATTCCTCTTTAAAGACATTTAAACTTCAGAACTCAACAATGTGAACTTGCTGATGCCGAGAAATTGAAGGATTAAAATATCTCAGCGGGAATGGGGCTGCTGGGGGAAAGTCACGTTGTCACCTTTACTCCACTGCTGCAAGGTGCCAAGTAGGATAAAGGTGGTGGAGAGACGCAGATGGAGAAAGTCACGATGGTCTAGAAATAAAGGAGCAAATAAATAATGGATACAACGGATAAACAAACACATAAACAAACAAATAACAAAAGAATTAGGCTTCTTTCACACGGTCTGCCTCCGCAGGCGGATCCGTGTTGCTCAGCGGGGATCGATCCGCGATCCCCGCTGAGCCGGGCGGATGACAGCTCCGTCTCCGTTTGCAGAGCGGAGAGGGAGGTGTCTCAGCACCCGCTGCCCTCTATGGGGGATCGGAGGAGAGCGGACCACTTGTCCGCTCTCATCAGATCCGCTCCGCTCCGATTACTGAACGGATGGAAAAATAGGGTTTCCATCCGTCCAGATTTCAGCACAGGATCGGATGCGGATGGCAGCGGGTGTCAGCGGAGGTGACCTCCGCTGACACCCGCTGCCCCATAGAGCTGCATGGAGGATCCGATCAGATCCGCCTAAAAAACTGACAGGTGGATCTGATCGGATCGCCCGTGTGAAAGAGCCCTAAAGAAACAGATAAATAAGTAATAAAAACGTTATTTGTTCTCTATGTATCGGCCTTTGTGTTTGTTGAGTAGCATTGCGATAATACTTTGCAGTACCCATGTACGCCTGTCAGGCCGGTTTTATTATAAAAGCCCCCGCTGGAATACTGAGTGAGGAGTTGCATTCGAATCACTTGAATAAAGGAAGAAAGGCACAAGTGGGCCATAGGGGAAGCCTGTACTGAGAATATACACAATATTACCAAAAGTATTGGGACACCTGCCTTTACACTCATAGGAACTTTGATGGCATCCCAGTCTAAAGCTGGATACACACTCAGGGCTGCTGTTAGAAATCGCGGGGCCTCATACAGATTACCTGGCAGGGCCCCCCCAAGAAAATATTAAAGATATATTTAGCTAAAATTACAACAAAATCACTATTATCAGACACAAATATAACATAACTCGCATAATTCCTGCTAAATCTAAAAAAAATGTTAAATAAAAATGAAGATGAAATGAGAAAAATATACAGGCTGGGCAGTTGGAGCTCCAGGATCAGAGAGACAGAAACAAAGTTACAAATAAACTCCTGAGCAGAGATAACATTAGAGCCAGTGCTGGGAGGGGGGCCCATACAGGGAGGGGGATTAATGAGGGACGAATGTCTCTTTCTCAGCAGATAAAAGCTGATAGCAGGGAGAGGGACAGATCAGATTCAGGTGCTGGAGGAAGATTTCTGTATTTGTTGTCCATCACTAATCCTCCTCTCTGTGTGGGCCCCCCTGTGTGCTCGGGCCCCCTACAAGAGGGCTGGTGGTCCCCCCCTATCAGCGGCCCTGTACACACTATACAACTTTTGTTGGTAGATTTCCTTTAGATTTACCTTCAACTATGTAGTGCAAGGGCCGGCCTGATTGCTTACAAATTGAAAGCGTTCAGATTTAACCTCATATTATATGGTTTTGGTAAGTCTAAAGGAAAAAAATCAAAAGAAAATTGTAACGTGTGTATCCAACCTTAACCACTTTAAGACCGGAGGATTTTCCTGCTTAACGTTCAGGCTATTTTTTTCAACTTCGGCACTGCGCGAATTTAACTGACAATTGCGCGGTCATGCAACGCTGTACCCAAATTAAATTGATGTCCTTTTTTCCCACAAACAGAGCTTTCTTTTGATGGTATTTGATCACCTCTGCGCTTTTCATTTTTTGCGATATTAATTAAAAAAAGAGCGGAAATTTTGTGAAAAAAATTGACATTTTCTACTTTGACAGTTAAAAAATATCCAATATATTCTATTTTTGTCATATATTTAGGCCAAAATGTATTTAGCTACATGTCTTTGACAAAAAAAATTCTCAATGAGCGTATTTTTAACCGCTTTAAGACCGAAAGATTTTACCCCATTCCTGACCAGGCCATATTTTGCGATTTGGCACTGCGTGAATTTAACTGACAATTGCGCGGTCCTGCGAAGCTGTACCCAAATTAAATGTATGTCCTTTTTTTTCCCTACAAACAGAGCTTTCTTTTGGTGGTATTTGATCACCTGTGCGATTTTTAATTTTTGAAAAAAAGAGCAACAATTTTGAAAATAAAAACAATCTTTTTAACATTCTGATAGATAACATTCCCCCCCAAAAAATTTACAAATCAAAATTTTTTAACATTTTAGGCCAATTTGTTTTCTGCTACATATTTTTGGTAGAAAAAAATTGCAATAAGCGTATTTTGATTGGTTTGCTCAAAAGTTATTGCGTTTACTAACTACGGGAAAGATTTATGTCATTTTTATTGTTTATTTTTTTAATGGCGGCGATCTGCGATTTTTTTTTTTTTGCGGGACTGCGACATTGTGGCGGACAGATCGGACCCCTGACTGAAATTTTTGACACTTTTGGGGGGACCAGTGACATTACTAGAGTAATCAGTGCTATAAATATGCACTGTTACTATAATAATGATACTGGCAGGGAAGGGGTTAACTTTATTGGTGATCAAGGGTTTAAGTGTGTCCCTAGGGGCGTGATTCTAACTGTCAAGGGGCGTGGCTTGTTAGATCATCACAGAGACATTTGATCCTACATAGCAGGATCGCATAGCCTCTGTGATGATCTAAGGGAGAATGACAGGCGGTTGTGTTTACATCAGCTGTCCGTCTTTCTCCCTCTCCTGAGGGAGATGGCGAGTGGCCGGCGGACATCGGAGCCGCTGGTCACACGCGCTGGCTAGGCAGGGAACGAGCGGGGGCGGCTCGTGGGCGGTGACGTACCCCTACATCACTTTGCCTGTTGGGGGCTGACTGGTGCAGTATATAGTCGTGCGGCGGTCGGCAAGTGGTTAAAGCCTCGTACACACAATCAGATTATCGAACGATCTTTCATCCATTTTTTGTTGCATGCTAGTCTCATATGGAAAGTGAAGAGGTTACTTTCCCGTACGACAGAATTCAACTTCAGAAGTGATGTCATGTGTGGAATTGTTTTTTTGTGTTCTTTCATTTCTGAGCATGCCTAGTATTGCTCTTACAATTTTTTTTCGGACGAAAATTGTACTAAATAAACAAAAATCGGACGTTGTGTTCAGGTACGACAAACATTTTATAGCCTGCACATCCAGATTTTGTAGTCCAAAAATTCGTAATCGGCTGTCGAAAGCACCGTACTAACAATCCGAAAATCGGCAGATCGTTCGTCAGACAAAATTTTACTTCCAATTTTTTGGTATCGTGTGTACGGGCCTTTAGTCTGTAGGGTTCAATATTGAGTTGGCCCACCCTTTGCAGCTATAACACCTTCAACTCTTCTGGGAAGGCCGTCCACAAGGTTTAGGAGTGTCTATGGGAATGTTTGACCATTTTTTGTGGGACACAGGATCCATGCCTTCTGTACTGACAGAACGGCAATCTGTCTTGTTTACATAGATAGATCACCGTTCTGCCTGTGTACAAAATGATCAGAGGGTGCCAGTGGACATCGACAGATCCCAACACATTACCCAGTCCATACCAGTATAGATCCTAACACATTACCCAGTCCATACCAGTATAGATACCAACACATTACCCAGTTCTATACCAGTATAGATCCTAACACATTACCCAGTCCATACCAGTATAGATCCTAACACATTACCCAGTCCATACCAGTATAGATCCTAACACATTACCCAGTCCATACCAGTATAGATCCTAACACATTACCAAGTCCATACCAGTATAGATCCTAACACATTACCCAGTCCATACCAGTATAGATCCTAACACATTACCCAGTCTATACCAGTATAGATCCTAACACATTACACAGTCCATACCAGTATAGATCCTAACACATTACCCAGTCCATACCAGTATAGATTCTAACGCATTACCCCGTCCATACCAGTATAGATCCTAACACATTACCCAGTCCATACCAGTATAGATCCTAACGCATTACCCAGTCCATACCAGTATAGATCCTAACACATTACCCAGTCCATACCAGTATAGATCCTAACACATTACCCAGTCCATACCAGTATAGATCCTAACACATTAACCAGTCCATACCAGTATAGATCCTAACACATTACCCCGTTCTTACCAGTATAGATCCTAACACATTACCCAGTCCATACCAGTATAGATCCTAACACATTACACAGTCCATACCAGTATAGATCCTAACACATTACACAGTCCATACCAGTATAGATCCTAACACATTACACAGTCCATACCAGTATAGATCCTAAAACATTACCCAGTCCATACCAGTATAGATCCTAACACATTACCCAGTCCATACCAGTATAGATCCTAAAACATTACCCAGTCCATACCAGTATAGATCCTAACACATTACACAGCCCATACCAGTATAGATACTAACACATTACACAGTCCATACCAGTATAGATCCTAATACATTACCCAGTCCATACCAGTAAAGATCCTAACACATTACCCAGTCCATACCAGTATAGATCCTAACACATTACCCAGTCCATACCAGTATATATCCTAACACATTAACCAGTCCATACGAGTAAAGATCCTAACACATTACCCAGTCCATACCAGTATAGATCCTAACACATTACCCAGTCCATACCAGTATAGATCCTAACACATTACCCAGTCCATACCAGTATAAATCCTAACACATTACCCAGTCCATACCAGTATAGATCCTAACACATTACCCAGTCCATACCAGTATAGATCCTAACACATTACCCAGTCCATACCAGTATAGATATCCAGCATTATATTTTCCCCCATTGAGATCTGATGTGTTTTCAAAGTGTTCCTTCAATGTTTAGTGTATATCTATCTATATATATATATATATATATATATATATATATATATATATATATTATACATTTTTATTTTATATATATATATATATATATATTCACATATATCAGCATTTTGTGCTAGAAAATGTCATATTACCCCAAAATATTGTATATATATGTATATTTTAACGTGTGTGAGAAAGGAAAACATTGCTTAGGACAGCAGCCAGGTTGCTAAGCAACAACAAGCTTCATGTTTATTACATGTATTCTCAGGTAGAATGACTTGTTTTCACTTTTATTTTCCCGGAGAGCAGACAGGATTGGTTTTTAGCCTCCCCTGTGAACTCCAGTAGCTCCAGGTACACCTCCTTCACTGTCTATATAGGAAAACAAAGGTCAGGCGCCACATTCAACATGGCGGCTTCGTGCTGCCGCCGACGCCCACGAAGCCGCTTCTGTGATTGGTCAGCCGCGGTCAGGCGTCATGACGTCGCCTCTGGAACCCGGAAGCAGTGTAGTAGAAGCTGTCAGCTGTCTGTCCCTTGGCTGGTATCATGCGCCTGGTTCACTTGCTGCTCCCTCAGCGCCTGCAGCAAGTAGCCGCCGTCACCAGCCGCCTGTGCTCGGCCTGCTGCGGCCAGGGGAGGCTGCAGGCTCATCCCATGCCAAGGCTCGCCTCCAGGCAGGCCAGCTCTCTGCCCACAGCCATGTTGGAGGACCTCCTGAGCAGGTGTGTGCCCCCTCTGCCCCCCTACGAGACCAAAGAAAAGACCCCTCCTCCCCCTGAGTCGCAGAGCTTGCACTTCATGGAGCAGTATGGGAAGCTGGACGCGGGGCGGAGGGCGGCCCTGCTGGGTGAGCTGGCAGCGGGGTACGGCGTGGACCATGCCCAGGTGGCAGAGCTGAGCGATAAGCTGGTCCAGGATCAGCAGAAGAGGGATCTGGGCACCGTGCTGCAGGTGGAGGACCGACTCCGCTATTACCTCACCCCCCAGTACAAGGGGCTCTTCTGTCACATCAGCAAGCTGGAGGGGGGCGTCAAGTTCCTGGTGGACCTGAGAGCCGACCTCATAGAGAGCATGGCGTCCAAGATGGTCGACGGACCGCACATCCGGGTAAGACGGGGCGCTCATCTGGAAAATTCTAGAGGGCCTTGAGTGCAGCCCCCACCTCCAGAGGGCCCCGCAAAGCGGCACATTTTAACATTTTAACACCCCAAAATAATCACCCCCAGCGTTGGTGTCAGTGGGGGCAACAATAACCCCCAGCATAGATGTCAGTGGAGGCAATAATAACCCCCAGCATTGGTGTCAGTAGAGGCCATAATAACCCGCAGCATTGGTGTCAGTGGAGGCAATAATAACCCGCAGCATTGGTGTCAGCGGAGGCAATAATAACCCCCAGCATTGGTGTCAGTGGAGGCAATAATAACCCCCAGCATTGGTGTCAGCGGAGGCAATAATAACCCCCAGCATTGGTGTCAGTGGAGGCCATAATAACCCCCAGCATTGGTGTCAGTAGAGGCCATAATAACCCCCAGCATTGGTGTCAGTAGAGGCCATAATAACCCCCAGCATTGGTTGTCAGTAGAGGCCATAATAACCCCCAGCATTGGTGTCAGTAGAGGCCATAATAACCCCCAGCATTGGTGTCAGTAGAGGCAATAATAACCCCCAGCATTGGTGTCAGTAGAGGCAATAATAACCCCCAGCATTGGTGTCAGTAGAGGCAATAATAACCCCCAGCATTGGTGTCAGTAGAGGCAATAATAGCCCCCAGCATTGGTGTCAGAGGAGGCAATAATAACCCCCAGCATTGGTGTCAGTGGAGGCCATAATAACCCCCAGCATTGGTGTCAGTAGAGGCCATAATAACCCCCAGCATAGATGTCAGTGGAGGCAATAATAGCCCCCAGCATTGGTGTCAGTGGAGGCAATAATAACCCCCAGCATTGGTGTCAGTAGAGGCAATAATAACCCCCAGCATTGGTGTCAGTGGAGGCCATAATAACCCCCAGCATTGGTGTCAGTGGAGGCCATAATAACCCCCAGCATTGGTGTCAGTGGAGGCCATAATAACCCCCAGCATTGGTGTCAGTGGAGGCCATAATAACCCCCAGCATTGGTGTCAGTGGAGGCCATAATAACCCCCAGCATTGGTGTCAGTGGAGGCCATAATAACCCCCAGCATTGGTGTCAATGGAGGCAATAATAACCCCCAGCATTGGTGTCAGTAGAGGCCATAATAACCCCCAGCATTGGTGTCAGTAGAGGCCATAATAAACCCCAGCATTGGTGTCAGTGGAGGCAATAATAACCCCCAGCATTGGTGTCAGTGGAGGCAATAATAACCCCCAGCATTGGTGTCAGTGGAGGCAATAATAACCCCCAGCATTGGTGTCAGTGGAGGCAATAATAACCCCCAGCATTGGTGTCAGTGGAGGCAATAATAACCCCCAGCATTGGTGTCAGAGAAGATAGAAGGTGAATAATATCAGCGCTTAGAAACCTAACAATAAGCAGCTATACACTCAGGTTCAAGTACAAAAACCAGCACATAGAATATAAAACAAATAGTGTAGCGCTAAATGAAATGTAATAGCATAACATGTCCATGCAAGTAACTGTCCATGCAAGTAGCCCACAGGTGCAGACTGTAGTGGAAGAATCCTGATGGGAGATGCAGGTATTACAGGTGCTCTTCAGCGTGCCACACACAGCCCACCACCATACAGAATGGTGGTGGGCTGTGGTGATACCTAAAATAATCAGGCAACCAGATCTCCACTCTCCACTTTCCTCAGGTAAAATACAGGGTGCCGCTATAAGTGTGAAACCATGGAACAGTCTACTCCAGGACTCTCTCCAACATAAAACGTTAAAAGGGAGACAAAAGCAAGCAGCCCATAGCGTAAACCTGATACGAACTTTAATAATCTTAGAAACATAAAATTGGCCTCTTACTCTGAGATGATCAGC
Source organism: Pelophylax lessonae (assembly GCF_965119305.1). Taxonomy (NCBI): domain Eukaryota; kingdom Metazoa; phylum Chordata; class Amphibia; order Anura; family Ranidae; genus Pelophylax; species Pelophylax lessonae. The sequence goes on along the minus strand of NC_138777.1, from coordinate 236,011,339 downwards.
AGTACAAATGTGTGGCAACGACGGGAGCTAGGAGACCAGCGCGGTCCTCGCCGGTTTCCGAAGTGTCAGCGGGTGACATCAGACGCTCCTCCTAACCGACCCGCACGCGTATCGCCTCCCGTGGGTGGAGGCTTCCTCAGCGTTTTTTTTTTTTTTTGCGGTACTGCGACATTGCGGCGGACAGATCGGACCCTTGACTGACATTTCTGACACTTTTGGGGTTACCAGTGACATTTCTACAGTAATCAGTGCTATATATATGCACTGTTACTGTAAAATGACACTGGCAGGGAAGGGGTTAACTTTATTGGGGGAAGGAGGGGCTGTGTGTGTCCCTAGGGGCGTGCTTTCTACTGTGATTGGACATGGCTACTGGTGTAGGAACAGTGATCAACAGTCCTACATAGTAGAACTGTATGATCACCATTCCTACACAGGGGAGAATGACAGGCGGCTTTGTTTACATCAGCCGCCTGCCTTTCTCCCTCTCCACCCGACGATCGCCGAGTGACCATCAGACATCGGGTCCACCGGTCACAAGCACGGACTTGCTGGGGAACGAGCCGTGGCGGGCACGCGCCAGCGCGGGCATGTGCTCGCCCGCTATTGGCTCACAAGGAAGTGACAGGCTAGTGACGTATATATACGTCACTTTGCCTGGCCGGGGCTGACCACCGCAGTATATAGTCGTGCGGCGGTTGGCAACTGGTTGATTAAAACTTCCACAAATGTTAAAAACAATGTACAAAACACAAATGGAGATCCATAAAGTGCAACAACATATATAGCACTGGCATATGAAGCCACCAGACTGAAAAGACTGGCGACTTATGGACCTCTGGCATATAACCCTGCTCTACGGCCGTTTCGCGTCACGCGCTTCTTCAGGAGAATTCTCCAATGGGGTTTAGACATTAATGGCTGTGTTGAGTTATTTTGAGGGGGACAGCAAATTTACACTGTTAGTCTCCATTCACACTAAGACCGCATTCACACTGCAGCGGCACGACTTTGGCGCGACTTGCACGGACTTCACAGAATGAATGTCTATGCAAGTCGCTCCGAGGTCGCCCTGAAGTAGTGCAGGAACCTTTTTCTAAGTCGGAGCGACTTGTGTCGCTCCTATTAGAACGGTTCCCGTACCACACAACGGACCGCGACTTGTCAGGCTGACAAGTCGTACTAGTGTAAATGGAGACTTATATGACTTGTCAGCCTGACAAGTCGCGGTCCGTTGTGTGGTACGGGAACCGTTCTAATAGGAGTGACACAAGTCGCTCCGACTTAGAAAAAGGTTCCTGCACTACTTCGGGGCGACCTGGAGTGACTTGCATAGACTTCCATTATGTGAAGTCCGTGCAAGTTGCGCCAAAGTCGCGCTGCATGCGACTTTACAGGTCGCCCCCCCAAGTCGTGCCACTTCAGTGTGAATGCGGTCTTATACAAGCTGTACACTCACTACTTTACATTGTAGCAAAGTGTCATTTCTTCAGTGTTGTCACATGAAAAGATAGAATAAAATATTTACAAAAATGTGAGGGGTGTACTTACTTTTATACTGTGTGTGTATAAATATATTGTCAAAAGTATTGGGACACCTGCCTTGTCACAAACTTTATTGGCATCCCAGTCTTAGTCCGTAGGGTTCAATATTGAGTTGGCCCACCCTTTGCAGCTATAACAGCTTCAACTCTTCTGGGAAGGCTGTCCACAAGGTTTAGGAGTGTCTATGGGAATGTTTGACCATTCTTCCAGAAGGACATTTGTGAGGTCAGCCACTGATGTTGGATGAGAAGGTCTGGCTCGCAGTCTCTGCTCTAATTCACTCCAAAGGTGTTCTATCGGGTTGAGGTCAGGACTCTGTGCAGGCCAGTCAAGTTCCTTCACCTCAAACTCGCTCATCCATGTCTTTATGGACCTTGCTTTGTGCACTGGTGCGCAGTCATGTTGGAACAGGGAGGGGCTGTCCCCAAACTCCTCCCACAAAGTTGGGAGCATGAAATTGTCCAAAATGTGTTGGTATGCTGACGCCTTAAGAGTTCCCTTCACTGGAACTAAGGTGCCAATCCCAACCCCTGAAAAACAACCCCACACCGTAATCCAACCCCCCCCCCCCCCCACACACAAAATGATTTGGACCAGTGCACAAAGCAAGGTCCATAATGACATGGATGAGTGAGTTTGGGGTGGAGGAACTTGACTGGCCTGCACAGAGTCCTGACCTGAACCCGATAGAACACCTTTGAGATGAATTAGAGTGGAGACTGCGATCAGGCCTTCTCTCCAACATCAGTGCCTGACCTCACAAATGCGCTTCTGGAAGAATGGTCAAACATTCCCATAGACACTCCTAAACCTTGTGGACAGCCTTCCCAGAAGAGTTGAAGCTGTTATAGCTGCAAAGGGTGGGCCAACTCAATATTGAACCCTACAGAATAAAGCCCCGTACACACAATAAGAAAATCTGAAGGGAAATTTCGTCCGACGACCGATCTGCCGATTTTTGGATTGTTAGTATGGTGCTTTCGACAGCCGACTCAGACTTTTTGGCTGACAAAATCCTGATGTGCAGGCTATAAAATTTTTGTTGTCCGTAATACAACGTCCGATTTTCGTCTCAGTAAAGATTTTGACGGAAAAAAATCTTAAGAGCAAGACTAGGCATGCTCAGAGAGGAAAGAACACATACAAAGCAATCCAACACATGACATCACTTCTGAAGTAGAATTCTGTCGTACGGGAAAATTCGTATGAAAAAAACCTCTTCACTTTCCACATCAGACTAGCATGCCACAAAAAACGGACGACGGATCTTTCGATAATCTGATCGTGTGTACGGGGCTTAAGACTGGGATGCCATTAAAGTTCATGTGTGTGTGTAAAGGCAGGCGTCCCAATACTTTTGGTAATAGAGTGTATATATACACTCTCTCCCATTTGGATGATTTACTCTTACTTCCTGTGTGGTCACAGGGACAGGAAGTGCAGTAAAATCTTACAAAGTGGGACAGCAGTGAAATCCAGAGTGAGGATCGCTTCCCAATTCAAAACAGTTGAAATAGTTACAAATTAGGGATAGACCGATATGGTTTTTTCAGGGCCGATACCGATATTTTGGTCACAACGTATCGGTATCGGCCGATATTGGTCGATATTTTGTACATTTAAAGTTTTGAAAAATAAAGACAATTTTTGATACAAATCGGCTACTGAACATGTTCATTTTTGTTTAATGATTAATGGCCGGCTGGATGGCACCCTGTGGTGGCTGGCTGGCTGGATGGCACCCTGTGGTGGCTGGCTAGCTTGCTGGCACCCCGTGGTGGCTGGCTAGCTTGCTGGCACCCCGTGGTGGCTGGTTAGCTTGCTGGCATCCCGTGGTGGCTGGCTGGCACCCCGTGGTGGCTGGCTGGCTGGCACCCCATGGTGGCTGGCTGGCTAGCTTGCTGGCACCCTGTGGTGGCTGGCTAGCTTGCTGGCACCCCGTGGTGGCTGGCTGGCACCCCGTGGTGGCTGGCTGGCTAGCTGGCACCCCGTGGTGTCTGGCTGGCTTGCTGGCATCCCGTGGTGGCTGGCTGGCACCCCGTGGTGGCTGGCTGGCTAGCTTGCTGGCACCCTGTGGTGGCTGGCTAGCTTGCTGGCACCCTGTGGTGGCTGGCTGGCACCCCGTGGTGGCTGGCTGGCTAGCTGGCTGGCACCCTGTGGTGGCTGGCTGGCTAGCTGGCTGGCACCCTGTGGTGGCTGGCTAGCTGGCTGGCACCCTGTGGTGGCTGGCTAGCTGGCTGGCACCCTGTGGTGGCTGGCTAGCTGGCTGGCACCCTGTGGTGGCTGGATGGCTGGCTGGCTAGCTTGCTGGCACCCTGTGGGGGCTGGCTGGCTGGCACCCTGTGGTAGGTGGGTGGCTGGTACAGGGCCTGTGGGTGGCTGGCTGGCTGGTACAGGGCCTGTGGGTGGGTGGCTGGTACAGGGCCTGTGGGTGGCTGGTACAGGGCCTGTGGGTGCCTGGTTCGCTGGAACAGGGCCTGTGGGTAGGTGGCTGGCTCGCTGGTACAGGGCCTGTGGGTAGGTGGCTGGCTCGCTGGTACAGGGCCTGTGGGTAGGTGGCTGGCTCGCTGGTACAGGGCCTGTGGTTGGCTGGCTGGCTCGCTGGTACAGGGCCTGTGGTTGGCTGGCTGGCTCGCTGGTACAGGGCCTGTGGTTGGCTAGCTGGCTCGCTGGTACAGGGCCTGTGGATGTGGCTGGCTGGCACCGGGCTGCTGTGGGTGGGTGTATGGCTGTGATACACTCCCGCGAGACTAGTCCTGACTCCAGACGAGGCTGTCCAAGGCGAGGGAGGCGGCCTAAGAAGGAAGAATGATGCCACAAAAATATCGGCCAGTTCCAGGAGGCCGATACCGATATATCGGGGAAAGTGCATATCGGCCCCGCCGATAATCGGTCTATCCCTATTACAAATAATATAGAAATGATAAAAAATATAAAATCTCAGGTGTTACAGTTCAGGTTTCGGGGGCTCCCTATGAATAGCGCTCCGCTCTCCCCCGAGCGATTTGTTTTTAGGGCCGCTGACGCCTCCAGCAGGTACCATAAATTTCTCAGCCAATGAGGAGAAATCCGCGTGTATATATAGAAGTCCTTAATTACCACAATTATAATCAGCTGTGCGTTGTGCTCATGCTGTGTCATATTTCATGTGCATTTTAAGCAGTTCTTGCATGGCGGCAGCTGGAAATGGTCCATTAATGGGCATTTTAACCTGTTGGTCGCAGCGGGGCGCGTCGTTGTAATGTTCACCTTGGTGGGAGCCGCACTTCATAACTCAGTAGGTTGTCATTTCTCTAATAGACGTTCAATCTTTATAATAGAAAAAGGAAGTTGGCCGTCCTTCCTTCTAATGGTGAAGTTATGAAATGAGCAGAAAAAAGTTGTGAAAGAGAAAACAAACCGGATGATATTGTGTGTGGAAGAGCGTGTGATACAGTATCTCACAAAAGTAAGTACACCCCTCACATTTTACTAAATATTTTATTCTATCTTTTCATGTGACAACACTGAAGAAATGAAACTTTGCTACAATGTAAAGTAGTGAGTGTACAGCTTGTATAACAGTGTAAATTTACTGTCCCCTCAAAATAACTCAACACACAGCCATTAATGTCTAAACCACTGGCAACAAAAGTGAGTACACCCCTAAGTGAAAATGTCCAAATTGGGCCCAATTGGCTATTTTCCCTCCCCGGTGTCATGTGACTCGTTAGTGTTACAAGGTCTCAGGTTTGAATGGGGAGCAGGTGTGTTACATTTGGTGTTATCGCTCTCACTCTCTCATACTGGTCACTGGAAGTTCAACATGGCACCTCATGGCAAAGAACTCTCTGAAAAAAAGAATTGTTGCTCCTACATAAAGATGGCCTAGGCTATAAGAAGATTGCCAAGACCCTGAAACTGAGCTGCAGCACGGTGGCCAAGACCATACAGCGGTTTACCAGGACAGGTTCCGCTCATAACAGGCCTCACCATGGTCAACCAAAGAGGTTGATTGCACGTGCTCAGCGTCATATCCAGAGGCTGTCTTTGGGAAATAGACGTATGAGTGCTGCCAGCATTGCTGCAGAGGTTGAAGGGGTGGGGGGTCAGCCTGTCAGTGCTCAGACCATACGCCACACACTGCATCAAACTGGTCTGCATGGCTGTCGTCCCAGAAGGAAGCCTCTTCCAAAGATGATGCACAAGAAAGCCCTCAAACAGTTTACTGAAGACAAGCAGACTAAGGACATTACTGGAACCATCTCCTGTGGTCTGATGAGACCAAGATAAACTTATTTGGTTCAGATGGTGTCAGGCGTGTGTGGCGGCAACCAGGTGAGGAGTACAAAGACAAGTGTGTCTTCCTACAGTCAAGCATGGTGGTGGGAGTGTCATGGTCTGGGGCTGCATGAGTGCTGCTGGCACTGGGGAGCTACACTTCATTGAGGGAACCATGAATGCCAACATGTACTGTGACATACTGAAGCAGAGCATGATCCCCTCCCTTCAGAGACTGGGCCACAGGGCAGTATTGCAACATAACGACCCCAAACACCTCCAAGACGACCACTGCCTTGCTAAAGAAGCTGAGGGTAAAGGTGATGGACTGGCCAAGCATGTCTCCAGACCTAAACCCTATTGAGCATCTGTGGGGCATCCTCAAATGGAAGGTGGAGGAGCGCAAGGTCTCTAACATCCACCAGCTCTGTGATGTCATCATGGAGGAGGGGAAGAGGACTCCAGTGGCAACCTGTGAAGCTCTGGTGAACTCCATGCCCAAGAGGGTTAAGGCAGTGCTGGAAAATAATGGTGGCCACACAAAATATCGACACTTTGGACCCAATTTGGAGATTGCCACTTAGGGGTGTACTGACTTTTTTTGCCAGCGGTTTAGACATTAATGGCTGTGTGTTGAGTTATTTTGAGGGGACAGCAAATTTACACTGTTATACAAGCTGTATACTCACTACTTTACATTGTAGCAAAGTGTCATTTCTTCAGTGTTGTCACATGAAAAGATAAAAAAAAATCAAAAATGTGAGGGGTGTACTAATTTTTGTGATATACTGTAACAGAATTAACACATCCACTGGTCCACTGCCAAAAGCAATTTTTTTTCTATGATTATCCATACACTTTTATAGCCGAACAAACATGGACACTAATCTAAATGTTAAAGCAGAATTCCAAGAATTTAGCAGCTTTATAAAAATGAAGGCACTCCAAATTAAGTCCAACGAGGTGCCTGCCACCTCCTAGGCTGATTTCTTTTGTGTGTATCTTACAGCTTTATTGTGCACCAGAACACAACTTCCGGATCTCAGATGCTGGACTGAGCTGGTCTTAAGCCCCTTCAAGTGTAGAGTCTGTGCAGCTTAATATGCCCCCTCTCCCCTCCTCCTGCCCAATCACAGAAGCCTTTGTATTGTGTGAACTCTCACAAAGGCTTCTGTGAATGGGCAGCAGAAGAGAGGGTTAAGGCAGTGCTGGAAAATAATGGTGGTCACACAAAATATTGACACTTTGGGCCCAATTTGGACATTTTCACTTAGGGGTGTACTCACTTTTGTTGCCAGCGGTTTAGACATTAATGGCTGTGTGTTGAGTTATTTTGAGGGGACAGTAAATTTACACTGTTATACAAGCTGTACACTCACTACTTTACATTGTAGCAAAGTGTCATTTCTTCAGTGTTGTCACATGAAAAGATAGAATAAAATATTTACAAAAAATGTGAGGGGTGTACTTACTTTTGTGAGATACTGTGTGTGTATATGTATGTATATATATATATATATATATATATATATATATATATATATTATGTGTGTGTGTGTTTGTGTGCTCCAGACTGTCCCTTTCTATATGCGGTGCAGTACATTGCATACTCCAGGCCAGTCCACTGTGAATGCTATGCTGTACGTTGTATACTCCATACCACGAATAATCTCAGCTTTGTCCTATGAACGTTTTCTTCCCCTTTAAGAAGGTTTGTCCTCCCAGCTTCAGTGAAACGTTTTTCAGACTCTGAATGAAAATTCTGATTCAATTAAGTCAGGAATAGAATTAATTGTGTGCAGCGCGGCCCTTTCACATCAAGACGCCGCGTACTGGAAACAGATAAGAGAAAGCCAAAAATAAAAATAAAGACCGTCCCATGAATGCGAGCGGGGGAGGGAGAACAATGGCGTGCACGGAGTACAGCGGCGGATCGTCAGCGAATGCCAACGGCACAAATAAATAATCGCCAAAAAAAAAAACCCAACAATTGATTAGAAATTTTCAGACAGCGCAGCAATCCATCGGAACGTCTCTATAAATTTAATTTAGATTTCTCGTTGCCGATCGCGGCTCCCTAAAAACTTTGCGTTCTCCAGAATTCTGTAAACACGGCGGCGGGACGGGGAGGAAAATAAGAATGTTTTTTTTTTTTTTTTTGAAGGAAAACATGGAATTGTTCAAATTTATTTTTTTCCAAACTGAAAAAAAGACCCGCTAATAGTTTTTTTTGGACATAAAGCTTGTTTGCTGTTGAATGCGCCCGGCTGGTAGCGGGGAGTTATTTTCGGTACTGAGTGGCTGAATGAAATTTGAACAAAAGAGAGCGACGCGGCGAGGACTAACAATATGCGTCTTCCAGCTTCTCAAAATTGGCAATTTTTTTTTGGCCTTGAATTATTTGTGCCAAACTTTTTGCTGCTTGAATTCTTTCCTGTGCTGAGTAACTTTAACCGTTTCGCTACCGGTTTTTTTGCAGAGGTTTTTTTTTTTTTCTTTGCGCACACGTTTACTTAAGCTCCAGAATATTTTGCCCCACCCCCATGACCAGGCCATTTTTTCTATTGGGCACTGCTAAAACATAGCCAATATAAAATAAAATAAAAAAAATAAAAAATTCTGCGGGGGATCAGCAGAGCTGGGGGTTTCAACTGAGCGTGGGATCAGCAGAGCTTGGGGTTGCAACTGAGCAGGGGATTGGCAGAGCTTGGGGTTGCAACTGAGCAGGGGATTGGCAGAGCTTGGGGTTGCAACTGAGCAGTGGATTGGCAGAGCTTGGGGTTGCAACTGAGCAGGGGATTGGCAGAGCTTGGGGTTGCAACTGAGCAGGGGATTGGCAGAGCTTGGGGTTGCAGCTGAGCGGGGGATCGGCAGAGCTTTCAGTTGCAACTGAGCGGGGGGATCGGCAGAGCTTTCAGTTGCAACTGAGCGGGGGATTGGCAGAGCTTGGGGTTGCAATTGAGCGGGGGATTGGCAGAGCTTGGGGTTGCAACTGAGCGGGGGGAGAGGATTGGCAGAGCTTTGGGTTGCAACTGAGCGGGAGGATTGGCAGAGTTGTTGAAGTAAGTGTAAATGAGCCCTAAAAAACAATAGATTTGTGCAGAAGCATGGTCTTAGTGGAGATTCCCGAAACCTTTTCAGAGTTCCCAAGTAAAGTGTTGGTTGACTGTTGTACCATGTTCTATGAATTCGTAGTGAACTATCCCCTTGTTTTAAAAAAAACACACTAGGCAGGGTGGCTACATTCCTACATACAGGGGGACCAAGAGAGGGGGGCTACATTCCTAAATACAATGGGACCAAGGCAGGGTGGCTACGTTCCTACGTACAGGGGGACCCACGCAGGGTGGCTACGTTCCTACATAAAGGGGGACCAACGCAGGGTGGCTACATTCCTACATACAGGGGGACCAAGGCAGGGTGGCTACATACAGTGGGACCAAGGCAGGCTGGCTACGTTCCTACATACAGTGGGACCCACGCAGGGTGGCTACGTTCCTGCATACAGTGGGACCAGGGCAGGGTGGCTACATTCCTACATACAGTGGGACCAAGGCAGGGTGGCTACATTCCTACATACAGTGGGACCAAGGCAGGGTGGCTACATTCCTACATACAGTGGGACCAAGGCAGGGTGGCTACGTTCCTACATACAGTGGGACCCACGCAGGGTGGCTGCGTTCCTACATACAGGGGGACCAGGGCAGGGTGGCTACATTCCTACATACAGTGGGACCAAGGCAGGGTGGCTACGTTCCTACATACAGTGGGACCCACGCAGGGTGGCTACGTTCCTACATACAGTGGGACCAAGGCAGGGTGGCTACATTCCTACATATAGGGGGACCAACGCAGGGTGGCTACATTCCTACATACAGGGGGACCAAGGCAGGGTGGCTACGTTCCTACATACAGGGGGATTAAGGCAAGGTGGCTACATTCCTACATACAGTGGGACCCACGCAGGGTGGCTACATTCCTACATACAGGGGGATCAAGGCAGGGTGGCTACATTCCTACATACAGTGGGACCAAGAGAAGGTGGCTACATTCCTACATACAGGGGGACCAAGGCGGGGTGGCTACATTCCTACATACAGTGGGACCAAGGCAGGGTGGCTACGTTCCTACATACAGGGGGATTAAGGCAAGGTGGCTACATTCCTACATACAGTGGGACCCACGCAGGGTGGCTACATTCCTACATACAGGGGGACCAAGGCAGGGTGGCTACATTCCTACATACAGTGGGACCAAGAGAAGGTGGCTACATTCCTACATACAGGGGGACCAAGGCAGGGTGGCTACGTTCCTACATACATTGAGACCATGGAAAAGAAATGTAGCCACCCTTGAGCAGGAAGTCCAAACACCTCAGCAAAAACAAATAAATTTGTAGATTTGGAGGAGGCCGAGAGTAATGGAAGGAACTTTTCTGAGTTCGGAATACAGACTTCTATGGAATTTAATGTAGAGTTGAGTGTCAGATTTAAGGTGTGTAAAATGCATTCTTTAGTTTTGAAGTGAAAAGTTGGACTTTTTTGCTGTTGAACTTTTAGGATGACATTTGGATTTCCATTGTGTGTCTGCAGGAGATGAACGGGGTCCTGAGGAGCATGCTGTCAGAGTGGTTCTCCGTAGGATTCCTCCATTTGCAGAGAATTACATGGCAGTCTCCTTGTGACGTTCTGCAGAAGATCAGCGAGTAAGTGCACTTCCTGCAGATTATTGCTTTTGGAATCCAAAATCATTTTTTCCTTTTTTTTTTTTTTTCCCTTTTATTTATTTTCTACCTTTTTCAGATGGTGAAGAAAAGAGGAGTCTGTCATGTTGGGTATCGCTGTCTATGTTCATGTTGTGGAGATTTCTCCTCGCTTTCTGTATGGCCAAGGGGACAGGATATGGGAGATAATCTTACCAGGGGGGTCCCATAGCGAGCTGCTTGCTGTGGGGGCACTCAATAGGTGGGAGGGGCCATGGGCAGAGAAGAGGAGGATCCGGGCTGCTCTGTCCAAAACCATCTTTATAGAGGAGGTAAGTAGAACAGGTTTGTTTTTTTTCTCATTTATTTTTTTTACATAACAAACAAGACTTTACAATCCCTTTTAACCACTTCTGGACCGGGAGAATTTACCCTCTTAATGACCAGGCCATATTTTGCGATTCAGCACTGCGTTATTTTAACGGACAATTGCGCGGTTGTGGTAGGCTGTACCTAAATAATTGATGTACTTTTTTTTCCCCATAAATAGAGCTTTCTTTTGGTGGTATGTGATCACCACTGCATTTTTATTTTTTTTATTATTTATTTTTTTTTTTTGCGCTATAAACAAAAAAAGAGCAACAATTTAAAAAAAAAAAAAAAAAAAACAATATTTTTCACTTTCTGCTATATAACATTTCCAAAAAAAATGTAAAAATCTAATTTTTTTTAACATTTTAAGCCAATTTGCTTTCTGCTACATATTTTTGTTAAAAAAAAAAAAATCGCGATAAGCGTATTTTGGTTTGGTTTGCGCTAAAGTTATCGCATCTACTAACTACAGGAAAGATTTATGTCATTTTTATTCTTGTGGCTTTTTTTTTTTTTTTCATTTATATTTTATTTATTTATTTTTTGCGCTATAAACAAAAAAAAGAGCGACAATTTTTGAAAAAAAAAAAAACAATATTTTTTCACATTCAGCTATATGACATTCTCAAAAAAAAATTTAAAAATCTAGATTTTTTTTTAACATTTTAGGCCAATTTGTTTTCTGCTACATAGTTTTGTTAAAAAAAAAAAATTGTTTTGGGTTGTGCAAAAGTTACTACTAACTACGGGAAAGATTTGTCATTTTTATTGTGTTTTTTTTTTTCTACTAGTAATGACAGCAATCTGCAATTTTTTTTTTTTTGCGGGATTGCGACATTGCGGCGGACCCCTAACTGACATTTTTGACACTTTTGGGGGGACCAGTAACATTACTACAGTAATCAGTGCTATAAATATGCACTGCTACTGTAATAATGACACTGGCAGGGAAGGGGCTAACGGTGTGGGTGATCAAGGGGTTAAATGTAAGCCTAGGGGAGTGATTCTAACTGTGGGGGGGGGGGGGGGGGGGTGTGGCTTCTGAAATGATCATAGAGATCTGTGATCCTATATAGAAGGATCACAGGCGCTCTGTGATCATTCCAGGGAGAAGAACGGTCAGCTGTGATTACAACATCCGACCGTTCTTCTCTCTCAGCGGGGAGCGATCGCGGGTGTCAGGCGGCAATCGGAGCCACCTGCCCCTTGCATTGACTTCCCCGCTGACGAGTGGCGGCTGGAGCGCGCCGCCGACGGCACGTGCTCGCCCCCTAGACTCCCGAGAGCGAGCGCCAAAAGGTGTCCCAGTGTGGGGGGTGGGAAGCTGCTCAGAGTGTGGGGGGCTGCTTGGGCCAGCTCAGAGAGCTGTCCCAGAAAGGGGGGGTCCCAGCTGGCCAGGAGAGTGATTTCTTGCTAGTGGCTATAGCTGCTGGCAGTAGTCGCTTGCTAGGCAGCTAGGGATCCAACATGCTGGTTGTGCCCTCCTTGGATAGAATCTGCCTGCCCATACATGGATCAATTCTCGGCCGGTCCCTGCTGGACTGGTCGAGATTCAATCCATCTATGGCCATCCTAAGGAGGAGCTCCAGGCACCTATCAAAATAAATCAATAAAAGTCAGCAGCTACAAAAAGTGTGGCTGCTGACCTTTAAAAAACAGCCGCTCACCTTTCCCATGGTCCAGCAGTGAGCTCACCCCAGCTGTCTTCATCCTCCGTCCTCCTTCGGGGGCGCCGGGATCTTCACTATGGGCATCCGGCTGCGCATCCTGGATGGTGGTTGCAGTCTTCTAGGACACTGAAAGGTCCCAGAAGACTGCAGGGGAGGGGAGGGGAGAGGGAGGAGAACTTCTGTTGCCAAGCGCCGCCGAAGTGCAAATCGCATACCTGTCAAAATCGGGTACCTGCTTTCCCCCCTGCTCCTCAAAAGTGCCAATTGTGCAAGAGGAGCGGGGGGGGGGGGGGGGGGGGGCGCGAGTCCTTAAAGTGGACCTCCCCTTTTTGGGGTGGAGTTCCGCTTTAAGCCTTTTATTCATATGTGTGTCCCCAATTTGGAGATCTCTCTTCACTTCCTAATTGTCAGACAGAACAGGAAGTCGCCTCTGATTCCCTCTCATGTGATTGTCCTTGCAGGTACGAGGCGGTGCATCCGGTCAGGAACTGGACAGATATGAAGCGTAGAGTGGGACCGTACCGGCGGTGCTTCGCCTTCACCCACAGCGCCATGCCTGGCGAGCCTCTCATTGTCCTACACGTAGCTCTGATGCAACATATTACAGGCAACGTCCAGGTGAGTCCATGTGACCTGCAGAAGGCTTTGTTGTGCTTGGATCCATGTAAAGTGTAACAATAAACTTCTCTTATTTCTGTTAGATAGAACTTTGTGCTTTGTTAGATTTCTTCCAGAACTGCAAAAAAATACTTGTTAACCACTTCTGGGCCGGAAAGGATTTTTCCCCTTAATGACCAGGCCATATTTTGCGATTCGGCACTGCGTTACTTTAACGAAAAATTGCACGGTCGTGCAACGTTGTACCTAAATGAAATGAAGTTCTTTTTTTCCCACAAACAGAGATTTCTTTTGGTGGTATTTGATCACCTCTGCGATTTTTATTTTTTGCGCTATAAACAAAAAAGAGCGACAATTCTGAAAAAAAATATATATATTTTTCACTTTCTGCTATATTACATTCTCAAAAAAATTAAAAATCAATTTTTTTCTTTAATTCAAGGGCAATTTGTTTTCTGCTAAATATTTTTGGTAAAAAAAAATCGAAATAAGCGTATTTTGATTGATTTCCCCAAAAGTTATCGCGTCTACAAACTACGGGAAAGATTTGTCATTTTTTTTTTCTTCTTTTTACTAGTAATGGCTGCAATCTGCGATTTTTATCAGGACTGCGACTTTGCGGCGGACAGATCGGACCCCTAACTGACATTTTTGACACTTTTGGGGGGACCGGTGACATTACTGCAGTAATCAGTGCTATAAATATGCACTGTCACTGTAATGACACTGGCAGGGAAGGGGTTTACCTAGGAGTGATCAAAGGGTTAAATGTAAGCCTAGGGGAGTGGTTACTAACTGTGTGGGGAGGGGCTTGTGAAATGACCACAGAGACCTGTGATCTTATATAGAAGGATCACAGGAGCTCTATGATCATTTCAAAGAGAAGAACGGTCAGCTGTGTTTACAACAGCCGACCGTTCCGTTCTTCTCTCTCAGGTGGCCAACGGCAATCGGAGCCACCTGCCCCATGCATCGGCATCCCCTGCTACCCATACGTCGGTTCGCACAGCCTGCCGCAGTATATGTGTGGTACCCTAGTTTGCGGGAGCGCTCCTTGGGGAGCGTGCTCCCATTGGGCAGCGGGAAGCTGATCCACGGGGCCGGCGGCCGCGATTGCGCCCTGTGGAGAGAGAACGGCGGTCTGCTCTTGTAGACACAGCAGACTGTTGCTCTCTGTGGAATGAACACAGAGCACCTGTGTTCCTCCTATTTAGGATCACAGGTCTCTGTGTTAATTCCACAAGCCCATCCCCCTCACAGTTAGAAAGCACCCCCTAGGCCCACCCTTGATCGCCCCTGGGTTAACCCCTTCCAGTGTCATTAGTACAGTAACAGTGCATATTTTTAGCACTGATTACTGTAGTAATGTCACTGGTCCCCCCAAAAGTGTCAAAAATGTCAGTTAGGGATCCGATCTGTCCGCCGTAATGTCGCAGTCCCGCTAAAAATCACAGATCGCCGCCATTACTAGTAAAAACAATAAATAAAAATGACAAATCTTTCCCCTAGTTTGTAGATGTGATAACGTTTGCGCAAACCAATCAAAGTACGTTTATTGGGATTTTTTTTTACCAAAAATATGTAGCAGAATACAAATTGGCCTAAAATGATGAAAAAACTTGATTTTTACATTTTTTTTTTTTTTTGGGAATGTGAAAAATGGTTTTTTTTTTTTTTTTTCAGAATTGTCGCTCTTTTTTTGTTTATAGCGCAAAAAAGGAAAATCGCACAGGTGATCAAATGCCAACAAAAGAAAGCTCTGTTTATGGGAAAAAAGGACGTCAATTTTATTTGGGTACAGCGTCGCATGACCGCGCAATTGTCCGTTAAAGTCAAATATATTGCAATCATTTATATATATTGTACAGGACGCCAAGGTTGGGTCCTGGACAATCGCTATATATCTCCTGTGTTTGGGTTGTGGTCTCTTTAAGGGAAGTTGGGAAATGTTCAGGGGGTCACCCAAGACGGGTGAGAAATTCCTGGAAATAGCTAAAATCAGGAGGACTGAATCGCAGTGCTCTCTGTGTTGAATAGAGCGATATTTGGGACCCGGAATTTGGGGGGCTCTGTAGTGATATTCGGGTGGGAAAGAGCCCCCACCCCTGACCATAAGGGATTCCAGCACATACAGGGTTAAGACCCATGAGAAGCAGTCCTTAAGAGACAGGAAGCAGCAATAGGTGAGTGTGGGGGAGGAGTAGTTTGGTGGTTGCACCTGTCTGAAGGAGCTGCAAGTTTGCTGGAAGCTGCTGAGAGGTCTATTAAGGACTGTTTCAAACCTTGGGGTGAAGACCCATCCACAAAACCGTATGTGCCTTTTTTCTTGCTTTATTCCTTTGTGCTGAAGAAAAGCGGACTTTATTTTGTGTTTGATTTATGCACTGCTGGAAGCCTGTTTAAGTTTGCTGAAATAAAGCCTTTTTGTTTATGTTTTAAACGGTTGTGCACTCAATCCGGTGGAGCTAGAACCCCCAAACTTTACAATATATATTTAAAACGTCGATTTTGGCCAAATGCATCCTACATTTTTGGTTTTGGGGCAAAAATTTTAATTTCGGTGCAACACTGCTTGTTGATCCTGCCAAAAATGCTGGGAGCTGATAACTTCCTGTGCTGCGTTCTTATCAGTTATGTTCCTAGTTATCTTGGAGGATTAGAAAACTCCTCCTGTCTAGTTAATAAACCTCCAGGTGATGGCATTGGGCAGGTGATGGATACTCTTTTTGGAGACCTTAGCAGTCTAATAGATTTCAATGTCTCCCCTATTCTTCACAGCATGTAACTAAGCACAGATTTGTTAGATGTGTCTCCCCGGCTTGTTTCTGCATTTTCTGCCCTCTATCATGTATCAGTAATCGGCAGCAGGGAGGAGGACAGAACTCCTTCTACAGATCCTGCGCCTCTGTTATGCCGCAGCACCCCCTCATCTTCACCTCCCCTGGTCTCAACATTGACACCGGCAGCTGACTCCAGCCCTCCTCTGATCCTCTTCCAGAGCCTGCACTTTCTGCTTCCTATCTCTTCTTCCCCTTAGCGTCTGAGCAATCGACAGCTGTGAGGAGGACAGAACTCTTCCTACAGATCCTCCATCTCTCTGTGCAGCCGCAGCACCCCCTCATCTCCACCTCCCTGGGTCTCTGCATTCAGCCGACTCCAGCAGCTGACTCCAGCCCTCCTCTGGTCCTCCTCCAGATCCTGCATTTTCTGCTTCCCATCTCCGCCCTCGTGTGTCACCAATCGGCAGCAGAGAAGAGGACAGAACTACTCCCACAGATCCTGCACCACTTTGTCCAGGCACAGCAACCCATCATCTCTGCCTCCTCTGGTTTCAGCATTCAGCAGACTCCAGCCCTCCTCTGGTCCTCCACCAGACCCTGCACTTCCCCCCCCCCCCAGCATCTCGGCAATCTGCAGCAGAGAGAACAGAACTCTTACAGATCCTCCACCTCTCTGTGAAGTCGCGGTACCCCCTCATCTCCACCTCCCCTGGTTTCAGCAGACTCCGGCAGCTGACTCCAGTCCTCCTCCAGACCCACTTTCTACCACCCAGTTCTACCCCCAGCTTTTCTTGACAGCAGCATGTAAGGGGGGTGCACTGTGATGTAAGGGAGGGAGGGGGGTTATCTTGACATTGGATGTAAGGGGGGGGAGGGGTGCTCTGGACATCTGATGTAGGGGGGTTCTCTGGACATCTGGTGTAAGGGGGATGGGGTGCTCTGGACATCTGGTGTAAGGGGGATGGGGTGCTCTGGACATCTGATGTAAGGGGGATGGGGTGCTCTGGACATCTGATGTAAGGGGGAGGGGTGCTCTGGACATCTGATGTAAGGGGGAGGGGTGCTCTGGACATCTGATGTAAGGGGGAGGGGTGCTCTGGACATCTGATGTAAGGGGGAGGGGTGCTCTGGACATCTGATGTAAGGGGGAGGGGTGCTCTGGACATCTGATGTAAGGGGGAGGGGTGCTCTGGACATCTGATGTAAGGGGGGGGGTGCTTTGGACATCTGATGTAAGGGGATGGGGTGCTCTTGGCATTGGATGTAAGGGTGAAGGGGGGGTGCTCTGAACATCTGATGTAAGGGGGGGGGGGGGCTCTGGACATCTAGTCTTACAGATACAGCTGTCCCTTTTGAGGGCAATAATAATGCGGCCCATGATAAAGTTGAGTTTGACGCCCCTGCTTTAAAGATCACATTTATAGTTTCCATACATAATCCTTGTTATCAGAAAGGATAGGAAGTTACAAGTGGTCACAAAGGTGTTAATTTCGCCCCATTTATATATAGATGGGATTTTTTTTCTTTTTTTCTTTCAAAGCGTTTTCCTCTTCTTCATCAGAAACTTTTCCCTCGCCTAACAAAAGGGGTTTAATTGTCTAAAAAAATGAATTGTCGGCTCGCACTGCAATTATAGCAGCTGGACACCCATGGATAGCAAATGCCACTCCAGCCTCTGATTTTAAAAAGAAAAGAATTTGATGGAAGAAAAGGCAGCTAATTCATTGAGATAAAACCTCCGACACCCTGGAAGTTGGAGCAAGTCGGCCTGTAGCGTGCTGTGCGGCCCACCGCTGTGCAGAATGGACCCCACCGAGCCGCTAAATGACTCGTCCGATGAGAATGGAAGTTGTGACCTTTTTTTATATGCAAAGCTAAGAACAGAAAAACTTTCGTGATTTAGGACTCGCTTCTGACAAATGTTTAGAGAGTAAAAAATAATGATTGGGGGCAGTTTAAAGCACCAATCAGCAGAAGAACTCCTATTCTGCCTATACGTTGTGTAAGTACTGAACAGATTCCAGAGGAAAAAAAGATTTACATCTAATTGAAGCATTTGATTTACTCCTTAAAGCCACACTTTGCCTGAAAGGCGACTGCCATTTGCATGCCTGCCTGATGGTACGCCATGATGGAGAAGTATCTGCCTGGATTTCTCAGCATTTAGGACACCATTGATCCTGACCAAATCTCCAACTCCATTCACAGAAATGCAGCCCCAAACTTGCAAGGAGCCTCCATCATGCTTCACAGTTGGCTGCAGACACTCATTATTGTACCGCTCTCCAATCCTTCCCCCAACAAACTTCCTTCGCCTACAGCCAAATATTTCACATTTTTAATCATCAGTCCAGAGAACCTGCTGCCATTTTTCTGCTCCCGGTTCCTATGTTTTCCTGCATAGTTGAGTCGCTTAGCCATGTTTCCACGTCGTAGGCGTTTTTGACCATGAAGACCACTTCTGGCCAGAGGTCTCCAGAAAGTAGATGGATGTACTT
Organism: Pelophylax lessonae; assembly: GCF_965119305.1. NCBI lineage: Eukaryota > Metazoa > Chordata > Amphibia > Anura > Ranidae > Pelophylax > Pelophylax lessonae. Next base: position 235,992,894 of record NC_138777.1, on the reverse strand, counting down.
GGGTCCCACTGGTTTCCTTGAGTTCTGTGCTGATGGCACTTGGCCGTCCACTGCCTCTATGGCCTTCAACGTTGGCCGTCCACTGCCTCTATGGCCCTCAACGTTGGCCGTCCACTGCCTCTATGGCCCTCAACGTTGGCCGTCCACTGCCTCTATGGCCCTCAACGTTGGCCGTCCACTGCCTCTACGGCCCTCAACGTTGGCCGTCCACTGCCTCTACGGCCCTCAACGTTGGCCGTCCACTGCCTCTACGGCCCTCAGCGTTGGCCGTCCACTGCCTCTACGGCCCTCAACGTTGGCCGTCCACTGCCTCTACGGCCCTCAACGTTGGCCGACCACTGCCTCTACGCTCCTCAACCTTACCCGTTTTTGTGCTTTTTCAAAAGCGCTTGTACAGCACATCTTGAACTCCCAGTCTGCTTTAAAATCTTTGCCGGGGAGAGACCTTGCTGATGCAGTATAACTACCTTGTGTCTTATTGCTGTGCTCAGTCTTGCCATGGTGTATGACTTGTGACCTGAAACGGTCTTCCACAACGTCACCTTAGTAGCAGAGTTTGGCTGTTCCTCACCCAGTTTTTTGCCTCTACACAGCTTTTTCTATTTCAATTAATTACTGTGTTTCAGCCTATAGCATATTATATTGATGATCATTAGCACCTGCTTGGTATAATTGGTAATCGTACACCTTTTTGTGCGAGTGTGCAATTGTAGGAATGCCGGTTTGAAGCCAAGGGGGTGGGGTTCACACCAAATATTTGATTTAGATTTTTCTTCTGTTCGCTCACTTTGCATTTTGTAAATTGATAAAAATAAGCTATTTAAAATAGATATTTTTGAAAGCATTCTTACTTTACAGCATTACTTTACATCACCAGTACAGTATAGATCCTAACACATTACCCAGTCCATACCATTATAGATCCTAACCCATCATCCAGGTCCATTCCAGTATAGATCCTAAAACATTATCCAGTCAATTCCAGTATAACTCCTAACCCATTCCCCAGTCCATTCCAGTAAAGATCCTAACCCATTTCCCAGTCCATTCCAATAAAGATCCTAACCCATTCCCCAGTCCATTCCAGTATAGATCCTAACCCGTTACCCAGTCCATTCCAGTATAGATCCTAACCCATTACCCAGTCCATTCCAGTATAGATCCTAACCCATTACCCAGTCCATTCCAGTATAGATCCTAACCCATTACCCAGTCTATTCCAGTATAGATCCTAACCCATTTCCCAGTCAATCCCAGTATAGATCCTAACCCATTCCCCAGTCAATCCCAGTATAGATCCTAACCCATTCCCCAGTCCATTCCAGTATAGATCCTAACCCATTACCCAGTCCATTCCAGTATAGATCCTAACCCATTACCCAGTCTATTCCAGTATAGATCCTAACCCATTTCCCAGTCAATCCCAGTATAGATCCTAACCCATTCCCCAGTCAATCCCAGTATAGATCCTAACCCATTCCCCAGTCCATTCCAGTAAAGATCCTAACCCATTCCCCAGTCCATTCAGTTATAGATCCTAACCCATTCTCCAGTCCATTCCAGTATAGATCCTAACCCATTCTCCAGTCCTTTCCAGTATAGATCCTAACCCATTCCAGTATAGATTGTAACCCATTCCCTAGTCCATTCCAGTATAGATCCTAACCCATTACCCAGTCCATTCCAGTATAGATCCTAACCCATTACCCAGTCTATTCCAGTATAGATCCTAACCCATTCCACAGTCCATACCAGTATAGATCCTAACCCATTCCACAGTCAATCCCAGTATAGATCCTAACCCATTCCCCAGTCCATTCCAGTAAAGATCCTAACCCATTCTCCAGTGCTTTCCAGTATAGATCCTAACCCATTCCCCAGTCCATTCCAGTATAGATCGTAACCCATTCCCTGGTCCATTCCAGTATAGATCCTAACCCATTCTTTAGTCCATTCCAGTAAAGATCCTAACCCATTCCCCGGTCCATTCCAGTATAGATGCTAACCCATTACCCAGTCCATTCCAGTATAGATCCTAACCCATTCCCCAGTCCATTCCAGTATAGATCCTAACCCATTCCACAGTCCATACCAGTATAGATCCTAACCCATTCCCCAGTCCATTCCAGTATAGATCCTAACACATTACCCAGTCCATACCAGTATAGATCCTAACACATTACCCAGTCCATACCAGTATAGATATCCAGCATGAAATTTTTCCCCATTGAGATCTGAAGTGTTTTCAAAGTGTTCATTAATTATTTTAAGCAGCGTGTGTGTATGTATATGTGTATATATATATATATATATATATATATATAATATACCATAGAGGCGGCTGTGATGGGGTTGTCACATACTATGATGCTCCATGTGATGTCAGTATACTTCACCTTTTTATTGTGCAGAATTTTTAGCTGCACAGAAGAGGGTGCCGCATATTTTCTGAATAGATGTCCTTTATATCTTTTTAGAGGAACTGTTCCTCACTCGCTGTTCTTATTGCCCTTTGTATTCCCTTTTTTTTCCCCCCAGACAATTGTAAAAGAGAATCCTCCATTAGAAATTGAAGATGGGAACAAGATCAAGTCCGCCATATTCTATTCTATCAGCTCAACCCAGCAAGGCCTGCAGGGCGTGGAACTCGGCAACTACCTCATCAAGCGGGTAGTGAGGGAGTTACAGGTCGGTAGAACAGTCCCAATGTGCGGTCCTTGCTTATAAAGTGTAATTCTGTACAGATGCTGGGAGAGGTAACATAGAAATAGAAGGGCTTACAATGTATCTCTAGCTACATCTTCATTCCAAAAGGGCTCATGTGACCTCCTCTTTGACATGGATTGTGTCTGATTGGCCATTAGGCAGGCCACCCCTGCAACTGTAAGTCGGTGAGGGAGCATGTGACCTCCTCTCTTGGGTAGCTATAAGCCAAGCCACCCCTGCACCGGTCCTCCAAGACCTTCATCTTTAGGGTCTTGGACTAAATCGATGTCCCTTCCAGTTCCTCCGGCATGTAAACAAGGCTTTTTTTTTTTTTTGTTAAAGCAAAAAATCAAAAACGTTTTCCTGACGCCAACATGGCAGCATACATATGATGTAGGGGCGGAGCTATATCCTCTGTATGCTGTCATGGATTGGCGTCCAGAAAATAAAATTATGTTAAGTATTTGATACACTTTTCTGTTTTCCTGACAGCAATCCATGACAGCATACATATGACATAGGGGCGGAGCTATATCCTTTGTATATCGCCATGGATTGGCGCTAGGAAAGGAAAATTACAATTGAATTACTGTTTGATACAATTTTCTGTTTTCCTGACGCCAATCCATGGCAGCATACTTATGATATAGGGGCGGAGCTATATCTTATGTATACTGCCATGGATTGGCGTCAGGAAAGAAAAATTACAATTAGTGTTTGATACAATTTTTCTGGTTTTTTTTTTTTTTTTTCTTATCTTTTGCTTTTAAAGGTAAAAGGTAAATTTGGGATCTTATAGACTCCACATCTCTTTATAAAGAGGACCTGTCATGCTCCATTGCTATCACAAGGGATGTTTGCATTTCTTGCAATAGCAATAAAAGTGATAAATAAATAAATGGGACAGTGTAAAAACAAAAAAAAAAAAAAAAAAATGGGTTATATATGTATATATGAGTGTTTGTTTTTTTTTTTTTTAACTCCTTAAAGTGTATTTTTCCCAAAAATTGCTGCACAAAAACCTTGTGGCATAAAAATTGCAAAGCCCACTATTTTATTCTCTATAGGGCCTCTGCTAAAAAAAAAAATAAAAAAAAAAATATATATATATAATATAATTGTGTGTGTGTATGTATTTATATATATATATATATATATATATATATATATATATATATATATATATATATATATATATATATATATATATATAATGTGTGTGTGTGTGTTTGCCTCTAAGTAATTTTCTAGCAAAGAAAAAGCATATCGATCTGTCAGAATTGGCTCGGTAGGCAAATAATTAAAGCGTAACTCCACTTTTGTTGAGGAAAAAAAACATTCCCCTCTGGGTGATCTCTGTACATTGCAGGGAATGTAACAAACTTTGTTGCAGATTTCTACCTTTTATTATTCTGAAGAAATCATTGTTTGTTCCTCTGTGCTGAGTGGGTCTAATGGGAGTGGTTTCATATTTATCTATCAGCTGTGGCAGCTGCAGGGCTCTAATAAGGAAATCTGCTGGGCCTGCATCCCTTTAGACGTGTTCCTATTGGGAGGATCTCCCCAAAAATGACATTTGTTTTGCAGGGGATGCCAGAAATCTGACTTGTATCTTAGTGCAGACTTCTGGGAAAATTGGTGAGCCAATCACGCAAGCAGGAAATGATGTGTCTGGGGGTGTGGTCAGTATACATTCTGTGTACAGAACGGCTCCAGGCGGCCATATTGTATTGCATTTTCAGAAAATTACAACAGCTGCAGATTGAAAAGGAAAGGAAATTTTTAATAACATTCAATTACAATATAATTTGTCGCGCAATTGTATACGCTGTATTGTTTGTTCTTTATTTGCTATTTTTTTCCCCCCAATAAAGTGAAGTTACCCTTTTAAGGACACAGGTGCCAACCTCTTAACAACCCAGCTATTCACAGTGGATCAGATTTTTTTTTTTTTTTTTATCCACCCATAAAAAATCGCAATGGGCTATTTTTACCGTTGATCTTAGAGCAGTAGATAACGTTTATTGAATTGAGCCCAGTGTCTCTTTAACCGTTTGCCAACCACCGCACGACTATTTACTGCGGCGGTCAGCCCCTCACAGGCAAAGTGACGTAGTACTACGTCGCTCGCCTGTGAGGCTCTAGGGGGCGAGCGCGCCGCCCCTGCTCGTTCCCTAAGCAGTCCGCGCGAGTGAACAGTGGACCCAATGTCCGCCGGTCACTCGCGATCTCCCCATGGAGAGGGAGAAAGGCAGGCGGCCTGTCATTCTTCCCTGTGTAAGAACAGAGATCATACGGTCCTGCTATGTAGGATCGTATGTCTCTGTTGTTACACCACTAGCCACACCCCTTTACAGTTAGAATCACACCCCTAGGGACACACTTAACCCCTTGCTCTCTAATAAAGTTAACCCCTTCCCTGCCAGTGTAATTTTTACATTAACAGTGCATATGTATAGCACTGATTACTGTAGTAATGTCACTGGTAACCCCAAAAGTGTCAATGTCAGTCAAGGGTCCGATCTTTCCGCTGCAATGTTGCAGTCCTGCAAAAAAAAAATCGCAGATCGCCGCCATTACTCGTTAAAAAAAAAAAAAACACCAAAAATGACAGAAATCTTTCCCTTAGTAAATGTAATAACTTTTGTGCAAACCCAATCAAAATACGCTTATTGCGATTTTTTTTTTTTTTTTTTTTTTTTTTTTTTTACCAAACATATGTAGCAGAAAACAAATTGGCCAAAAATGTTAAAAAATAGATTTTTACATTTTTTTTTGGGGAATTTCATATAAAAAAAATGTGAAAAATATTATTATTTTTTCAAAATGTATGCTCTTTTTTGGTTTATAGCGCAAAAAGTAAAAATCGCACAGGTGATCAAATACCACCAAAAGAAAGCTCTGTTTGTGGGAAAAAAAGGACGTCAATTTCGTTTGGGTACAGCGTCGCACGACCGCACAATTGTCCGTTAAATTCACGCAGTGCCGAATCGCAAAATACCCCCTGGTCAGGAAGGGGGTAAAATCTTCCAGGGCTTAAGTGGTTAAATGAGAGGATTGTTTTGTGCGTTGAGTAATTTCGGCTTTGTGGATTTTATAACAAAAGTAGAACTTCATTTTTGAAGTGAATATAAGGAAGTTTAGTGTAGCTCAACAAATGTCCGTGTCCTGCAGCACAATTAAAGCCATTAAACTCCCATCCTGACGCATTAACCTCTTGCCATGGCTTTAGTTATCCTCTCCGCATTTCTGAGCGCGCCCAGCACAGCCCCCGCAGACTCGGACTGCACCGCCGTTATTACTGCCACTGCAAACAGGATTTTGAACTCGGCTTCAGGAATTTTTCCAGAGACTAATAGTAATTCTTTCCTTTTGCCTATTTTGCCCAATTACAGTACACAGCGAATGCATGCGTAATCTCCTCGCAATTATTCGGCATACAGAATGCCTCTGTTTGTTTCCCCCAAAAACACATTTCCCAGAACATTTGTGGTTTCTTGTTAACAAAAATGAACCATTTCTTGCGGGAGGCTTAGATTGATGCCGCATAATGTGATCCCAGCGTTCTGCTGTGCATTAGCGCTACACGGCGTGTGACAATAATGGACTGCAGAGGGGAACTCGGCCTGCAGCTGAAACATTTTTTAATACACGGATATTTATCAGGATGCTAATAATCTATACCAGGGGTCTCCAAACTGTAGTCCCTTGCTTGCTTTTATCCTGCCTTGGGGCACTTTTCCTCCCACTGACTCCAACAATGGGGCAAAATTCCTGTTACTGACACCAACAACAAGGCATTATTCCTCCCACTGACTCCAATGACGGGGCACCATTCCTCCCACTGACTCAAGTGATGGGGCACCATTCCTCCCATTGACTCCAATGATGGGGCACTATTCCTCCCACTGACTCCAATGATGGGGCACCATTCCTCCCACTGACTCCAATGATGGGGCACCATTCCTCCCACTGACTCCAATGATGGGGCACCATTCCTCCCACTGACTCAAGTGATGGGGCACCATTCCTCCCATTGACTCCAATGATGGGGCACCATTCCTCCCATTGACTCCAATGATGGGGCACTATTCCTCCCACTGACTCCAATGATGGGGCACCATTCCTCCCACTGACTCCAATGATGGGGCACCATTCCTCCCACTGACTCCAACGATGGGGCACCATTCCTCCCACTAACTCCAATTATGGGGCACCATTCCTCCCACTGACTCCAATGATGGGGCACCATTCCTCCCACTGACTCCAATGATGGGGCACTATTCCTCCCACTGACACCAATGATGGGGCACTATTCCTCCCACTGACACCAATGATGGGGCACTATTCCTCCCACTGACACCAATGATGGGGCACTATTCCTCCCACTGACACCAATGATGGGGCACTATTCCTCCCACTGACACCAATGATGGGGCACTATTCCTCCCACTGACACCAATGATGGAGCACTATTCCTCCCACTGACACCAATGATGGAGCACTATTCCTCCCACTGACACCAATGATGGAGCACTATTCCTCCCATTGATACCAATGATGAGGCATCATTCCTCCCACTGATACCAATGATGGGGCACTATTCCTCCCACTGATACCAATGATGGGGCATCATTCCTCCCACTGACACCAATGATGGGGCATCATTCCTCCCACTGACACCAATGATGGGGCATCATTCCTCCCACTGACACCAATGATGGGGCATCATTCCTCCCACTGACACCAATGATGGGGCATCATTCCTCCCACTGACACCAATGATGGGGCATCATTCCTCCCACTGACACCAATGATGGGGCATCATTCCTCCCACTGACACCAATGATGGGGCATCATTCCTCCCACTGACACCAATGATGGGGCATCATTCCTCCCACTGACACCAATGATGGGGCATCATTCCTCCCACTGACACCAATGATGGGGCATCATTCCTCCCACTGACACCAATGATGGGGCATCATTCCTCCCACTGACACCAATGATGGGGCATCATTCCTCCCACTGACACCAATGATGGGGCATCATTCCTCCCACTGACACCAATGATGGGGCATCATTCCTCCCACTGACACCAATGATGGGGCATCATTCCTCCCACTGACACCAATGATGGGGCATCATTCCTCCCACTGACACCAATGATGGGGCATCATTCCTCCCACTGACTCCAACAATGGGGCAAAATTCCTGTTACTGACACCAACAACAAGGCATTATTCCTCCCACTGACTCCAATGACGGGGCACCATTCCTCCCACTGACTCAAGTGATGGGGCACCATTCCTCCCACTGACTCCAATGATGGGGCACCATTCCTCCCACTGACTCCAATGATGGGGCACCATTCCTCCCACTGACTCCAATGATGGGGCACCATTCCTCCCACTGACTCCAATGATGGGGCACCATTCCTCCCACTGACTCCAATGATGGGGCACCATTCCTCCCATTGACTCCAATGATGGGGCACCATTCCTCCCATTGACTCCAATGATGGGGCACCATTCCTCCCACTGACTCCAATGATGGGGCACCATTCCTCCCACTGACTCCAATGATGGGGCACCATTCCTCCCACTGACTCCAATGATGGGGCACTATTCCTCCCACTGACACCAATGATGGGGCACTATTCCTCCCACTGACACCAATGATGGGGCACTATTCCTCCCACTGACACCAATGATGGGGCACTATTCCTCCCACTGACACCAATGATGGGGCACTATTCCTCCCACTGACACCAATGATGGAGCACTATTCCTCCCACTGACACCAATGATGGAGCACTATTCCTCCCACTGACACCAATGATGGAGCACTATTCCTCCCATTGATACCAATGATGGGGCACTATTCCTCCCACTGATACCAATGATGGGGCATCATTCCTCCCACTGACACCAATGATGGGGCATCATTCCTCCCACTGACACCAATGATGGGGCATCATTCCTCCCACTGACACCAATGATGGGGCATCATTCCTCCCACTGACACCAATGATGGGGCATCATTCCTCCCACTGACACCAATGATGGGGCATCATTCCTCCCACTGACACCAATGATGGGGCATCATTCCTCCCACTGACACCAATGATGGGGCATCATTCCTCCCACTGACACCAATGATGGGGCATCATTCCTCCCACTGACACCAATGATGGGGCATCATTCCTCCCACTGACACCAATGATGGGGCATCATTCCTCCCACTGACACCAATGATGGGGCATCATTCCTCCCACTGACACCAATGATGGGGCACCATTCCTCCCACTGACACCAATGATGGGGCACCATTCCTCCCACTGACACCAATGATGGGGCACCATTCCTCCCACTGACACCAATGATGGGGCACCATTCCTCCCACTGACACCAATGATGGGGCACTATTCCTCCCACTGACACCAATGATGGGGCACTATTCCTCCCACTGACACCAATGATGGGGCACTATTCCTCCCACTGACACCAATGATGGGGCACTATTCCTCCCACTGACACCAATGATGGGGCACTATTCCTCCCACTGACACCAATGATGGGGCACTATTCCTCCCACTGACACCAATGATGGGGCACTATTCCTCCCACTGACACCAATGATGGAGCACTATTCCTCCCACTGACACCAATGATGGAGCACTATTCCTCCCACTGACACCAATGATGGAGCACTATTCCTCCCACTGACACCAATGATGGAGCACTATTCCTCCCACTGACACCAATGATGGGGCACTATTCCTCCCACTGACACCAATGATGGGACACGATTACCCCCCCCCCCCCCACACACACTGACACCAATGATGGACCAAAAGTCTTAGATCTTTGAGTTCAGCTCATGAAAAATGAGGGCAAAACAAAAGTGTTGCGTTTTTATAAATTTGTTCAGTGTATCTTTTATAGCTGCTTGGAGTTCATTCTCTGGACAAACTGCAATCAATAACTCCCTTTTTTTCTAAGAAAGTATTATTAAAAAGAAATGAAGTTATTGGTTGGGGGGGGGGGGGGAGGTTATGGTTGCAGTGTTGGAAAGCAATGGCGGCTTCTTGCCTGGAAGGGGTTAACCCTCCACAGATTATCACTCCTTTGTAACAATCCCGTCTTCATCTTTTGTTGGGTTTTCACAATACAGTGAATTAAAGAAAAGATTGTGCCGAGGTCTATTTTTAGATAAGAAATATTACTTTGAGAAATTCCATCACCTTTCAGGTACAGATTGTTTCACCCCACATTCACACATGGCGCCGACTCTTCTGTTTTGTGACCGGTTATCCGTTGTGTGAGTGCATTTTTTTTTTTTTTTCTGCTACCTATAAATGAAGTCATTGATAAGCCTTTCAAAGGGCACAAAACCATCTTTGCTTTATTCCTTCTAAATGCTTATCTTCTTCACACAGGGAATATATATATATTTTCTGTTTAATCCTCTCTGTTATTTCCAGGTTGTCCGGTTATCAAACTTGATACAATTTTTATTATTTTTTAACACTTTTCAGAGCAACCAAACCGTTCATTTCATTGTCTGTCACCAAGGAGCTTACAGTCCACTGTGAGTCGTCTGTCTTTGAGAAAGGGGGTGGATTTGCCCCCAACACATTGGATATTTTGGAAAGAAGTTGGTGCCTCAAGCCAGATAAAGTGGGAGTTTATGGGCTAATGCAACAAAATTGTGTTTATACAATTTATTGAAGAAAAAGGGGGGTATTCCAACATAAATATACAAAAATAAACATAGGGTGTATGGGTTATAGACCCATTGGTGATAGTGAGTCAGTAGAAATAGTGACATAGTGATATGGTGACAATGGTATGTCTATCTGTCCACACTTCTGGTGGCGTGGGATCTGTAGGGAGAGATATCCTGTGTTCCTACGCGTTTCGGCGTGTTGCCTTTATCAAGGAAAAATTTCCTTGATAAAAGGCAACACGCCGAAACGCGTAGGAACACAGGATATCTCTGCCTACAGATCCCACGCCACCAGAAACGTGGACAGATAGAGAGACATACCATTGTCACCATATCACTATTTCTACTGACTATCACCAATGGGTCTATAACCCATACACCCTATGTTTATTTTTGTATATTTATGTTGGAATACCCCCCTTTTTCTTCAATAAATTGTATAAACACAATTTTGTTGTATTAGCCCATAAAGTCCCACTTTATCTGGCTTGAGGCACCAACTTCTTTCCAAACTTCTCTCAGGGATGACGGCTAAACCTACTTCAAAGGTTTTGGGAATCGCACCCATATACACATTGGCTATTTCCCCTCTATACACCGGAGTATTGCTGTCACGTTCTGGCATCTCTCGTGTTGTAGGATCTGTTTGTGCGGACGGTGTGATCCCGGTCATTGTATAATATGTTGGTTTTTAAAGAGGTTGTAAACCTCAGAAAAAAAAAAAACGAAAGACAAATGCATAATGCGCTAGTACTGCGTTTCCTCGGAAATAAGCCCGGGTCTTATGTTAATTTTGGCACCAAAAGACGCAGTAGGGGTTATTTTCGGGGTAGGTCTTATCTCCCTCTCTGCCTGTGGGGAATCCCCTGTGTGAACCTACTAAAAGTGTTTGTAAAATCCTTAAATCCACTTACTGTTTTATATAATGTCCAGTGGGTGTTTCTGTAATCTAATTGTGTGAAATACTGCTGATTTCCCGCTTTGCTCTCCTTCTCTTCTGCCAGCTGTCAGCGGGGATCTCAGCCCCTCCCCTCTGCAGTGTTCAGAGCGGGTCACAGCGCAGAGTATTATATTACACCATAATTGTGTGAAATACGTTTGGTACAGCGGCACTCAGCTGATCTCCTGCTTTGCTCTACTTCTCTTCTCCCAGCTGTCAGCGGGGGATCTCAGATCCTCCCCTCTGCAGTGTTCAGAGCTGGTCATGTCGCCGAGTATTATATTATACTGTAATTGTGTGAAATACCTTTGGTACAGCGCCGCTCGGCACTCAGCTGATCTCCCGCTCTGCACTCCTTCTCTTCTCCCAGCTGTCAGCGGGGATCTCAGCCCCTCCCCTCTGCAGTGTTCAGAGCGGGTCACAGCGCAGAGTATTATATTACACCATAATTGTGTGAAATACGTTTGGTAAAACGGCGCTCAGCTGATCTCCCGCTTTGCTCTCCTTCTCTTCTCCCAGCTGTCAGCGGGGGGGGGGGGGTCTCAGTCCCTCCCCTCTGCAGTGCTTAGAGCGGATAACAGCACCGAGTATTATATTACATCGTATTTGTGTGAAATACGTTTGGTACAGCGCCGTTCGGTGCTCAGCTAATGTCCCTCTGCTCTCCTTCTCTTCTCCCAGCTGTCAGCGGGGGATCTCAGCCCCTCCCCTCTGCAGTGTTCAGAGCGGGTCATGGCACTGAGTATTATATTATACCGTAATTGTGTGAAATGGCTTTGGTACAGTGCCGATCGGAGCTCAACTGATATTGCTGCTGTTTTTTCTCTTCTCATAGCTGTCAGTGGGGTATCTTAGCCCCTCCCCTCTGCAGTGCTTAGAGCTGGTCACAGAAGCACCGGGCGGTGCTGTACCAAAGGTATTTCACACAATTACGGTATAATATAATACTCGGCACCGTGACCCGCTCTGAACCCTGCAGAGGGGAGGGGCTGAGATCCCCCACTGACAGCTGGGAGAAGAGAAGGAGAGCAGAGCGGGAGATCAGCTGAGCAGCGCTGAACTGAAGGTATGTCACACAATTAGATTACAGAAACACAACGGACATTATATAAAACAGTAATAGAGTGGATTTTAGGATTTTACAAACCCTAAACTAGGGCTTATTTTCAGGGTAGGGCTTATATTGCAGCCCTCCCCGAAAATAACTGTAGGTCTTATTTTCAGGCTAGGTCTTATTCTCGGGGAAACACGGTATGCATCGCATACTAGCTCATTAGGAAATACTTGCTTTAGAACAAAGCCCCCGCAGTGCCGCCCACTCACCGGTGACACGTCTGACATTTTCGGCCGTCCTGGTTCACGTCCTCCGGCCATCTGATTGGCCGGAGTTGCAATGACATCACTCCCGCGCATGGGTGGGGGAGCCGCAGGTCACGGCACAGGGCTCTGATGGAACGGCACGGGTGGCCATTCCTTCAGAGCGCATGTGCCGATGTTGTCGGCTGCATGAAATGTAAATATCTCGTAAACGGTGCAAGTTTAGGAGATGTTTACAGTACCTATAGGTAAGCCTTATTATAGGCTTGCCTATAGGTACAAGTTATAAGAATGGGTTTACAACCTCCTTTAAAAGAGATGTATGGGTTTCTGGGTTTTTTGTTTTTTATTCATACTTACCTAGGTGGATGCAGCATCTGTCCCCTGACACCTCTACACTGAGAACCGAGCGATCGAACACCGCTGATCACTCAGTTTCCACAGCTCCGTGAGCAGAGAGCTGCTGTCAGTCAATGCTCTCTGCTCTGCCCCCCTCATCACTCACTGGTGCGCTGGGCTGTGGAGAGGGCGGAGAGTCCGGTTTAGGCTCTCAGTGGCTCACAGAGGCTGAGCCGGGTGTCGGGCCAGGGATCTGGCGGATTCCGACTCCGTGGTCATGATAACGCAGAGCCTGGACCGCCTTCTGTCACGTCAGCAGAGAGCGGACTTCAGCCTGCTCTCTGCTGAAAACGGGTCACAGAAAAACGAATTGCGCTCCCGTAATCCATAGAAGTTCCTGACGCTGTCCTGGCTTTACTCACTTGCTACCCAGCATTGCATTCTTTTCTGCACTTTTGGGTTGTCCGTCATGCCTTGACCTCCTGGGTTGGTCTTGTTCAATCCCAATGACCCATTGTACCAGATTTGGTTCTGATCTATCTACCTGCAATTTACTTTTTTGGCCGATGTACTACTTTTGACTGAGCAAACGCAAGGGACGCCAATGTTTTCTGTTTTTATGGCTTGAGCTGCCTTTTTTTTTTTTTTTTTGGTTGTGCAATCTATTAAATAGATGCTGTGCACGGATATACTCTGTACACTTTACAGTATGTCAATCACTATATGGAGTAGTCCCATCAGAAAAGCTTCCTTATGAAAGGGACTAAGATTCCTCATCCCCATTATACCTTACATTGGATGTCAGTTGGGATTTGACCACTTATATTGGTGATCAGTGTAGGTAGGAGGTCACTCTGCTCAATAAACCCCTAGCAACCTCTGGAGGAACCTTGGGGTTCCACGGAACCCTGGTTGAGAAAACCTGGTCCATACTATAATGAAATAAAGGAAATAAATCTGAAATCTCTATATACTCCTATTTAAAAGCCTCCCTATGGAAGGTACTGACGTTCCTCACCCTCAGTATGTCTTACATCGGATGTCAGTTGGGATTTGACCACTTCCATTGGTGATCAGTGTAGGTAGGAGGCCACTCTGCTCAAGGAACCCCTAGCAACCTCTGGAGGAACCTCGGGGGTTCCACGGAACCCTGGTTGAGAAGATCTGGTCCATACTATAATGAAACAAAGGAAATCTGAAATCACTATATACTTCTATTTAAAAGCTTCCCTATGGAAGGTACTGACGTTCCTCACCCTCCGTATGCCTTACATTGGATGTCAGTTGGGATTTGACCACTTCTATTGATGATCAGTGTAGGTAGGAGGCCACTCTGCTCAAGGAACCCCTAGCAACCTCTGGAGGAACCTTGTGGTTTCATGCAACCCTGGTTGAGCAGAACTATGAAAGGGACTGAGGTATGCCATCTTTAGGATACAAATTTGCACGGATATACTCTATATAGAGATTGACATATACTGTAAAGTGTACAGAGTATATCCGTGCAAATTTGTATCCTAAAGATGGCGTACCTCAGTCCCTTTCATAGTTCTGCTCAACCAGGGTTGCATGAAACCACAAGGTTCCTCCAGAGGTTGCTAGGGGCTCCTTGAGCAGAGTGGCCTCCTACCTACACTGATCATCAATAGAAGTGGTCAAATCCCAACTGACATCCAATGTAAGGTATAATGGGGATGAAGAATCACAGTCCCTTTTCATAAGGAAGCTTTTTAATGGGACTACTCTATATAGAGATTGACATATACTGTAAAGTGTACAGAGTAGTCCCATTAAAAAAGCTTCCTTATGAAAGGGACTGTGATTCTTCATCCCCATTATACCTTACATTGGATGTCAGTTGGGATTTGACCACTTTTATATTGGTGATCAGTGTAGGTAGGAGGCCACTCTGCTCAAGAAGCCCCTAGCAACCTCTGGAGGAACCTCGGGGTTCCACGGAACCCTGGTTGAGAAGATCTGGTCCATACTATAATGAAACAGGAAATCTGAAATCACTATATACTTCTATTTAAAAGCTTCCCTATGGAAGGTACTGACGTTCCTCACCCTCCGTATGCCTTACATTGGATGTCAGTTTGGATTTGACCACTTCTATTGGTGATCAGTGTAGGTAGGAGGCCACTCTGCTCAAGGAACCCCTAGCAACCTCTGGAGGAACCTCGGGGTTCCACGGAACCCTGGTTGAGAAGATCTGGTCCATACTATAATGAAACAGGAAATCTGAAATCACTATATACTTCTATTTAAAAGCTTCCCTTTGGAAGGTACTGACGTTCCTCACCCTCGGTATGCCTTACATTGGATGTCAGTTTGGATTTGACCACTTCTATTGATGATCAGTGTAGGTAGGAGGCCACTCTGCTCAAGGAACCCCTAGCAACCTCTGGAGGAACCTCCGGCTATGAAAAGGACTGAGGTTTCCCATCTTCAGTATACAGATGTGCAGGGATATACTCTAGTTGATTTGTTTCCCTTTGCACACATGTTCAGCACCGCGGACAGCAGTCAGTTCACGTTGTCAATGAAAGAGTTACAGCTTTTCTTTTTTCTATTCTCCAGAAGTAAAATGTAATCTAGCAGTGACATTTGCAGTTGTCAGCGCCACTAGAACATCAAAGGGCCGCTTCTACTGTCATTTCTTTGTGAGCTCGATAAGTTATTTAGCGCTTGTGTGATGTTCTTGTCTTTTTCTTTTTTTTTTTTCCTCCTGTTCGGTAACTGTCTTGGATCTGTAGAAGACTTTTTTTGTGGCATAGTTGCCTTCTTTTTTATTATCTAGCAGGAAGGACAGAGGGCTTTCAGGACCCTACCAGGTCTTGGAAAATGAGGCTTTAAATACCGTTGAACAATGTCTATCTCCTGCTAACAGCTGTGCTATGTTAACAGATGTGACAGGCTCTGGAAGGCCCTTTTTAAAGCTGATGAGTTTCCAGGTGAGATAAGTGGAAGAGCCGGGGGGGTGATTGACATCTTAGCGAATAGACCTCTTCAAAATTGGCAATACTTCAAAACAAAGCAATTTTTTTACACGTCGTTGTCAGCGCGTGCAATCATGTAAATGTGAAGGTTGTGTGTGTCCTGGTGAGTTTACACCATTTCAAGGTCAGCCAATGTCACTCCCGTCACGGTTGCTGGAGTTTTAACTGTAGCTCTTTTCCCCATGGGCCTTCCGGAGGGGTTTTTTTTTCCCTGAAGACTGGATAGATTTCAAGAGCTCCATGTGGCCCAACAAAGCCTTATGTCATCAGTCAAAGGACATGTTCTTGAAAGCTGAACGTTGATTTACAGCGAGTAAAATAAGTATTGAACGCGTCACCGTTTTTCTAGGAAAATTGATTTCTAAAGGTGCTATTGAGATGAAGTTTCACCACATGTCTGTAACAACCCAGGCAATCCATACATACAAAGACATAAGTTCAAAAAGGAGGTTATTTGTATTAAGATGGATTGAAACGGGCGAAAAAGTTTCGAACACGCTAACCAAAATTCAAAACGGAAAATATCCAGGCGCTCCCAGGGTGCCCAGTGTGTAAAAGATGGATATACAGTGCCTTGCAATATTCAGCATCCTTGAACTTTGCGACCTTTTGCCACATTTCAGGCTTCAAACATAAAGATATAAAACTAATTTTTTTTGAAGAATCAGCAAGTGGGACACAATCATGAAGTAGAACGAAATTTATTGGATATTTCAAACTTTTTTAACAAATAAAAAAACTGAAAAATTGGGCGTGCAAAATTATTCAGCCCCCTTAAGTTAATACTTTGTAGCGCCACCTTTTGCTGCGATTACAGCTGTAAGTCGCTTGGTGTATGTCTCTATCAGTTTTGCACAATTTTTGCCCATTCCTGCTTGCAAAACAGCTCGAGCTCAGTGAGGTTGGATGGAGAGCGTTTGTGAACAGCAGTTTTCAGTTCTTTCCACAGATTCTCGATTGGATTCAGGTCTGGACTTTGACTTGGCCATTCTAACACCTGGATATGTTTATTTGTGAACCATTCCATTGTAGATTTTGCTTTATGTTTTGGATCATTGTCTTGTTGGAAGACAAATCTCCGTCCCAGTCTCAGGTCTTTTGCAGACTCCATCAGGTTTTCTTCCAGAATGGTCCTGTATTTGGCTCCATCCATCTTCCCATCAATTTTAACCATCTTCCCTGTCCCTGCTGAAGAAAAGCAGGCCCAAACCATGATGCTGCCACCACCATGTTTGACAGTGGGGGATGGTGTGTTCAGGGTGATGAGCTGTGTTGCTTTTACGCCAAACATAACGTTTTGCATTGTTGCCAAAAAGTTTGATTTTGGTTTCATCTGAGCAAAGCCCCTTCTTCCACATGTTTGGTGTCTCCCAGGTGGCTTGTGGCAAACTTTAAATGACACTTTTTATGGATATCTTTAAGAAATGGCTTTCTTCTTGCCACTCTTCCATAAAGGGCAGATTTGTGCAGTATACGACTGATTGTTGTCCTATGGACAGAGTCTCCCACCTCAGCTGTAGATCTCTGCAGTTCATCCAGAGTGATCATGGGCCTCTTGGCTGCATCTCTGATCAGTCTTCTCCTTGTATGAGCTGAAAGTTTAGAGGGACGGCCAGGTCTTCGTAGATTTGCAGTGGTCTGATACTCCTTCCATTTCAATATTATCGCTTGCACAGTGCTCCTTGGGATGTTTAAAGCTTGGGAAATCTTTTTGTATCCAAATCCGGCTTCAAACTTCTCCACAACAGTATCCCGGACCTGCCTGGTGTGTTCCTTGTTCTTCATGATGCTCTCTGCGCTTTAAACGGACCTCTGAGACTATCACAGTGCAGGTGCATTTATACGGAGACTTGATTACACACAGGTGGATTCTATTTATCATCATTAGTCATTTAGGTCAACATTGGATCATTCAGAGATCCTCACTGAACTTCTGGAGAGCGTTTGCTGCACTGAAAGTAAAGGGGCTGAATAATTTTGCACGCCCAATTTTTCAGTTTTTTTATTTGTTAACAAAGTTTGAAATATCCAATAAATTTCGTTCCACTTCAACTTGGATCATTTCAGCGGGTTCCCATGCGCCGCCTACAAATGTTGTACACTACACTAACTGAAATGTATTTAATACTTGGTACAAAATCCTTTGTTCGTAATGACGGCTTCAAGATGCCTCCCTTATGGAGAAACTAGTCGCATGCATTGCTCAGGTGTGATTTTGGCCAATTCTTCAAATCTTGAAGGTTCTGCGGGCGAGGAGTTCTATGAACTCTGATCTTTAGTTCTTTCCATAGATTTTCTATTGGCTTCTGTTGTCATTCAAAGTGTGACAGCGCTCAAATTTGCAAATTGGCCTGGGCAGGAAGGGGGTGAAAGTGCCCGGTATTGAAGTGGTTAAACATTCGATATGTTTTCTATTTTCTCTTGTGAATAAAATGCGGGTTTATGAGATTTGCAGATTATTGAGTTCTATTTTGGTGAAGATTTTACACCGCACTCCTTTTTTGGAATTACGGTCGTATTACTTTTACGATTGTTGGGTTTCGATGCGCTTTACCATCTCGCTGCGGCTCAGTGATTGTTCTGACCACAAACATCTTCTATCTTCAGTTGTAAGCATCAGCGATGAGCGCGGCACCGCTCTGTGATGCTGCGGCCTTGCACTCTCCTTTTTGTCGCTCCTCTAAACTAAAATGTGAAACATTCGAAGGAGAGAGAGAGATTTCCTGCGGTCGGAGCTCGGTGGGAGAAGATCTTATTGGGGCTCGGGGATTTATGACAAGCAGCTCCATATTTCATAGGATCCTCCAGAAGATTTTTGTCAACATGCGTGTCGCGGTTTATACCCCGGTGCATCTTTTCCATTATAAGTGCCGAGGAAGGCTGACTGGTAAAACGAAGATGTATATCAAACGTGACACCACGCTGCCTTTTTTATTTTGAGGCGATGGATCCTCCGTTATCTGTAATATCTCTAGACGGGAAGC
This sequence comes from Pelophylax lessonae, assembly GCF_965119305.1. Classification (NCBI taxonomy): domain Eukaryota; kingdom Metazoa; phylum Chordata; class Amphibia; order Anura; family Ranidae; genus Pelophylax; species Pelophylax lessonae. The sequence goes on along the minus strand of NC_138777.1, from coordinate 235,973,878 downwards.
TTTAAAATACAGATGGTGACAGGAGGGATTTGTCACTTACAATGTATCTAAACCTGGGAACACAAATGTAATCTATCGCAGCTTACCAGTCCTTAGACATGGCGGCTGCATTCCTTTTCATTTTTCAGGGCTAATTCACACTTCGGGTACGTTTTTAGATCTGTGGGTAATGTTTCTCCCACCTCTGAAAAGTGATCTACAAATCAATTTTCAGCCGTATTTGTCAGGCAATGAGGGGGTGAATAAGTGGTCTTCTAGCCCTCTGATTTAACCAGTTCCAGTCCGGCCCAATTCTGACATTTCAATGTAAAAATCAGCATATTTTTTTAATTTTTTTTTTTGCTAGGAAATTACTAAGAATCCCCCCAAACATATATTTTTAGGCAGAGGTCCTGGCGAATAAAATGGTGGTGGTTGTAATTTTTTATGTCACATAGCAGTTTATTAACAATTTCTGGACCGGAAAATTTTCCCCCTTAATGACCAGGTCATTTTTTGCAAATTCGGCACTGCGTTACTTTAACTGACAATTGCGCAGTCGTGCGACACTGTACCCAAATAAAATTTGTGTCTTTTTTTTTCTTTTTCCCCCCACAAACAAAGCTTTCTTTTGGGGGTATTTGATCACCTCTGCGATGTTAGTTTTTTGCGCTATAAACAAAAAAGAGCGACAATTCTGAAAAAAAACAAACTATTTTTCATTTTCTGCTTTATAACATTCCCAATAAACATTTAAAAATCACTTTTTTTCATCATTTTAGGTAAATTTGTATTCTGCTACATATTTTGGTTAAAAAAAATCCCAATATTTTGATTGGTTTGCGCAAAAGTTATCGCGTGTATGTGTGTGTATATATGTATATATATATATATATGTATATATGTATATATATATATATATATATATATATATATATATATATATATATATATATATATATATATATATATATATATGTGTGTGTGTATATGTATATATATATATATATATATATATATATATATATATATATATATATATATATCTATATATATATATATATATATATATATATATATATATATGAGAGAGATCTAGATGTATATAGAGAGAGATATATAGATGTATATGTGTGTATCTATCTATCTATATCAGAGAGAAAGAGAGAGAGATATATCTATAGATAGATAGATCATTTTTTTTTTTTTTTTTATTTTCTTACTAGTAATGGCGGCGATCTGTGATTTTTAGCGGGACTGCGACATTGCGGCGGACAGATCGGACCCCTAACTGACATTTTTGACACTTTTGGGGGGGGACCAGTGACATTACATCAGTGCTAAAAATATGCACTGTCACTGTACTAAAGACACTGGCAGGGAAGGGGTTAACCCAAGGGCGATCAAAGAGTTAAATGTGAGCCTAGGGGGTGTTTTCTAACTGTTAGGGGGATGGGCTTATGGAATCAACACAGAGACCTGTGTTCCCAAATAGGAGGAGCCCTGAATTGATTCCTGAGAGAACCACGGTCTGCTGTGTTTACAACAGCAGACCGCCGTTCCCTCTCCATGGGGAGCGATTGCGGATGCCGTCGTACAGGTACAGCGATTTGCGGGAACCTGACGACCTGCCGCCGTATATCGACGGGGGCTGGTCGGCAAGTAGTTAAAAGCAAATTTTCAGGAAAAATACACTTTATTGTGCTTGTGTTCACTAAAACGCAATACAGTATCCACTTTTTTGTAAAGCCTAAAAGATGATGTTACCCCGTAAAAGTAGATACTGAACAGTATCTGCAGTCTTCAGTCACAGCGCTCTGTTTATTATGTAGTCCTGTGCCCAGCGCTCTGTGTATTATGTTGTCCTGTGTATTATGCAGTCCTGTGCCCAGCGCTCTGTGTATTATGCAGTCCTGTGCCCAGAGCTCTGTGTGTTATTCAGTCCTGTGCCCAGCACTCTGTGTATTATGCAGTCCTGTGCCCAGCGCTCTGTGTATTATGCAGTCCTGTGCCCAGAGCTCTGTGTATTATGCAGTCTTGTGCCCAGCACTCTGTGTGTTATGTAGTCCTGTGCCCAGCACTCTGTGTGTTATGTAGTCCTGTGCCCAGCGCTCAGTGTATTATGCAGTCCTGTGCCCAGCGCTCTGTGTGTTGTGCAGTCCTGTGCCCAGCGCTCTGTGTATTATGCAGTCCTGTGCCCAGCACTCTGTATTATTCAGTCCTGTGCCCAGTGCTCTGCATATTATTAGTCCTGTGCCCAGCACTCTGTGTATTATGCAGTCCTGTGCCCAGCGCTCTGTGTTATGCAGTCCTGTGCCCAGAGCTCTGTGTGTTATTCAGTCCTGTGCCCAGAGCTCTGTGTGTTATTCAGTCCTGTGCCCAGCGCTCTGTGTATTATGCAGTCCTGAGCCCAGCGCTCTGCATATTATTAGTCCTGTTCCCAGCGCTCTGTGTATTATGCAGTCCTGTGCCCAGCGCTCTGTGTGTTATTCAGTCCTGTGCCCAGCACTCTGTGTGTTATGTAGTCCTGTGCCCAGCGCTCTGTGTATTATGTAGTCCTGTGCCCAGCGCTCGGTGTATTATGTAGTCCTGTGCCCAGCGCTCTGTGTGTTATGCAGTCCTGTGCCCAGCGCTCTGTGTGTTATGCAGTCCTGTGCCCAGCGCTCTGTGTGTTGTGCAGTCCTGTGCCCAGCGCTCTGTGTGTTGTGCAGTCCTGTGCCCAGCGCTCTGTGTGTTGTGCAGTCCTGTGCCCAGCGCTCTGTTTTTTTTTTTTTTCTCGGTTTTCTTTTTGGAATGAAGAGTTTTATCTCCTTGGCATTTCTCGGTACTCAGAAGTGAATGTTTCAGCCATCAATGGGCGCTCATCACCACTTCATCCCGGGAAGCTCACGAGTCCTTCTTCTTTTTTTCTAGTGGATTTTTATTTGAACGGTCCGATCACATCTGTGCCTCTCAATGCCCCACATTTAGTAAATAATTGCATCTCGTAGGTTTTAATGCAAACATTTATGTAGCCAGTAATGTAGGACGAGGCTCTCGACGTTCCATTTAATGGCAGCACCTGCTTCCGCAGCATAAGCTCGTAAAATGACTTGGCACAGGCGCCAGTATGGGGCAGCGGCCCCCAACGAGCCGCAGGACAGAACTGGCTTTCTATATCCCGCGTGCGGCGTCTGTATGAGAAGGATAGAATACAAAGCCGCCATCCCTCAACTAAACATCGCTGCTCTTCTCCTGTAGCTGCAGCTTCCTGCTGCTCGTTTATGTAATTACCTCGGTTCCCATGTTGGGCCTAATTAATTTGCATCTTGAGCTTGGATGGGGATTGCAGCGGCTGCATTGTTTAAACGTTAGAGATTACTAATTGCTACAGAACTCCGACTTGTATGAAACGGAAAGCAAGCCCACTGGGGCTGTGTTCTTAAATAAGTCCTATGTTTTCCACTTGGTTTTTATGCTTTATGCACCAGAATGCGTCTTCCTTAAAGCGCAGCTATAGGCAGATGCTAACGACAACATTTTAATCCACTTATGTCTTTTATTAACGACTTGCCGACCGCCGCACGACTATTTACTGCGGCAGTCAGCCCCGTACAGGCAAAGTGACATAGGGCTACGTCGCTCGCCTACGAGCCGAGCTCCCGCCCCCGCTCATTTCCTGACATGTCCACGCGAGTGACCGGCGGCTCCGATGTCCGCCGGTCACTCGCAATCGTCCGTTACAGAGGGAGAAAGGCAGGCGGCTGATGTAAACAAAGCCGCCTGTCATTCTCCCTGGTGTAACTGCAGAGATCATACAATCCTGCTATGTAGGATCGTATGTCTCTGTGGTTACATCACAGGCCACGCCCCTTTACAGTTAGAATCACGCCCCTAGGGACACACTTAACCCCTTGATCACTAATAAAGTTAACCCCTTCCCTGGCAGTGTCATTTTTACAGTAACGGTGCATATATATAGCACTGATTACTGTAGTAATGTCACTGGTACCCCCAAAAGTGTCAAAAATGTCAGTCAAGGGTCCGATCTGTCCGCCACAATGTCGCAGTCCTGCAAAAAAAAAATTGCAGATCGCCGCCAAACAATAAAAATGACAAATCTTTCCCATAGTTAGTAGCTGCGATAACTTTTGCGCAAACCAATCAAAATACGCTTATTGCAATTTTTTTTTTTTTTTTTACCAAACATATGTAGCAGAAAAAAATTTGCCTAAAATGTTAAAAAAATTAGATTTTTACGTTTTTTTGGAGGGGGGGGGGGGGGGGGGGGTTGGGAATTTCATATAAAAAATGTGAAAAATATTGTAATTTTTTCAAAATTGTCGCTTTTTTTTGTTTATAGCACAAAAAGTAAAAATCGCACAGGTGATCAAATACCACCAAAAGAAAGCTTTGTTTGTGGGAAAAAAAGGACGTCAATTTCATTTGGGTACAGCGTCGCACGACCACGCAATTGTCTGTTAAAATCACGCAGTGCTGAATCGCAAAATAGGCCCTGGTCTTTGAGCAGGAAAATCCTCCGGGGCTTAAGGTTACATTCACACCTGAGCATAGCGTTTTCTACCGCGATTTTGCTGCGATTTTTACCGCGATTTACAGGCGTTTTTAGATTGAATAGAGACCAATGGAAAACGCCTGTAATCTGCCCAAAAAGAAGCTCATGTACTTTTTTGAGCGTTGGGCGTTTTGCTCACAGCGTCAAAACGCTCAGATGTGAACAGGGGCGATTGAAATGAATAGGATTTGTCTTGTTTGGCGTTTTGAGAGCTGATCCTAGAGCAGAAAAACGCCCCAAAACGCCTACATGTGAACGGAGCCTCAGTGGTTAAATAAAAAAAAATAAAAAATCTTCAAATGTAATTTTGAATGGCATCTTAATTTGGTGATGATATTGGCCTCCTGTAATCATCTGCACAGCAGGAATCGGAAAAGGAGGGGGAGGGGCAGTACTGTCAGAGAATTGGGTTCTGCTGCATTGTAAAATGGCAAATAAAGAAAAAATAATCTAGATTCTAGTGTATACAGTTGCAACACAAATCATATTGTAATTGAATGTTATTAAATTCTTTCCTTTTCAATCTGCAGCTGTTGTAATTTTTTGAGAATGCAATATGGCCGCCTGGAGGCGTTCTGTACACAGAATGTATACTGACCACACCCCCAGAAACATTTCCTGCTTGTGTGATTGGCTCACCAATTTCCCCAGAAGTCTGCACTAAGATACAAGTCAGATTTCTGGCATCCCCTGCAACACAAATGTCATTTTTGGTGAGATCCTCCCAATAGGAACACGTCTAAAGGGATGCAGGCCCAGCAGCTTTCCTCATTAGAGCTCTGCAGCTGCCACAGCTGATAGATAATTATGAAACCACTCCCATTAGAGCCACTCAGCACAGAGGAACAATCAATGATTTCTTCAGAATGCTCTGTGTATTATGCAGTCCTGTGCCCAGCGCTCTGTGTGTTATTCAGTCCCGTGCCCAGCACTCTGTGTATTATGCAGTCCTGTACCCAGCGCTCTGTGTATTATGCAGTCCTGTGCCCAGCTCTCTGTGTATTATGCAGTCCTGTGCCCAGCGCTCTGTGTATTATGCAGTCCTGTGCCCAGCGCTCTGTGCATTATGCAGTCCTGTGCCCAGCGCTCTGTGCATTATGTAGTCCTGTGCCCATCGCTCTGTGCATTATGTAGTCCTGTGCCCAGCGCTCTGTGTATTATGCAGTCCTGTGCCCAGCGCTCTGTGTTATGCAGTCCTGTACCCAGCGCTTTGTGTGTTATGCAGTCCTGTGCCCAACGCTTTGTGTATTATGCAGTCCTGTGCCCAGCGCTTTGTGTGTTATGCAGTCCTGTACCCAGCGCTTTGTGTGTGTTATGCAGTCCTGTACCCAGCGCTCTGTGTATTATGCAGTCCTGTACCCAGCGCTTTGTGTGTGTTATGCAGTCCTGTACCCAGCGCTCTGTGTGTTATGCAGTCCTGTACCCAGCGCTTTGTGTATTATGCAGTCCTGTACCCAGCGCTTTGTGTGTGTTATGCAGTCCTGTACCCAGCGCTTTGTGTATTATGCAGTCCTGTGCCCAGCGCTTTGTGTATTATGCAGTCCTGTGCCCAGCGCTTTGTGTATTATGCAGTCCTGTGCCCAGCGCTTTGTGTATTATGCAGTCCTGTGCCCAGCGCTTTGTGTATTATGCAGTCCTGTGCCTAGCACTCTGTGTATTATGCAGTCCTGTGCCTAGCACTCTGTGTATTATGCAGTCCTGTGCCCAGCGCTCTGTGTATTATGCAGTCCTGTGCCCAGCGCTCTGTGTATTATGCAGTCCTGTGCCCAGTGCTGTGTATTATGCAGTCCTGTGCCCAGCACTCTGTGTATTATGTAGTCCTGTGCCCAGTGCTCTGTGTATTATGCAGTCCTGTGCCCAGCACTCTGTGTATTATGCAGTCCTGTGCCCAGCGCTCTGTGTATTATGCAGTCCTGTGCCCAGCGCTCTGTGTATTATGCAGTCCTGTGCCCAGCGCTCTGTGTATTATGCAGTCCTGTGCCCAGCGCTCTGTTTATTATGCAGTCCTGTGCCCAGCGCTCTGTGTATTATGTAGTCCTGTGCCCAGCGCTCATTTTTGGTGAGATCCTCCCAATAGGAACACGTCTAAGGCTCCATGTACACGGGACGTTGTTAAAAGTCCCTTTGAATGCTGGAATTTTTAGGACGTTTGAAACATCCGTTCAGTCGCGTTTGTACCCGCGTTTAGTGGGCGTTTAGCAGCGTTTGCGTTTAGAAGCGTTCCTGGAGGTCATAAAAATTATTCCCCTTTAAAATGGAAAAACGCGAACGCTAAACGCGGGTCATCGCGTTCAGACGCGTTTGTGCGTTTGAAACGCCGGGAAACACACGTTCGAACGCAAATAATTGCGTTCTAAAAACAGTCCCTGAACGCAACTGCCTGCAAATGACTGTAAACGACCTGGTGTACATGGAGAGATAAGGTAAAATGTAGATGGGTTCAGGGGCTTCTGAAAAAAACGCCCAACTGCTCCTAAACGACCATTTCCAGCGTCCCGTGTACATGGAGCCTTAAGGGATGCAGGCCCAGCAGCTTTCCTCATTAGAGCTCTGCAGCTGCCACAGCTGATAGATAATTATGAAACCACTCCCATTAGAGCCACTCAGCACAGAGGAACAATCAATGATTTCTTCAGAATGCTCTGTGTATTATGCAGTCCTGTGCCCAGCGCTCTGTGTGTTATTCAGTCCCGTGCCCAGCACTCTGTGTATTATGCAGTCCTGTGCCCAGCGCTCTGTGTGTTATTCAGTCCCGTGCCCAGCACTCTGTGTATTATGCAGTCCTGTGCCCAGCGTTCTGTGTATTATGCAGTCCTGTGTCCAGCACTCTGTGTATTATGCAGTCCTGTGCCCAGCTCTCTGTGTATTATGCAGTCCTGTGCCCAGCTCTCTGTGTATTATGCAGTCCTGTGCCCAGCGCTCTGTGTATTATGCAGTCCTGTGCCCAGCTCTCTGTGTATTATGCAGTCCTGTGCCTAGCACTCTGTGTATTATGCAGTCCTGTGCCCAGCGCTCTGTGTATTATGCAGTCCTGTGCCCAGCGCTCTGTGTATTATGCAGTCCTGTGCCCAGCGCTCTGTGCATTATGTAGTCCTGTGCCCAGCGCTCTGTGCATTATGTAGTCCTGTGCCCAGCGCTCTGTGTATTATGCAGTCCTGTGCCCAGCGCTCTGTGTTATGCAGTCCTGTACCCAGCGCTTTGTGTGTTATGCAGTCCTGTGCCCAACACTCTGTGTATTATGCAGTCCTGTGCCCAGCGCTTTGTGTGTTATGCAGTCCTGTACCCAGCGCTTTGTGTGTGTTATGCAGTCCTGTACCCAGCGCTCTGTGTGTTATGCAGTCCTGTACCCAGCGCTTTGTGTATTATGCAGTCCTGTACCCAGCGCTCTGTGTGTTATGCAGTCCTGTGCCCAGCGCTTTGTGTATTATGCAGTCCTGTGCCCAGCGCTTTGTGTATTATGCAGTCCTGTGCCCAGCGCTTTGTGTATTATGCAGTCCTGTGCCCAGCGCTTTGTGTATTATGCAGTCCTGTGCCCAGCGCTTTGTGTATTATGCAGTCCTGTGCCTAGCACTCTGTGTATTATGCAGTCCTGTGCCTAGCACTCTGTGTATTATGCAGTCCTGTGCCCAGCGCTCTGTGTATTATGCAGTCCTGTGCCCAGCGCTCTGTGTATTATGCAGTCCTGTGCCCAGTGCTGTGTATTATGCAGTCCTGTGCCCAGCACTCTGTGTATTATGTAGTCCTGTGCCCAGCGCTCTGTGTATTATGCAGTCCTGTGCCCAGCACTCTGTGTATTATGCAGTCCTGTGCCCAGCGCTCTGTGTATTATGCAGTCCTGTGCCCAGCGCTCTGTGTATTATGCAGTCCTGTGCCCAGCGCTCTGTTTATTATGCAGTCCTGTGCCCAGCGCTCTGTGTATTATGTAGTCCTGTGCCCAGCGCTCTGTGTATTATGCAGTCCTGTGCCCAGCGCTCTGTGTATTATGCAGTCCTGTGCCCAGCGCTCTGTGTATTATGCAGTCCTGTGCCCAGCGCTCTGTGTATTATGCAGTCCTGTGCCCAGCGCTCTGTGTATTATGCAGTCCTGTGCCCAGCGCTCTGTGTATTATGCAGTCCTGTGCCCAGTGCTCTGTGTATTATGCAGTCCTGTGCCATTTGCCATCAAATAAATATATATGTGTCCCCGGATTTTATTTTAAAAAATCTGGTCACCTTAACTTAGAGTTGTAACCACCTTCAAGTGGTGGTGATGTAATATTGTGTTGGCCCTGCGTTGCCCTGTTGGGTGGCGTTGGTTGTGCCACCATTGCTGTGTTTTACACACTTTAAAAATTTTAATAACAAGAATTAAAAGGAAAACGCAGCAGTTGTGAACTATCCATCGGGGATTTGGGAAGGGTTCATATCCACCAGAAAGGTTGATTCTTTACCATTAACAAGCAGACATTGATGTCAAATTTGCCGGCATTAAAGAAGTCGAATTTTTCACATTGTAAAATGTCAGCAGTCGTTTTTTGCAAGAGTTTATTTAATTGAAAAATCTACGTTTAACTGGTAGGAAAACGTTTAAAGGGTAAGTTGTCTCCATGGCGACTGTTAGAGGGGAAAATAAAAAAAAAAGTTGCGTGCAATCTGCCATTCCTATTAGTTTGTGCCCGGGGTCTGATTAATGGTGTTTCTAATAAAAACATGTTTTCTCCTTACTCGGGGCTATTAGGAATTTAATGGAAGCCAGTTAGACACTGGGGAGGAGGCTGAGCTTACAAAGCCCCGTATACTGGGATTATTTAGTAAATCGTTTTCTCTACTCCTCAAATATTCAGTGTTTGACTGTTATGTCTGATACATGCAGGACATGAATGTGGCCAAGGTGGATGGAGACCAATGTGACTTGACTTATCTAGCCAGCTTTGTTCCATAGCACGATGAAAAAAATGACTGCATATGGTCACTTAGAAAAAACACCCCCCCCCCTTTTTTTTTAAATCCCCCCTCTATATATTTTAAATCGGGGCTTTTTTTCAGCAGGAATGTGGTGGAACGCAGTTCCGGCACCTCCAGTGCTGAATGTATGTAATAGCAAGGGGAGTAGGGTGTGTTGGAGGGTCTCTTGATGCTGGCTGCTTGGGGATCTATTGTCACTGGTAAGGATCTGTTATCGTGTGAAGGTCTATTGTTTCTGCTAGTGGATCTATTGTTGCTGGGGGTCTTATGTTGTTGGTAGGGATCTCCTGTTGAGGTAGAGGTTAATAATTGGCTGATCTATTGATACTGGTTGCTGGGAGAGCCGTTGTTGCTACTGGAGGGCGTCTAATAGTGCTGGGGTGGATCTTTTGCTGCTAGGTGAGGTATTTTGTTGTGCGTGGGAGGTGGGTAGGGGTGGAACCAAGGGACAGTGCTCAGAGGTGAGTAGTGGGTGGAACCAAGGGACAGTGCTCAGAGGTGGGTAGTGGGTGGAACCAAGGGACAGTGCTCAGAGGTGGGTAGTGGGTGGAACCAAGGGACAGTGCTCAGAGGTGGGTAGTGGGTGGAACCAAGGGACAGTGCTCAGAGGTGGGTAGTGGGTGGAACCAAGGGACAGTGCTCAGAGGTGGGTAGTGGGTGGAACCAAGGGACAGTGCTCAGAGGTGGGTAGTGGGTGGAACCAAGGGACAGTGCTCAGAGGTGGGTAGTGGGTGGAACCAAGGGACAATGCTCAGAGGTGGGTAGTGGGTAGAACCAAGGGACAATGCTCAGAGGTGGGTAGTGGGTGGAACCAAGGGACAGTGCTCAGAGGTGGGTAGTGGGTAGAACCAAGGGACAGTGCTCAGAGGTGGGTAGTGGGTGGAACCAAGGGACAGTGCTCAGAGGTGGGTAGTGGGTGGAACCAAGGGACAGTGCTCAGAGGTGGGTAGTGGGTGGAACCAAGGGACAGTGCTCAGAGGTGGGTAGTGGGTAGAACCAAGGGACAGTGCTCAGAGGTGGGTAGTGGGTGGAACCAAGGGACAGTGCTCAGAGGTGGGTAGTGGGTGGAACCAAGGGACAGTGCTCAGAGGTGGGTAGTGGGTGGAACCAAGGGACAGTGCTCAGAGGTGGGTAGTGGGTGGAACCAAGGGACAATGCTCAGAGGTGGGTAGTGGGTGGAACCAAGGTACAGTGCTCAGAGGTGGGTAGTGGGTGGAACCAAGGGACAGTGCTCAGAGGTGGGTAGTGGGTGGAACCAAGGGACAGTGCTCAGAGGTGGGTAGTGGGTGGAACCAAGGGACAGTGCTCAGAGGTGGGTAGTGGGTGGAACCAAGGGACAGTGCTCAGAGGTGGGTAGTGGGTGGAACCAAGGGACAGTGCTCAGAGGTGGGTAGTGGGTGGAAACAAGGGGTGACTCAGAAGGGGAAGGAGTTCCTGCTCCTCTTCTCTGAGAAAAAAATCCCTGTTTTAAACCCCGCAGTCTTCTGGCCAATCCAGTGTGTTCAGGGGACCTTTGCTCTCCTCTGACATGGTCCTTCTTACAGAACAGAACGGCAATCGCACAATGACGTTTGAGAGACTTTCTGTACTGCAGTACTGTAAGCCCAGGGGGTGAGACCGTGACAACCTGGGCTCTCGGGAATTGGTTTGAATCAAATTGGTGTCATTAAAGTGATTTTTTTATTTTTTATTCTATTAGAAAGAGGTTATACCTCTCCACTCTGTGTAATGGTTTTGCATTGAGCAGTTCCGAACCTTCTGTTCTGGGGTTCCCCACCAGCACTCCCACGTCCTCCTTTCTTCCGAGTGCCCCCCATAGCATTCTGCTTGCTATGGAGACACTTGTGTGGGCTCAATCCCAAGCCAGGCCATGTGAGTTTATAGACACACACAGCACAGTTCTGCCCCTCCCACCGCTTCCTCCTCACTAGATTTGATTGACAGCAGCAGGGGCCAATGGCTCCTGCTGCTGCCTGCATGCCCTGTGAGAAGAGAAAGCAGCACCGCTACTCTCAAGCACAGCGCTGAATCGAGATCGGGCTCAGGTACGTATTTGGGGAAGTGAGATGGGCGAGTTGACCACAGGTTTTTTACCTTCATGTGGTTCTAAAGTCTTAAGTTTTTTTTATCTTAATTCATTCTATGCATTAAAGTGGTAGTAAACAGTAGCAGTTTAAAAAAAAAAAAAAGACATTATGAAATACTTACCTTAGAATGAAGCCCTACAGCTGCATGATTCCATCTTCCCCCAGTCTTCCTTCCGGGTTCATGGGCTCTTGCTGTACGAGTGGCCGAAACCATGATGATGTATCTCCCACACATGTCCTCAGGTCCGGCAGGAAGCACTGAAGTTCCGATACGGTATGCTAGACCTCACTAGACACAGCATGCTGGACCTTCAGAGCGCATGACCTCACTAGATACGGTATGCTAGACCTTCAGAGCACATGACCTCACCAGACACGGTATGGTGGACCTTCAGAGCGCATGACCTCACCAGACACGGTATGGTGGACCTTCACAGCGGCTGTGACCTCACCAGCTGCATCCAGGGTGAATATCTCCTAGATGTGCACTTTTATTATAGGCTTACCTGTGGTAAAAAGATCAGAGTGGACTTAACTCCTGTGATCCAAAGGAGAAGTAAAGCCAAAAGAGCTTTCCCTGTACTTCTCCTTTAACTCACGGTGTGGGCACTTCAGTCTCCAATCCATTATTCAACTCTAGGCAAGGCTTTTTTTTTCCAAAATGGCACATCTGGGCCAGTGCCTGGGGCCAGCAGGGTGAGGGGCAAACTTGTTCCTCAAAACTTAGAGATTGATCACTTTTGCAACTGTTTTACTTGACTTGTATTAAAGCGCATGCCCAGCCAAATGTGTTTTTTTTTTTTTTTTTTGTATTGGATAGAATACGGAAGGATTATAACTCCTAGAGTCCCTACCAGGAAGATCCACTCTCTCTATTTGTCCTGGCGACCATTGTTGGAAAAATACTCTTAGCCCCCCCCTGCTGAGTGCTCACCATAGCAAGCTGCTTGCTATGGGGGCACATGTACAGGCTCACTCCCAATGCCGGCTTTGTTTGTCCATAGACACACAGAGCACATCTCAGCCCTACCCCCAACTTCCCCCTCACTAGCTGTGATTGACAGCTGTCTCTGAACCAGGATCAGGAGGGAAAGAGCCAAACGAGCTGCTGTCTTTAACCATATCGCTGGGGCTCATGTACAAGTATAGGTATAAGTATAGGTGTAGGGGGGGGGGGGGGGATTAACTGCAGTCAGCAAATACATTAAGTCCACCCTAAAACTAAAATCCCTGCATCTAACACATCTAGCCCTGTAAAGAAGAAATTCATATACTTACCTTTTTTGAAGACACTCCGACCCGATCCCACGCTGAGCTGTCAGCCGGGTCTTCGCTGTGGAAGCGGGCGCAGAGGACACATCTGACAACGGAAGCCCCATAATAACTCTATGGGTGATGTCACTTCCCATTCATTTCAAAACCATTGTCGGCCATGTTCTCTGCAGAGCTTCCACCGCTGAAGATCAGGTCAGGATGGCTTCAAAACTGTTATGTATACTGATTTCTTCTTTACAGGGCTAGATAGGCGAGTGTTATAGATTGTGGAGATCTTTAGATGCAGGGTTTTAGTTTTCGGGTGGACTTATCCTTTAAAGAGGTTGTTAACCTCCGATTTTTTTTTTTTTTAAAAAACGAACACCTGAAAGAAAAACACATAATAAGCTAGTATGCATTGCATACTAGCTTATTATGAAATACTTACCTAAGAACGAAGCCCCCGCAGTGCCGACCGCTTACCTGTCCATGGGTGACATGTTCTGTCGCCCTTCTTCTGGGTTTGCGGCATCCGGGCATCTGATTGGCTGGAGCCGTGATTACGTCACTCCCGCGCATGCGCGCGGGAACCGACGGTAACGGCACGAGCTCTGAAGGAACGGTACGAGCGGCCGTTCCTTCAGAGCGCATGCGCCAGTGATGTCACTGGCTGCATGCAAAGTAAATATCTCCTAAACCAGGGGTGGGGAACCTGCGGCCCGCACAATCGTTGCGTCCGCCCCCCCCCCCCCCCCCCCCCCGTGCCGCTGTGTCAGAAGGAGCTGATGGCTCCGTCCTAACAGTGTGAGTCTCAGAAAAGGGTGGACCCGGGGCGCAGAGCAGTGCGCCCGATCCCGCCCATTTGTGTGACAATAGCAAATGAAAATTCGGTATTTTAACATGGATCCTCCCCCTGGCCAATCAGGAAGCGAGTTTGAAACACGCTTCCCGATTGGCCGAGAAGTTGAACACATGCCATTGGTCGAGGAGAAGGTGGGAGGACTCGAGGAGAAGCTGCCACTGCAGGTAAGAGCACTGGCTTTCTGCATTGTAAGGGGGGCACGCTGTGGTCAGTCAGCATTGAAAGGGGACACAATGTGGTCAGTCTGCATTAAACATGGGCACCTGTGGTCAGTCTGTATTGAAAGGGGGCCCGCTGTGGTCACTCTGCATTGAAAGGGGGAACACTATACCTTGATTACTGAAGGCCCCTTTCACACTTTTGTGACCTCAAAGTCACGCAATTTTTTACAGCGTTTTTTTGCCGCAAAGCAATGTCTATTGCATTTATGCATATATTTTGTACGGCCCCTTAATATAGGCTTACCTATAGGTACAAGTTGTAGAGGAGGGTTTACTTCCTCTTTAAGGTTAAAAAAAAAAAAAACCTTCAGCCTTTAGAACTACTTTAAGTGTCTCACCACAGTGTATACGAGTCTTAAAAAGTACCATATGGACATTTTTTATTAGCGTAAAGCTCATGTTAATTGTATTTTTTATTTTTTTCCTCAGGCTGAGTTTCCCCAGATTTCCACATTCTCCAGCCTGTCCCCGATTCCTGGATTTACAAAGTGGCTTCTCGGAACTCTAAACTCACAGACAAAGGAAAGCGGCAGGATGGAGCTCTTCCTGGAGTCAGAATGTAAAGAGATATCGGACATCACCGGAGCGCCGGCTGCCGAAGCCTTGAAACGTCTCTTTGCAAACAACGAGTGGATGAGATCGGAAAGATTGGTCAAGGCCCTAGAGGATCCCATGATGAGACTCTGTGCTTGGTACTTGTACGGCGAGAAGCACCGCGGCTTTGCCTTGAACCCTGTAGCTAACTTTCACTTGCAGAACGGGGCGGTCATGTGGAGACTGAACTGGATGGCAGATACCAGCCCCCGAGGAGCCACCTCTTCCTGCGGCATGATGGTGAACTATCGCTACTTTCTGGAGAACACCAATGCCAACCGCTCTAATTATCTCAGGATGAAACACATTGAAGCCTCCGACCAAGTGCTCAGCTTGGTGTCTCAGTTTAAAAAGAACAGTAAGTTATAAAAGGAATCTGAACATTCTAGGCAAGGGTTTGTCACTTTGTGGACCGTGGTCTATGGCCCTATGACGTCGGCTTCCTTCTTAACTCGTGCACTACCTATGATGTCATCAGATGGCCAGATGTTACCTTTTTTGCAGTTATAATGTTGTAATTCTTTAACAATGGTTCTTCAGGATCTGTATTCTCCTCGTGATGTCTTATTTCAGACATTCGCCAAACAAACGTCATCCTTCTGCTCTGGTCTCTTTTTTTAAGCCTGTACAGACATTGGCAAACACCTCCCCTTCTTTCTGCTGAGCGATATCAACTTCCTAGGCAATGAACAGCCATTGATAGAAAAGGGGGGTATATGGTGCAATGAGTGTTGTGTGTATAATGATGATACGATGAGTTCACAAAAACTCTATTAGTTCAGTTGGAGCATCTGGGGAGTCTTCTTGCTGGCCTCAGACACTTGATGCAGCACCTCATTAGATACTGCAGTGGCTCTGAGTGAACAGATAGAGGAAAGGGCCCGATCGCTAAGTGTAATATAAAATGTATTGGTGTAAAAAACGAGAGGTCGCTATCTAAGTGTAACATAAAATCTGTTTATTGGTGTGAAAGACAATTGGCAACTTACACAAACGGTTAACAGAACTTGCTCATTAGGGACTTTGATGGTATTCTCTAGCATAGGAGGATACCTTGGTAACTGAAGGGTAACATGGTACATAAGATATCATACGTTTTATGTATCACCACGGTCAGCAGCTGACTCTGGCAGGTGAAGCATGGAGTCTCTTTTGTTAACTTGCAGCCTTGTCCACAAATGGGGCGGCTGGATTTCTTTGGGATGCAGTGTAGACCAGAAGTGACATCGAAGGGGGGGGTTGGTGCTACATGTTTCAAGGCCGTCCGATTGTCTTTGTCAAGCCAAGTTGGTTGGCCATACTTGTGGACAACAAGGTGATGTATACAGTGAAAAAGCTTCATTTCTTATGTACCATGTTACCCACCCGCCAACCTAGACTTTACAGAATCTAGTCATTGGAGTAGTGTAATTTAAAGAACAAATGCACACTTTTGACCTATGGCCCCATGAGCACCACCGTAGAGAATGAAGTGGCTCTGAGGGAACATAAAAGAACTCACTCATCAATAAGTTAGGGCCTCTGGTGGTAATTTCCAGCAAAGCAGGATACCTTGGTACAAAGTGGGTTTGTGGCTAACATCAGACATCTCAAGTCTCCTGCAAGTTGCGGGAGACTCCCGCATTTCGCCCTGCACTCACGGACACCCACGAGCACAGGGTGATATCCCGGCAGGGCGGCAGCGTCAGAGCTGTCATAATGACTCAGAACGGAGCCGCTATTCGCTCCATAGTCCCGGCTCACAGGTGGAGTGATATGAAGTGCACTCCGCCTGTGGGAGGAGGAGCCATACAGAGGAAGCACACGGCTTTGCTCTCTACTGCAGCCGTGTGCTTCCTCTGTATGGCTCCTCCTCTCACAGGTGGATTGCACTTCATATCACTCCGCCTGTGAGCTGGGATTTCGGGAGCGAATAGCGACTCTGTTCTCTTTCATCATGACAGCTCTGACACTGCCCTACTAGCCAGGAAATCGTCCTCAGCATACAACCGAGCCCAGCACTATTTCATTTCATCCCTCTATAGTTGTGTTACATTGGGGGGAAGGGTGCGCAGAGAGGGCAGGCCGGGGGGGGGGGGGGGGGGGTATTGACGTTGTTGCGGCGGCGTGGAGTGCCACCTCCCTGAAATGACTTACTTGCAGGTTGGGATGTCTCATGGTACATAAAAAATGGCGCTTTTTTATATATCAATACGGTCAGCAGTTGGCTCTGGCAAGTTTAGCATGGAGGCAAGCCAAGCCTTTTTGCCAAGCCAAGTTGGTTGGCCCTGGTTTTTGGCTTCACTTGTGGACAACAAGGTGATATATACACTAAAAAGCCCCATTTCTTATGTACCATGTTACCCACCTAGACTAGTCAATGGCCAGTTCCGCGTAGTATAATTTAGGAACAAATTCACACTTTTTACCGATGGCCCCATGAGCACTTTTTTAGAGACTGAAGTGGCTCTGAGTGAACGGATAGGAGAGGGTGTGATCTAAGTGTAATATAAAATGTATTTATGGGCGTGAAAGACAATTGGGAACTTATACAATCATTTAAAAGAACTCGCTCATCAATAAGTTAGGTTCTCTGATGGTAATCTCCAGCATAGCAAAACACCTTGGTATAAGTGGACACATTAGGTGGGCTGGTTGGTGACATGATACATGGGAAATAGCTCTTTTTATATATCACCACAGTCAGGAGCTGGCTCTGGCATGTGGAGCATGGAGTCTCTTCTGCAAAATTTACAGCCTTGTTGTTACAAGCCAACCGAGTTGGCTTGAGAAAGAGGCTTGGACGGCTTTGAAAAATGTAGCCCCGCCCCCTCATATGACTTCCAGTCTACTCTGCATCCCAAAGGAGTTGGGCAGCCAGAGTAGATCGGAAGTGAGGCCAGGGGTTGGGCCTCCTAAGCCTCTTTTTCAAGCCAACTCGGTTGGCCCTGGTTTTTGGCTCTACTTGTTGACAACCAGGATATATATATATATATATATATATATATATATATATATATATATATATATATATATATATATATGCGCACGCACAGTAAAAAGCCCCATTTCTTATGTATTATGTTACCCACCGGCTCACCTAGACTTTGTCTAGTCAATGGCCAGGTCCGTGTAGTGTATTTTAAATACAAATGCACACTTGACCTATGGCCCCATGAGCCCTTCCTTGGATCACGTCCTCTCCTTGCTCTCTCCTCACTCAGAGCCACTTCATTCTCTAAGTGTAATATAAAATGTATTTATTGGAGTGAAGGATTGTTGCCAACTTACACAAAGCGTTAGAAGAACTCACTCATCAATAGGTAAGGGCTTCTGGTGGTTATCTCCAGGATAGCAGGACACTTTGGTACAAGTGAACACACAAGGTGGGCTGGTGGCTAACATGGTACATAAGAAATTGCACTTTTTTTTTTTATATCGCCACGGTCAGCAGCTGGCTCTGGTGTGTGGAGCATGGAGTCTCTGCTGTAAAACTTGCAGCCTTGTTGTCCACAAGTAGGGCCATAAACCAAGACCAATTAAGTTGGCCTGATAAAGAGGTTTGGGAGACCTTGAAACATGTAGCCCTGCCCCTTGACATCACTTCCGGTAGGGCCATAAACCAAGACCAATTGGGTTGGCCTGAAAAAGAGGCTTGGGAGGCCTTGAAACATGTAGCCCTGCCCCCTGACATCACTTTCGGTAGGGCCATAAACCAAGACCAATTAGGTTGGCCTGAAAAAGAGGCTTGGGAGGCCTTGAAACATGTAGCCCTGCCCCCTGACTCACTTCCGGTAGGGCCATAAACCAAGACCAATTGGGTTGGCCTGAAAAAGAGGCTTGGGAGGCCTTGAAACATGTAGCCCTGCCCCCTGACATCACTTTCGGTAGGGCCATAAACCAAGACCAATTAGGTTGGCCTGAAAAAGAGGCTTGGGAGGCCTTGAAACATGTAGCCCTGCCCCCTGACTCACTTCCGGTAGGGCCATAAACCAAGACCAATTGGGTTAGCCTGAAAAAGAGGCTTGAGAGGCCTTGAAACATGTAGCCCTGCCCCCTGACATCACTTCTGATCTACTCTGCATCCCAAAGAAGCCAGAGTAGAGCGGAAGTGACATCAGGGGGTGGGACTACATGTTTTCAAGCCTCTTTCTCAAGCCACTTCCATTGGCCTTGGTTTTTGGCTCTACTTGTGGACAACAATGCTGCAAGTTTTACAGAATAGACTCCATGCTCCACATGCCAAAGTCAGCTGCTGACTGCGCTGATATATAAAAAGAGACATTTCTTATGTACCATGTTGCCCACCTAGCCTTTGCAGAGTCTAGTCATTGGCCAGTTTAGCGTAGTGTAATTTAAGAACAAATGCACACTTGACCTATGGCCCCATGAGCACTTCCTTAGATCACGTCCTCTCCTCGCTCTCTCGTCACTCAGAGCCACTTCATTCTCGAAGTGTAATATAAAATGTATTTATTGGAGTAAAGGATTGTTGCCAACTTATACAAACCATTAGAAGAACTCACTCATCAATAGGTAAGGGCCTCTGGTGGTGATCTCCAGAATAGCAGG
The DNA here is from genome assembly GCF_965119305.1 of Pelophylax lessonae. Classification (NCBI taxonomy): domain Eukaryota; kingdom Metazoa; phylum Chordata; class Amphibia; order Anura; family Ranidae; genus Pelophylax; species Pelophylax lessonae. The sequence goes on along the minus strand of NC_138777.1, from coordinate 235,954,832 downwards.
ACACTTAGCCACCAGCAATCCTTGTGTGTTCACTTGTACCAAACATGGTACATAAGAAATTGCACTTTTTTTTTTATATCGCCATGGTCAGCAGCTGGCTCTGGCATGTGGAGCATGGAGTCTCTTCTGTAAAACTTGCAGCCTTGTTGTCCACAAGTAGGGCCATAAACCAAGACCAATTGAGTTGGCCTAAATAAGAGGCTTGGGAGGCCTTGAAACATGTAGTCCTGGCCCCCTGACATCACTTCCGGTAGAGCCATAAACAAAGAGCAATTGAGTTGGCCTGAAAAAGAGGCTTGGGAGGCCTTGAAACATGTAGCCCTGCCTCCTGACATCACTTCCGGTCTACTCTGCATACCAAAGAAGCCAGAGTAGATCGTACGTGACATCAGGGGGTGGGGCTACATGTTTTCAAGCCTCTTTCTCAAGCCAACTCCGTTGGCCTTGGTTTTTGGCTCTACTTGTGGACAACAATGGTGCAAGTTTTACAGAATAGACTCCATGCTCCACATGCCAAAGTCAGCTGCTGACCGCGCCGATATATAAAAAGAGCCACTTCTTATGGCCCATGTTGCCCACCTAGACTTTGCAGAGTCTAGTCAATGGCCCAGTTCAGTGTAGTGTAATTTAAGATTTTAATGGCCCAATGATATGATTTCTTCGTTGCCTATACAAATTTGTTTTACTGTATTTATTCCTCAGTTATATTAGGATGTTCTTGTGTGCAATAATCTGGTTCCACATTTCAGAGGCACTACAGAACCCAACCAACCAACCAACCAACCAGAACAGAAGCCGAAGAGCAGAGTGCAGCAACCAAATTTCTCTTTGCTTGAGTCAGGTCTTGGAACGATGGGTTCTGATTGGTTGCTGCGCTTTGTTGTTCTGTAGAATATGACGCACATTTCCTTGTTATCACTGACGCCTTTACACTACAGAGGTATTCATTTTTTAGACCGGATTCACATTCAGTCCAATGACTGGGAGCAGGGGAGGATATTGAGACGAGTTGCACTCTATTCCCAATACCTCATTAATGTAACTTTAATAATATCAGCGGCAGCTGTGAGTCCTCAGAACGACCGGCCTGGCAAAGTAAAAGGCTGCCTTGTGGTGTCGGACTTTTATGTAAAAAGAAAGTGCCAAAACCGCTGCACCTCATCTACATGAACCATTTCATAACTACCAGCTTTCAGATATTTAATGAGTGGTTCTGTGAATTTTTAAAATGTGTTCTCAGCTACATGTGATTCGGAAGCAGCTGTACAATAAACTGTAATATGTAGTAACTGATCCCTTTGCCCTATCAGGTGAATTGCTTCTGTTCAGCCATTCTGCTACCCCCCCCCCCCCCCCCCCCCACTCTTAGCCCATTGACAATGACTCAGTACTCACTTCTGTAGAGCAGCCGTGATCCTTCTTACCTCTAATAAAGCCTTTCTCTGCCTTTTTACCATGAAGGAAAAATGCTCCATGACATTGGAGGCAGGGATAATAAGGGGGTACCACCGGTCCTCCTGCATGAGGCCCAAACCTCATTAATTCTGGAGGAATTGGATCATGGACAGGAGAGGTGACCAATGCAGTTGGGGGGTAAGCTGGTAGGAGAGAGAGAGGAGATAAAGCCGGCAGCGCTGCAAAGAAAGGGGAGTGCATACAGGGGGGATCCAGGCAGCAGGGGAAAGGAGGAATCTAATCATGGACAGGAGGGGGTGATCAGTGGGGGGGAGGCGTCAATTACAGGAACTGATCCCCTGTATGCCTCTCCCTGCAGCAGCTGAAAGCTGGTAGGAGGAAAAGGAGATGAAGCCGGCAGCGCTGCAAAGAAAGGGGAGTGCATACAGGGGGATCCAGGCAGCAGGGGAAAGGAGGAATGGAATCATGGACAGGAGGGGGGCGATCAGTGAGGGGGGAGGCGGTAATTAGAGGAACTGATCCCCTGTATGCCTCTCCCTGCAGCAGCTGAAAGGAGATGAAGCCTGCAGCAGGGCAAAGGAGGAAAAGGATCATTGACAGTATGGGTGATGGGAGGGGGGCAATTACAGGAACCGATCCCCCTGTATGCCTATTCCTGCAAGCTGAAAGCCTGCTGGGGGGGGGGAGAAGCTGGTTTTCAGCTGCTGTAGGGAAAGGCATACAGGAGATCTATTCCTGTAATTCTCTCCTGACAGTCCCCCCCTCCCCCAGTGCCCTGATCACCCCCTTCTGTCCATGTTCAAATTCCCCCATGCCCCTGCTGACTGTGCTTCCCTGTATGCACCCCCCCCTTTTCTTGCAGCGCTGCTGGCTTCATCTCCTCTCCTCTCAGCTTCTGCAGGGGGGGAACTACAGGGGATCTGTTCTAGTAAATACCCCCCACTGCGCCAATCACCACTCCTGTAGATAATCTCCTTCCCGCTGCTCCCGCCGTCCCCCCCCCCCCATGTGCCCCTCCAGCAGTGCTGATAGCTTCTTCTGCTCCCTCCAACCAGCCTGGGTACAAGGGATAGGTTTAGGATGGAGTGCGGGTCAGGTAGGCTGTACTATGCCCTGTCCTTTTCTAACAGCAGCGCTGATTGGAGGTCAGTGTATAAGTGCCTCCATACATTGGTGGCCAGTGTGAGAAGTGACACCTTACATTGATGGTTGGCATGAGGACTGCTGTTTTGCATTAGTGGTCGATAAGAGAGTGTCCCCTTATGTTGGTAGTCAGTGATAGAAGTGCCACCATTCATTGGTGGTCAGTGGGAGAGACCGCGCTTGTATCGAAAAATTTTAATAAATGTACAAGTAAGGTTGCAAACGCCATAGTAACCACAACATACTCTTGTATTGTGTTGCGCTAAATTGTGTAAATATCAAGAAAAAATTAAAAGTCCCACAAAACCCAGAAAAGAAGTCCAATCCACACGTGAAAACAGTCCACCATGAATCATACATAATTCCAAGTGTCTTTGAGAAAATTTGAATAGTGTATCCCACTCCAAACAAGATCTCCACCACCATATGGTCACGAATGAAGGCTTACTGAAAATGTATGACCCTCATACTATAGAGAAGTCATATAAAACACGTGGAAATATTGGACATCCAAAGATAAGGTTCCTGGATCTGCTTGGCAGGATCAACCTCTAACATGAAGCACAATTGGCCACAGGTATCCTCCATCAACCTTCACTATGTCAGTACATGTTAAGGACTAAACAGGAGACCAAGCCCTCCAAAGAGTGAAAAAAACCCAAAGAGAAATTTAATTGAACACATACAATACATTTACATGTAAGAGAAAAGTCAATGCGCAGTAAAAAGTAATCTGGACCAGCTCGGCTCCACTTCTAGGAAACATGATGATGTCAACATGTAGCTCCACTGGCGCGTTTCGTCAGACATGATGTCTTCCGGGTTAGGTGCGTGTTTCATATGCTATGTTGTATGTTCTACGTTGTGTTTTATATATCTGACCCCTTCACTGTATATCCTATGTTGTGTTTAATACACATGATCTATGGGGGCCCTGGCCTGCTCTAAAGGGGGATCTATGGGGGCCCTGGCCTGCTCTAAAGTGGGATCTATGGGGGCCCTGGTCTGCTCTAAAGTGGGATCTATGGGGGGCCCTGGCCTGCTGTAAAGGGGGATCTATGGGGACCCTCCTCTAAACTGGATCTATGTAGGGCAGAGCATGGGTGACTTTAAAATGATGCCCCCCCTGAAAAAAGTTCTGCGGACGCCCATGCTCCGGTGTCTCCTTTGTCAGCCAGCTTCCCTGCACCTCTGGGTTCAGCTCCTCTCCGCTACTCTTCCGGCCCTCAGGACGACCCCTTGAGGCCGCATGGCGCCTCTGCAGAGGAGGAGGCAGCCGCCCCCTCCCTCTGGGACTCCGCTCCCTAAACGAAAGACCCCGCAACACATGTGACCCTGGCTTTTATACAGTATCCCAGCACGCACTGAGGAAACTTTCCCTCTGCCAATCATAGGACTGTATCAAAAGCCTATGCACCCATTCGTCAGGTTTCCTCCCACTGTCCAACATGCCTCCCTATTGGACCAGCGTGAAACACTCTCTAGACAGAGTTGCATGCTGAGCACAATGAGCAGACCTTACTAATAGATCCTGCTCTCTGATAGGCAGAGAGCAATATAAATTTCCCTGCAGCCCCTCTGATAGGCAGACAGAGCTCAAAACTATACTCTCTCAACTAGCACCTACCTAGGAGGGGGCTACACTCACCCCCCGCCAAACCGAGCCATGTCCTCACTAGCACCTACCTAGGAGGGGGCTACACAAAAAAGAATGATTAGTTAGACCCACAGATGTTTTTTTTTTTTTTTTTTTTTTTTTTTTTTTACCACTATTCTTTTATATTGGCTTTTGAAATTTACATATGCAGCAATTTAGAAATTGTATGCAAGATTTAGCACTGGGGAACACTTTTTGAAAGATAAAAGGTACATTTTACTGTATATACAGCTCTATAGATCAGACCAAAATGAGGGACAAAGGAGGAGGAAAAATGGACAGAGGGACTTTGTTCCAAATCCGGGACAGTCCCTCAAAATCCGGGACAGTTCGGAGTAGGATCGACCGATGTGCACTTTCCTCGCTATATCGGAATCGGCCTCCGAGGGTAACGATATTGCCGATATTTCAGGAAAGTGCTGTACCAGAGTGATGCCTGCAGCTAGAGGCATCACCCCGGTACTGGCGTCCATAGCCAACGGTCGGCTGTCTTGTAATGATAACCAATGCGGCTGAGAAGTCGCTCGGCTGTCATTACAAGGAGCGGGAGGGGACGTACCCCCTCCCGCTGCCTTCCACAGCTCGCCCGCGTCTCCCAATCCCACCGGGAGACCCAGGCAACCAGCCTGCACGGCCGACAAAGAGAATACCCGATCAAAGCCACATTCGGCTCTGATCGGGTCTCCATGTAAAATCCCCAAAGTGATGTCATGACCGAACTAAACAACACACCTCAGGAAATACCGCCATGGCTAACAGAAGATAGACTTAAAACTAAACTAGAGAAACTTAACATAAATAAATCAGCGGGACCGGATGGCTTGCACCCGAGGATTCTGAAAGAGCTCAGCCAGGTGATTGCCAGACCATTATTCTTGATCTTTAAGGATAGTTTACAGATGGGTATGGTGCCAGCTGATTGGAAAAAAGCCAACGTGGTACCAATATTTAAAAAGGGGCCGAGATATATCCCGGGTAACTATAGGCTGGTCAGCCTAACATCAGTAGTCTGCAAAATTTTGGAGGGGATGTTAAGGGACCACATACAAGACTTTAGTAATGAAAACTGTATTATTAGTAGTAATCAGCATGGATTCATGAAAAATCGTTCTTGCCAAACCAATCTATTAACCTTCTACGATGAAGTGAGCTGCCACCTAGATAAAGGAAAGCCGGTGGATGTGGTGTATCTGGACTTTGCAAAGGCCTTTGACACCGTTCTCCACAAACGATTACTGTACAAACTAAGGAAGGTAGGTATGGACCATAGGGTGAGTACCTGGATAGAGAACTGGCTCCAGGGGAGAGTCCAGAGGGTGGTGATTAATGGGGAGTACTCGGATTGGGCGGGTGTGGAAAGTGGGGTCCCCCAGGGTTCTGTCCTGGGACCAATCCTGTTTAATTTATTCATAAATGATCTAGAGGAGGGGATATCTAGTACAATCTCAGTATTTGCAGACGATACTAAATTAGGCATGCCAATATCTTCTATGCAGGATGTGGAAACCTTGCAAGCGGACCTGAACAAAATAACGGGGTGGGCAACTACATGGCAGATGAGATTTAATGTTGAAAAATGTAAAGTAATGTACCTGGGTGCCAGAAACCAGAAAGCAAGCTACTCACTAGGGGGGGAACCTCTGGGTGAGTCTAGGATGGAAAAGGACCTGGGGGTACTGGTAGACAACAGGCTTGGCAGTGGCATGCAATGCCAAGCCGCTGCAAGCAAAGCCAACAGAATACTGGGATGTATAAAAAAGGGGATTCACTCCAGAAATAAAGAGATTATTCTCCCGCTCTACAAGACTCTGGTCCGGCCACATCTGGAGTATGCTGTCCAGTTCTGGGCACCGGTCCTCAGGAAGGATGTGCTGGAACTGGAGAAAGTCCAGAGAAGGGCAAAAAAAATAATTAGGGGAATGGAGGACATCAGCTATGAGGAAAGACTACAAGCACTGAACTTATTCTCTCTGGAGAAGAGACGATTGAGGGGGGATATGATATCAATGTACAAATACTGTACTGGCGACCCTAGCATATGGAACAAACTATTCAGAGAAAGGGAATACAATAAGACACTTGGCCACTCACTAAAACTAGAGGAAAGGCGGTTTAACCTTAAAATGCGTAAGGGGTTCTTCACTGTAAGAGCGGTAAGGATGTGGAATTCTCTTCCACAAGCAGTGGTATCAGCAGGGAGCATTGATAGTTTCAAAAAACTATTAGATGGGCACCTTGGAGACCACTACATACAGGGGTACACAATGTACGGTTAAAAGCAAACACACACACATCATAGGTTGAACTGGATGGACTGATGTCTTTTTTCAACCTCACTAACTATGTAACTTCCGGGTACTCGGTGCCAGATTAAAAAAAAATTACAGCATTCAAAACAGCCAAACTTGGCGTTTTGAATGCTTTTAAGTGCAGAGGAGGGGTTTGGGGACTTTTAGACCCCCAGATCCCTCCAAAAGAGTACCTGTCAAAAAAAAAAATTTTAATGTACGAAAATACCGATATGCGATGACCAAATATTGGTATCGCCAATAAAAAATCGATATCGGTTGATCACTATTTGGGAGCTATGTATATGGAATACAGTAATGGAAATATGGTACAGCAGACAAAGTGAAGGCAACCACAGAATCACTCCAAGACAAACATGACAGCGAACCCGCAGAATTTGCGCTCCCTGAAAACACTTTGCTTTCTCCTAAAACTTGGAACAATACGAACTTCCGTCTAGTTCAGGTAACTGCTATTCACAGTTTCACACACTTCCCTCCATCTTTATATCGTTTTATTTTTAAGTTCAAATGTTGAAAAGTGCCAGCAGCAAATTCCGAAAGCTGACTCCAGTACATTCAGATTTCAAACATCAGCAAATGCATGCACATCCGCGGCATCCAGCATTATCCCTCAATCAATACCACGCTTTCATAAGCAACAGATCAAACGGCAGTTGGCTGCCGGAGATCAGGGTACAAACACCGACAACTAGATGAACTTCTCAAGGATGAAAGACGTCGGCTGATCTGTTGTTGCTGCCTAATGCATTCAATGTGACTTTCTAAAACTCTCTCTGCTGCAAGTTCTGTGTTGCTCGGAGTCTTTTATTACTAAGAAATCCATAGCCGACTGCGGAGGATGGTACATTCATTTCCAGGCAGGGGGCGCAAAAGGAGCCGACACAACAAAACAAGTGTTTGTCTAGTCTGGAGTCTCTAAACTCTTTTGCACAAGGGCCACATTGTGGGCTTTATAAATATTTGCAGGCTGAAAAAAAATCTGTTTTATAAAGACTGCCCCCCCCTCCTTTATATCCAGGAGAGGCTATCAGAGATTCTGATTACTTTCAGGACAGAGGCGTAATTAGAACCTTCAGGGCTCCAGTGCAAGCCTGGGGCTCTTCCCACTGATCCTGAGGCCCTTTCTGCTCATTGCGGGGCCCTTTATTACAAGTTCTGCAGTGGGTCCCCTTCCTGCCATCTTTGGGCCTCCCATGGTGGTGGAATGCTGACCGTCCTTCTCTCTTAGCGGGGAGCGACCGCGGGTGTCAGGCGGCAATCGGAGCCGCCTGCTCCGTGCATCAGCATCCCCCCTGGTGAGTAGGAGGCGGGAGCACGCTGCCGGTGGCGCGCACTCGCCCGCCCCCACGCAGGAGGGTCACCCTGCCACAGTATAATTGCGGCGGGCGGTCGGGAAGTGGTTAATGAAGTATTTCAGTAGTGGAAGCTTGCGGTAATTTAACACCGGCAGTAGCCAGCGTCCTTAACAACCAATAGTAAATAGCTGGTTGTTAAGGAGCGGGCAGCCACTGTGTCCCTAACAACCGTTGAGTCATCAGCTGTCAGCGGGGTTCCCCGCTGACAGCTGAATGTAAACAAAAGGTTTGCCGGCAATGAAACATTGTGAAACCCCCCACAATCTCCATACCAGGCCCTTCAGGCATAAATAACGCATGCTTGGACCACTATTTAAAGTGGTTGTAAAGACTGAAGGTGCATTCTATGCATGAAGGTAAAAAATCTTCAGCGTGCAGCTCCCCCCTCAGCCCCTAGTACTTATCTAAGCCCGATCTCGATCCAGCGACATGCACGAGACCCGAGGCTCTCCTAGGTCTCTCCCTAGGCTAAGCCACTGGCTCCCGCTGTTGTCAATCACAGCCAGTGAGGCAGGACTGAGCCATGCTCTCTGTGTCTTATGGGCGCAAAGAGCCAGCTTGGGAACCAGCATGCACGAGTGCCCCCACAGCAAGCGGCTTGCTATGGGGGCACTTGGCAAGAAGGAGGGGCTCAGAGCACCGGCGGGGGACCCGGGAAGAGGAGGATTGGGGTTGCTCTGTGCAAAACCATTACATTATTTTTTTTAAATACATTTATTTCCTTTACAATCACTTTAATTGCTGCATGCATTTAATTATTTATTTTCCTTCTGTGAATTGGGTTTAACTCCTGTTCATGCGGTATTTACTGAGCATTTTCAGCACTTTGTGGTTAATACAGCAAAACGGTGTAGTGAATTGACAGTTTCAGGATCACACGCAATATTTGGGCAAAGTGGGTCTGGACACCTAAATACTGCATGTGGGATGCTTTTGTGAATGGAGCCCAATGTCCTTGGCACAGTGGAGCTGATCGCATTTAGTCCCAAGGAACCAGCATGGGAAAGCCTCCCTATCTACACTCCCATGTATCTCTGTGACCAAAACAATGGAACGGACGAAACGCGTCAGTAGAGGGCAGTCTTTAGATGGGACTGGCATGTTTTCTATGTCATTCAATAAAACTTTTTAACCACTTCTGGACCGGAAGGATTTGCCCCCTTAATGACCAGGCCATTTTTTGAGATTCGGCACTGCGTTACTCTAATGAACAATTGCGCGGTCGTGCGACGCTTTACCCAAATAAATTTGATGTCCTTTTTTTCCAACAAATAGAGCTTTCTTTTGGTGGTATTTGATCACCTGTGCGATTTTTATTTATTGCACTATAAACAAAAAAACGACAATTCTGAAAAAAAAAAATATATTTTTCACTTTCTGCTATATAACATAACCCCCCCCCCCCCCAAAAAAAAAAATTTAAAAATCAAATTTTTTCATCCTTTTAGGCCAATTTTTATTCTGCTACATATTTTTAGTACAAAAAAATCCCAATAAGCGTATATTGATTGGTTTGTGCAAAAGTTATCGCGTCTACAAACTAGGTGAAAGATTTATGTTGTTTTTATATATATTTTTTTACTAGTAATGGCGGTGATATGCGATTTTTAGCGGTACTGCGACATTGCGGCGGACAGATTGGACCCCTAACTGACATTTTTGACACTTTTGGGGGGACCAGTGACATTACTACAGTAATCAGTGCTAAAAAATATGCACTGTCACTGTACTAATGACACTGGCAGGGAAGGGGTTAACAGTATAGGGGAGCAAGGGGTTAAATGTGACCCTAGGGGAGTGATTCTAACTGTGGGGGGGCGTGGCTTCTGAGATGACCATAAAGACATATGATCCTATATAGAAGGATCACAGGAGCTCTGTGATCATTCCAGGGAGAAGGGCACTTGCAGGAAAGGGTTTAAACTAAGGGCGATCAAAGGGTTAAGTGTGAGCCTAGGGGGGGTTGTTCTAACTGAATAGGGGAGGGACTTGTTAAATGAACACAGAGACCTGTGATCCTAAATAGGATCACCGGCGCTCTGTGATCATTCCTGGGAAGAACGGTCAGCTGTGTTTACAACAGCCGACCGTTCTTCTCTCTCAGCGGGGAGCGATCGCGGGTGCCCGGCGGCAGTCGCGGCTACCAGCCCAGTGGATCAGGATCCCCGCTGCCTAGTGGGGGCGGGAGCGCACTCGCCTCCCGTGAGTGCTCCCGGGGACCGCTGTACAGGTACGACGGTTCGCGAAGCCAAGCCAGCCTGCCGCAGTGGTTACTAGATGACGTCATCAAAGTATGACTGCTTTTATATATGCCCACGGTGGAGTCTCTTGCAGCTTGCACCCGAGTTTCAGAGGGCCGTGGAGCAGTGGCAACCTCACCTGTTGCATTGCAGTCCGTTTTCTCTGCACCTTCAGTACACATTGCACCAATTTCTGCCTGCATTGCAGGTAAGAGACAACTTTTCTAGTCTGGTTTCCTCTTGTATCAATAATAAAAAGAAAGTTTTGGTTTGACGAAAACTTTAAATGATATGTTTATAGACGGAGGAAGGTGCAGAGTGCAGCAGATGTTTTTGAAGTACAATGTTTTTACTGAACCATTCTCAGGTTATGTATTTTTTCCCTGTCCTTAGCTATTGTTTTTTATGAAGCAGATGGGGAATATAGCTGTGATTTAACACAAGCTGTTAAGATTAACAAGCTTACATCTGAAAACTACTTTTATTATTAAAAATAAGGTAAGCTGATACTTAAGGATAGATGTCTAACTTTCACTTATTAAAAGTTTAAGGCTGACTCAACTCCAGCAAAGATTAATAATGCTTGTGTAGCGCTACCCCCACAGGAGCCGCTTGGTAATTCAGGTTCTCTGTTCTGCGCCTGGTTGAATGGAAGTCAATTATAAGAACACAAGTATAGATATCTTTAACTGCTCTGTGAATTAGCAGCAGGAAATAGACACAAGACATTTTAGTGCTAAATTAACTTATTGTATCGGTATGGGTTAGAATAAATGGTTGCTCGAGCAGTATAATCACCATGCCAAGATAACTTAGAACAGAGTTCTGTACCACTAGGCTTGAATTAACTCATGAATCGGCAACAAATAGTATATATAAGCATTAACTGCACTGTGCATTAAAATACTATAACCAGTCTATAGTGCACTCTATGATATGGTACAATTTCCCATAAGAGGTACCTGTTTGCATAAGTAATAGGTGAAGGGCTCTGCGTAGCCACTGAAAGGGACAGTCTTTAGTAGTAAATTTTCAGCTGGCCAGTGTTGGGGCCCAGTTGTACCGTTGGTGCACTTGAGAATATTTCCATTCGAGATTGCAGGCAGCAATAAGGCTACTAGAAGACTGTTTGGTCAGTTTCTAAATGACGCAATCTCTCTAGGAGAAGATAGTAACTCCCCACAACAGCAGCTCACCAGCCCTAGTGATATTGCAGCTCAACTTCCAGTCACACACAGTGATTAGTCCACACTCTGCTCTGCACCCAGGTGACTCTTTGGCATTCCCAAACTCAGCGCTTTGGATCCAGCTTAGGCCGCTGATATGCAGTAGTGATGGTGCACATTGGACTGCGAAAGTGCACTCTCTAGTCTCCCTCAAGAGGATGCTGTGTCCTAAATAGCCTGAGAAAATGAAGTTCTTTTCCTTCCTTCTGGCAATCTCTCTCTGGGAAATGCAGTTCAAAAGCTCTTGATGACAGTAGAGTCTCTCTCCTCTGGACTACAGTTCCCCCAGTGCACTGCAGTGTAAGAGGTATCTGTTTGCATAAGCAATAGGTGAAGAGCAATGGGTGAAAAGTAGTAACTTTTCAGCTAGCCAGCGTTGGGGCCCAGTTGTCCCGTTGGAGCACTTGTGAATTTCCTTTCAAGATTGCAGGTAGCAATAAGGCTACTAGAAGGCTGTTTGGTCATTTCCTAAATGATTCAATCTCTCTAGGAGCAGATAGTAACTCCCCACAGCAGCAGTTCACCAGTCCTAGTGATATTGCAGGTCAACTTCCAGTCACACACAGTGATTAGTCCACACTCTGCTCTGCACCCAGATGACTCTTGCCAAATTCAGCGCTTTGGATCCAGCTTAGGCCGCTGATATGCAGCAGTGATGGTGCACATTGGACTGCGAAGTGCACTCTCCAGTCTCCCTCAAGAGGATGCTGTGTCCTGTACAGCCTGAGAAAATGGAGTTCTTTTCCCTCCTTCTTGATTACAGTAGAGTCTCTCTCCTCTGGACTACAGTTTCTCCATGCAGTGCTGCCTATTGAACTCTTGCTGCTCAGTAGGTCCCTCCTCTTGCTGAGATAGCTATTAACCAGCTCAGTACCGCAGGGCAGCAGCTGCTGCCAGTGTTTCTCTCACTCTCAATTCTTAGCCAAGCACCTGGCTACACTTGTAAATGTTTTTTTCTACAATTATGAGAACCAGACTCAGATTCTACCATAGCTAAGTCGTTAGCAAAAGGGTTGTCGGTTCAAATCTCAACCATGGCACTAGTTCCCCAGAGGTTGCATGTTTTCCCTGTGCCTGTGTGGGTTTCCTCTGGGTACTTTGCTTTCCTCCCACATGCAAAAGACATGCTAGAAGGATAAATGGCTTCTGTCTAAATTGGTTTAGTATGGGTATGCATGAATGTCAGTTAGGGACCTTAAGTTGTAAGCTCTTTGAGGGCAGGGGCTGATGTAAATGTATAATAAATATGTACAGTACAGAACTGCGTAAATTGATGGCCCTATATAAGTACTTGTAATAAATAAATAATATGTCGTCACAGGGGAACAAACAAGGGGGAGCTACATAAAAGACTTCCTGTACAAAGGTCGTATAAAGGAGTTAGAGGCCAATGGTTTGTTATAGAAAGGAGCCTGACCTTTAATGGTACTGGAAGCCAAACGCTGGTCCAGACGCCGCTGTAGGAATTGCCTTGTGGAAATGGGAGAAGCCCCAAAACTCATGCCAAGTTGTGTCCAACGTTAGACCTTGTGAGAAGCAAGCATCCTAGCTTTTAACATTTTGGAAATTACAGATTCAGAGATGCCCATGTCTCTCAGAATAGTCAGTGCCCAAGAAGCAGTGTGGTCAATAGGTCAGAGGATCCAGACAATCTGGATGAGCCCAAGTCTTACCACTTCAGAGAACCTTACCTCCAGGTGTGCCTATCAAAGTCCTCCTTAAATGAAGGAGAGCTCATTAGAGTCCTCCCTAACATCCTCCCTAACATCCAGGCATGCACATCACAGTGTCTCCCCTTACATCCAGGAGTGCCCATTAGAATCGCCCCTTATGTCCATGAGTGCTAATCAAAGTCCCCCTTAGATCCAAGAAAGCCTTTTAGTCTCTCCTTAGATCAAGGAATGTACATCAGATTACCTCCTTATACCCAGGAGGGCCCATCAGAGTCCCCCCTTACGTCTAGGAATGCCCTGGCTTGCTGGCAGTGGATGGGCCTGTCTCCATATTATGATACACAGACCACTAGCCAGCCTGGGTATTTTCAAGGACAGTTGCTGCAGGCCAGATAAAATCTTCTAGTGGGCCCACAGGCCACAGTTTGGAGAACCCTACACTAGCATATCTATTGCTTCTAATAGAGGATCCCTGTACCTGCTGGAGACAAACCTACCTACTTTGTTGTTGAACTTGGAGGCCAGAAGGTCAGACTCTCCCAATCTGTGACACAGGATAAGAAGTTCCGCTCAGGACAGTATCCCCTCTACCTTTCTTGCCATGCCAAGACTTTTGGTTTCTTCCTGAAGGTTGAGGTACAACACTGCCAAGACGGTATCCAGATTATTTTGGATCGGGTGACCTTCCAGCAGGATGATCCAACTCTACAGAGATGCTCAAATCACCCAAAGCCCCAGGATGTTGATCAGGAGACAAGATGTCAGAGCAAAATTTTCGAGCCACCAAGCCAGGGACAAAGTGGTCCCCAATGCCAAAAATACCAGTCTGCCTAGGAAATGGACTGATCTGTCCCATGATGACAGAGTATTGCATTGCAGGGGTCTGGAGTGAAACTGGGCAAATGGGACTACCTCAAAGAAAGCCTTCCATCCAACCCAGGACATGAGTTGCCTGACTCCTGGCCTGGGAGGATGCATCATCTGGGATAGGAGAAACTGGAGTTTCTCTTGAGGCAGAAGTGAGAAATACTCCTGGGCTTTGTCTAGGACTAAACCAAGATGCTCCAAATGATGAGTCAGTTAGGACCATAAGGTGTAAATATTCTATATTATCTTGTAATGGAGAATAAAGTAGAATTACAATGTGCTGATTCATCATTTAGTGACTATAAATCAAACAAAGTGCAAAGCAGATGATGATCTGGAAGTTTCAGTATGGGTCAACTATGTGAATCAGAATGAGTAGAATATACGACTCACGATTTAAGAGAATAAGGAATCTATAAACTTTTTGGACTTGCTGTTAAAAGGTGCAGTATGTGACATGAAATTGGAAGTAGAAGTGTACAGAAAACCCATTTCTCGTAATTCTCTCCGCAATGCCGCCAACTGCTATCCTAGGCATGGTATTTAAGCAGCTCAAAAAGGAGAATTTATTAGGATAAGAAAAATTGTTCCAATATTGGGATGTTAGAGAGGGAGTAAGGAGTTTTGAGTGAGAGATTCCTGAAAAGTGGATATCCTAGGAACTTAATTTAGTCTCGGGCTGCAACAGCATTATGGTTGCCCTCTAGATCACAGTGCACCTCCCTTACTTTATGCTGTTGCTGGGAAGAATCTGGGGGCAGAGCTGGGAAGCAGCAACTGCAGGATCTGGAGGAGGACTGGAGGAGGGCTGTGGCTTCACAGAGAAGTGCATTATCTGTAGAAGGAGTTCTGTCTTCCTCTCTGCTGCTGACCGCTGAGACATGGTGGGGGGCGGAGACAAGGGGGGGGGGTGCCGCAGCTGCAGTAGAGGTGCGAGGGTCACATGAAATGGCCTGATGGGCTGGATTCTGACTGCGGGCCTTGTGTTTGACACCTGTTCTAGGGACTCCCTGGGCATAGCATACGGATTTGAAAAGTAAAATTGTAGGGAAAATTTTTTAAGAGACAAAAAAGACACAGAATAGACATAGCCAGTGGAACCAAATAGGACAACATAACAAGAAAGTATTTTTCTCTACTAAATATAGTTTAGAATTTGAGAACATAGAAAAATAGCGAGAAGACATCACCAGTGTTGCTTAAAGTGGTCCTCATAGTCAAAAGTTTTTATTCAACCCAATGGCATTCTCTGCAATAAGGTATAAAACAGTCCACTACCTGTCCTACCCATCCTCATCCCTAAATACTTACCTGGCTCCTGTCACCGCTCCAATGCTATCTCTGCTGCAGCACTGCTCCCCTCAATTCCTGCTTTAGCATCAAACACCTGTGAGGGGGAGTGGCTTATTAGCTCTGTGGGTCTATGGATGCACACAGCCCAGACTCAGAGTGTGCTCTCACGATACCCTCTTTAGCATTTGGCTTGTTTAGAAGGCACCCAGAGGAGGGAGGAGTGGACAGCAATGGTGGGGGAGAACCAAAGAGGAGGAGATGGACTGCAATATCGTTGCACAGAGCAGGTAAGTATAACATATTTTTTATTTTAACCAAAACATTTTTTA
The DNA here is from genome assembly GCF_965119305.1 of Pelophylax lessonae. NCBI lineage: Eukaryota > Metazoa > Chordata > Amphibia > Anura > Ranidae > Pelophylax > Pelophylax lessonae. The sequence goes on along the minus strand of NC_138777.1, from coordinate 235,939,321 downwards.
TCACTTTAAAAGAAACAATGGGTAGATTTGTTTCTCTTTTACAATAAACAAAGTTCCACCCAGGGGCGTACCTACAGGGGTTACAATTGCGACCCGGCCCCATACTCCAGGGGGCCTATGTGGTGCCTCAGTAAAAATCAAGCATCTCCTGTAGGGTCCCAATTTGGATTCACCCCTTTTCTATGGATATTGTAGGACCCACCGATAATGGGGTACTTTGACGCAGTGGTGGGCTTGAGCACGATATGGCCATATGGTGGGACTAAACCCCCATTTTTATTTATGGATTGTCTCCATATTTAATAGTCATTTCTTTTGCATGGTTGCGCTATTCTTTTTTAATATACATGTTGCTTGGTCCATAGCTGCACCGGCTTTAGATATACATGTTCAGGGTTTGCTCCCCCAATTTTTTGCTTGTTTATTATGTATTCAGTCTGACCAGACTTCTGTGGTTGAGCATCCCACCCCCCACACACACCTGTACTCTATCAGAGTCCACCATCAAGTAGATACAGGAGGAGTCCTTTGTAGTGCATTAGCACATCCATCCCAGCAAGGAGTGTTGTCTCCAAGGGTTGGAGAGGCTGGATTCACCCCTTTTCTATGGATAGTGTAGGACCCACTGATAACGGGGTACTTTGACGCAGTGGTGGGCTTGAGCACGATATGGCCATATGGTGGGACTAAACCCCCATTTTTATTTATGGATTGTCTCCATATTTAATAGTCATTTCTTTTGCTTGGTTGCGCTATTCTTTTTTAATATACAATTTGCATGTCTGTCCGGTATGTCTAGCCAACGCCATCTCCTATCTGTAAGGAGAGTCACGTGAGAGGGAATTAAAGTTTAATTGAACTGTCCCTTTTTTGCCAAATTTTGGGCAAAGTGAAAACCCCTTTTTCCATTTGTCCCTAGCAACAGGCACATTCTGATTCCCATGTGGGTAGGTGCAGCGAGCAGAAAACACACAGTGCAGTAAGAGGAATATATTGTAACAGAAGTCCAGCAATACACAACAGACCAGTTGGGAAGACAACCTGACCGGGAACGCTTACAAGTGTTGACAGCAATAAGATAGCAGACTGAAGACTCAGAGATGTCGATAGCATCTGTCTCGAGGTGCAGAACGCAGCCTGGCAGGTCCATACCCAAACAGGGAGGATTTCAGGAAGAATGGCGTGTTTCTGCACTTTCCCTACTCTTACAGAGCCTTTCCCTGAGGCTCAGCACCTGTCCCTGAGAGATGGGTAACCTGTCCCTACTCTAGCTTAAATGGACTCTCCCGGACCCAAGCTGGCTGCCAAAGTCACTTCGGATACCAGCATCCTGTTGGAAAGGAAATCATAGAGGAACCAGGTTCTCCTTGACTTCCTCCTCCAATCTGCACTGCTGCTGCGGACAAGCACCACCTGCAGTAGAGAAAAGGGACTGCACCTGCCTACACCCAGAAGTACAGTAGCCCCCTCAGCAGCCCCTGATGAATATGGGATCCCCCACCCTGCCCAGCCAGGCACAGAGAATTTTCTACAGCACTCTTGAATCAAGAAACAGTTCTTGCAGCTTTGTTTTGGGGGTTTTATTAGGGGTATTTAACTTGGATGGGGTTAAGACTATTATGGGATGCCCACTTGACTTTAGCAGAACTTTTCAGGGACAACTTCTTCTGTAAAGTCTATTTGCCCACTCCTCAGCTCCTCCAGCACAACACTTGCTTGCAGCAAAAAAAATAAAAAAATTCCCAGGACCAGCTGGCACACTCTTAGGTGATCTGATGATAGGGCTCAGTCAGATTTTAGCAAATGTGCCCTTTATAGGAAGGGACCGCGGACACCTTGGTTGTGTAGCAAATTCCTAGTGCCAAGCTGTCCTCCTGCGGCTACTGATCCCAGCACCACCTCCTGAGGCACTGCCAGCCCATCTAGCTGCAGCTGCCCCTTTCTCTAGCCCTCCTGGCTAATCTTCCACAGTTCTCCCAGACTGACTCTGTATCCATCTCAGACTGCTTTCATCCAGTCCTCTCAGGTTGTCCTCCCTGACTGTAACACTCACCAGCCCACCTGGCTGTCTTCTCCTTGGAGATCTCCTGGACGTGCTCGCTGGCTCCTGCTGTCCTCGCACCTACTCCCGTTCCACTGAACAATATTACTCCTTGGGATATCAGAGGATCCCTCCTGCACCGGAGCTCCCAGGCCCGAGGTCCCCCCCCCCCCTAGGGCTAGGGGGTTACCCTCAACGGCCCATAAACAACCTCCTAGTACTCCATCCCCAACTTCTGTAGCAGCAAACAGTTTTGGGAAACCAGTGATGGACTCAGGACATAGACTTTAGGAAAACAAACCTTTTTTTCACCAGCTAAGCAGCTTGTCAGAAAGGCAGAGTATTATAAATTCTGCTAAAACTTTAAAAGTAAAACAAAACATTTTATCAGAAGCAACCATTTTGTTTATGCTGTCCTCATATTGTCACGGTAGCCAAACCTACAGGTGCTGCCACATTCCCCCCTTTGATGCTATCGTAGCGAAAGTTTGAGCAGAGACTAAGCATCACATAGCATCATTGCAGACCACCAAGTCCAGGGAGGACCCCTAGGGCATGGAAGGGAGTAATGGTGGTCCTGGTTTATCCTACCCCATGTTGCCCTAGCGGCACCGTCCCACTAGGGACAAAAGTTCCAAAATTCCCTAGTGCAACCAGTTCCTAGCTTCCTTGAGTAGATGTATCTATTATTTGTCAGGTACTCATTTTCCCATACTAACCACCTCCCCCCCCCAACCTCTCCTTGGGAAGTAGTTGAGGTTAATGGCAGAGCACACATCAAAAATCAGGCTTGCTGCTGTGTTGGGGTTGGTTTTCTGGGGGACGGTTTATCAGCTTGCCTGTGGAGCCAAAGTTCAGAACAGTCAACCAAGATTTGGTGGGTGCATAAGTGGGGCTATAACCGGTTGCCTGGTTCCCTGTGGTGCACATTTCTTGGTATTTTCATTATGCATACAAGTGCCAGTTACTATACCTTTGCATTTGTAATGAGAATGCCATAGCAACATTCTGGTGGTTATGGGCCAGGTTAGCATCCAGGTGTGTGACTGGAGCAGAGCTAGCAGATATCAGATATCCTTTTCTTCCGCCGTGCGTTGACCCAACAGCTTTCAGGTATGTGTTGGGAGCAGGGTTGCAGATATCAGATGTCCTTTTTTTCCACCGTGCGTTGACCTAACAACTTCCAGGTATGTGTTGGGAGCAGGGCTGCAGTCCAACTATCTTCTGCCTTGCGAAGGCCTGACAGCTATCAGATGTGTGTCAGGGGCAGGGCTGGATTTCTTCCCTCTGATTTCTTTGGTCAGTTTTAACTTTAGCGGGTCCTGGGGGTCTACTGTACTCAGCAAGGAGTCTGTGTGGTCAGCAGCTCGCTTTGCCCTGGAGTGATGTATCCAAGGGGTCACCTCGGCCACCTTAATGGCTGTGGGGGTTGGAAGTAGAACAGTATAAGAGCCTCTCCATTATTTCCCTAAAGGGGTTGCGTTCCACTCTTTCACCCACGCTGCATCTCCTGGTACAAAGGGGTGGACTGGGTTTGACAGAATTTTGGGGAGTTTCTCCTGAACCCATTTCCCCAAGTTCTGCATATTCTCCCCTAGTTTCTGTAACAGTTCACGGTTCACCACCCCACCTATCTGGTGTAGGTCTCCATTGATCTCTTTTATTATGGATGAGGGCCTACCATGTAGTACTTCAAGAGGGGACAATTTTGTCCTCTTTGTTGTAGCACTTCTTAGCAGAGAAATGGGCAGCATCAAGGTCCACTTCATTTGGGTTTCCTAACAGAGTTTGGCCAGTTGCAATTTTATGGTATGATTTCCACTTTTCCAGAGCTTTGAGGTCGATACGCGGTATGTAGTTTCCAAGTGAGCTTGAGTGCTGTTGCTAATTCCTAGAGGCACTTGTGAACAGGTCAGGCCGTTGTCTGGGCCTATGGAGGAGGGGATTCCATATCTGGAGATAATTTCCTGGATCAGGCATTTGACCATTACTTTTGTAGTCTCAGTTCATGTGGGCTATGCCTCTACCCAGTCAGAATAGGTGCAGACGGTCACCAGCAAATATTTGTATCCTACTGAGGGAGGCATGACAGTGAAGTCAACCAGTAATTCTTCCATTGGTTAGGCTCCTAAAGCTTGTATTCCAGGAGTTTGTACAGGCCCTTGTCTGGGGTTGTTTAGGGCACATTCTGCTGGCTGCAGCTTGTGCCAGTGTGGGTAGCCGGGGAATATAAAAATGTCTCTGTAGGGCCTTTTCAATGGCTGTTTTGACTAAGTGTGTTCCCCTGTGGAATTCTGTCACTAACTCAGTTGCTACAGCAGCTGGGATGACAATTCTTCTATCCTGCAGCTGGTACCACCGGTCTTCCCTGCACTTTCCAGGTTCAGGCTCTAATCATTCCTGTTCTGCCATGGTATAGACTGGATCCCATTCAGAGAGTGGCACTGGGAACAGTGGGGCCATTACCTGTTGTGGGGCCACTGGAATGCTGCATCCCTGGCTGCTTAATCTGCTTTTCTGTTGCCTCTAGCTGCCTGGGAGCCTCCCTTCTGATGGCCACTACAGTGGATCACTGCAACTTCAGAGGGGGCCCATACTGCTTCAGAGAGTTCCAGTATTCCTGTCCCATATTTGATGCTCTTTCCTCTGGATGTAATGAGCCCTCTTTCCTTATACAGGGCTCCGTGAGCATGGAGAGTCAGGAAGGCATACTTAGAGTACACATAAACATTCAGTCTCAGTCCGGCAGCTAGTTGTAATGCTCTGGTTAGTGCGATTAGTTCTGCTTTCTGAGCAGAGGTTCCCTCTGGTAAGGCTCCGGCCTCTATCACTGTCTCCTGTGTAACACTGTGTAGCCGGCGTAGCAGATCCCATCTTTTACAAAGCTGCTGCCATCAGTGAAGTACTAAACATCTGGCTTTTCCAAGGAGCTGTCTTTCAAGTCTGGCTGACTTGCATAGACTTCATCCATTACCTGGAGGCAGTTATGTGCCAGAGGTTCTCATGAGGTGGGAAGCAGAGTGGCTAGGTTTAGGGTATTAACTAGTGATCGACCGATATCGATACCGATATTTTGGTCAATGCATATCGATATCGGCCGATATTTTCGTACATTTAAAAACATTTTTTTTTCTTTGACAGGTACTCTTGTGGAGGGATCTGGGGGTTTAAAAGACCTCAAACCCCTCCTCTGCACTTAAAAGCATTAAAAACGCAGTTTTACTAAAAGTTAGTGGGTCTTTTGCCAGCTGAAAATTTCCCCCTCTATAATAGCTGTCTGATAAAGTTGAAGTTTGTCCATGTCTTCCTTTCTATTTGGATCCCAAAGAGGGTCTGCTTTTGGATAGTGTTCTGCAACCCAGCCGGGGGAATGGGGGGGGGGGGGGGTTACAGTCATCTTTTCCTAACTTTTCAACATACTTTAGAGCTGCCTGGCTTATTCTATGTCTCTCCTCCATATTGACTCACGAGGGTTTGGGAGTTTTCCAGTTCAGTAGGTCCGTTGTGGTGAAAAGGGGTGTAGATTAGAGTCTGTTGTCCCCCTACAGCTTGTTCCCTCATCTGCATAGCTGAGTTGAAGGACGGTGCGAGAGTTTGGTTACTGGCACCGGGATTCTTTGGGGTGGAAGTGGATACTTGACATGTGCGCTCATTGGTCGCTTCTGTTATCTCATTTGAATCTCAATGTACCTTATTTATAATGACAGTGTCACCCCTGGAAGTACATGTGGAAGCATGTACACTGCAATTATGCATTTAACGGGGTCTGGTTATCTTCCTGGGAAGGACAATAACTTAAGCTTGATTCCCCCAGTCTACAGGGTGGGGCGTCATACCTGCCCGAGACTTGTCCCTCTACATATGAAGGAGGCTGGTTGTCTGCCTCCACTAATCTCTTCCAACAAGCTATATTTGTAACTTGACCATGTTTCTGTGACTCAGTTCTAACGTGTACAAGCAGTCTAGCGTGTTCTAGCAGTCGGTCAACGGTCTCTAAGTCAAATGTTCCCTGCAGGGGCCACAGCGCTCCATAGCCTTTCTCGCACAGTGTTTCTAGTCTTTTAGGACTACGTTTCAGTTTGCAACCTTTACAGAATCCCTTCCTGAAATTTTTGCTCATACACTCTAGGGGCGGATAGGACTGACTGATTCCAATCCATTTTGTAGCCCTTGAGATGCCAACACAAACATAGAGGGTAGAGTAAGGTTTTGAGAATCTGGTAAGGGGTCCAAGACTCTCGACACAATGGGGTTAATTAGACAGCGCTTTCCTCCTATCAGCGGCTCACACGCTGTTGCCTGGCTGAGGAATGCACCTACACGGAGTCCCTCTCGCTTCGTTGCTGGGCAATGTCTCATACAGACACCATTCACACCAACCTTTGCCACCCGATATTACTAACTGACTGAGGTCTGCCCAGGATGTGCAATCATCCAATCTGGGTTTCCTCAGGAGGTGATCAAGCCGTTTCCTCAGGAGGTGATCAGGCTCCCCTTCCCTCAAATACCATTGAGAGGTCCTGTCTGACTATTATCCCAAACCAAAAGGCAAAGATATTACCTGGTCTGAAGTGAAGCTCCAACTCCCGAGTCCAGGTTCAAGAGGCCGTCAGGATGGCTTCGGAGCAGGCGACCAGAATGTAGCGTAGTCTCCCAGACATTTTGTCCGGTGGTGCCTGAGACGCAGTGGTAATCCAAGGGGCCAGCTCCGCACCAATCCCTGTGGGTCATGGTGGAAATGACCACCCTGCCTCAGTTTTCCACCTGGCTTCCCGGCTAATGCACCAAGGAATTTAGCAGCAAACCATTTTGAGAAACCAGTATTGGACTCCGGACACAGACTTCAGGAAAACAAACCTTTTATTCGCTAGCGAAGGGGACTTAGTAGGACTCAAGTCCAAAAGCTAAGCACAGGATATAGGCGGGTACACTGTATATATATATATGTATATATATATATATATATATACACACAGGGCTTTTTTTCAGCGGGAACGCGGGGGAACGCAGTTCCTGCACCTCAAACACTGAATGTATGTAATGCCAAGGGGTGCTGGGTTGTGCTGAAGGGTCATTGATGCTGGGGGATCTTATGTTCCTGAAGAAGATCTATTTTTGCGTGGTGGTCTATTATTGCTGGGCAGGTCAATTATTGTTGCTGGTGGGGAATCTATCATTGCTGAGGGGGGAAGGCTTATGTTGCTTGGGGGTCAATTGTTGCTGGAATAGATCTACTGTTGAGGAGGGGTATGTTGTTGCTATAGCACATCAATTTTTATGTGACAGTCTATTGTTGCTGGTGAGGAATTTATTGTTGTTGGTTGGGCTTATGTTGCTGGAAGGGATCTACTGTTGAGAGAGGAGGTCTACTGTTCCTGGCTGCTGGAGAGTCTATTGCTGTTGGGCTGGTTGCTGAGAAATCTGTTGTTGCTGCCGGGATCTATTGTTGCTGGCTGCGGAATATCTATTTTACTGCTTTTCTTGTTTTTAACAAATTCCATGTAAATAACTTATCACCACAAAATGCTAGTTGGTTCTTCTTTCTCTAAAAGGGGCAGTACTGGGAGGTGGGTGGGGGTGGAACCAAGGGATGGTGCTCAGAGGTAGGTAGGGAGTGGAGACAAGAAGTCACTCAGAAAGGGTTAGTTCCTGCACCTATTCTCTGAGAATATATGTATATATATATATATATATATTAGCAGTTGGGACATATTTCATATGCATAGTATACTTTTTCTGTAGCATCTAAAAACAAATGACATTTGAGGTTTTTCACTTATATCTTTTATCTCTCTATCTGAACTTGATCCCTGCTGCTAGAAAGTTCATTTGTTTCACAGGAACAGAGAGAGATAGACAGAGACAGACAGGGGGGAAGGGGTGTCTTAGTTACAAGCAGCTTGTCAGAAAGGCAGAGTATTATAAATTCTACTAAAACTTTAAAAGTAAAACAAAACATTTTATCAGAAGCAACCATTTTGTTTATGCTGTCGCCATATTGTCACGGTAGCCAAACCTGCAGGTGCTGCCACATTCCCCCCTTTGATGCTATCGTAGCGAACGTTTGAGCAGAGACTAAGCATCACATAGCATCATTGTTGCAGACCCCCGAGTCCAGCGAGGACCCCTAGGGCATGGAAGGGAATAATGGTGGTCCTGGTTTATCCTGCCCCATGTTGCCCTAGCGTAACACTCCCACTAGCCAAACCTACAGGTGCTGCCACACTTCCATCCAAACTCTGCTGTGCAGCTGGGCTGACCTTGAGTATTTGAGGGAGCCTGCCCCCTGCCAACCCATCTGTTGGGGATAGATCAGGGCCCTCGTGAATAATCCAGGCAGCTCCTCCTCACCTCCACTCCCATTCTTCTAGAAGTTTCAAGCAAGTTCCAGAAGTTTGGGGGAGGTACCAGAAATGCTGCCTGATGAGTCATACCAGCCTCCCTGGATCACTCACCAGATTAAAACTCAGGCTTGGCTGCCAGCCAAGCTGAAACATTTTACCTACACTAACAAAAACCTAACACTACCTACTCTAGCACACTAGAGGGTGCTACCTAGGTCTGTTATTTCATCCGTATGGTCTGTTGTTATTCAGGTCTTTATTTGAGATTCATACTTGCTCTTGGAATTCTTTGCTCTTTAGACGTAGTGAGTGCTGCCACTTACTGAACCTGTAAAAGGAAGAGACATTAATAATGTGGCCCGGGAATACACAGCTATCGATGTGTCTGGATGGGCCTAGCTCTCTATGTGGACATCCATTATCCCATCTCTGATGAACAGGACCGGACTACGGTTAAGTTAGCGATAAGAATGTTTATTACCGTAACAAGGAGGTTTCAGGATGCTCAGAGATTCCCCGGGGAGCTTAATGAGTTATCAACTGGCTTCCACTTCCAGGAGATGAGCTGTCAAGGCACACCTCATAGAACAATGATTAATGGGCTCTAAATATGATCCGTCTGCTGATTAATACTGTGTATTAATGTATCTCTTTTCCCCTGTGGGGATTCACATACAGAGAGCTTGTACAGCTTGCTAGTCTTCATCCCCCTTCCCCGCTGAGTTTTCTGTGTAAATAAAAAAAAATCGAATAACTTTCCCTCTAGCAAAAGCTCCGGAATAAGGGGGAGGATTTTCTTTCTTAAAGTGGCTTAAAGTAGTTTCTTTGTTAATCTTTCTGCATTATTCCCTCTCCCCCCACCCTGCATTGCTGATCCTGTTTGAACCCAACATCAGAAAAAATGAAGATGCAACAATGCCACTTGCCCTTTGCAAAGCTCCAATGGCTTTCTGAAGTCGCCTGTGTCTTCCAAATGGCAGTCTGGCCTTAACCCTTATTAAAGAAAAATACACTACATGGGGAACTGGTTAGGAATGGGATTATGGAAGAATCTGAATAATCCTCATTAACCCATTGCTGACCTCCCCATAGCAGATTTACTGCTACAGGGTGGCCGTTTTGTGCAGAATCATGTATATACACACTATATTACCAAAAGTATTTGGACGCCTGTCTTTACACGCACATGAAGTTTAATGGCATCCCAGTCTTAGTCCATAGGGTTCAACACTGAGTTACATAGTTAGTGAGGCTGAAAAAAGACAACGGTCTATCCAGTTCAACCTATAAGTGTATGTGTGTGTTTGATTACATATTACGTATACCCCTGTATGTTGTGGTCGATAAGGTGCCCACCTAATAGTTTTTTAAACTATTGATGCTCCTCGCTTCCTTCCACAAGCAGTGATACCACTGCTTGTGGAAGAGAATTCCACATCCTTACTGCTCTGACAGTAAAGAACCCTACATGCAGTTTAAGGTTAAACCACTTATCATCTAATTTTAGCGAATGGCCGCAAGTCCTTTTATATTCCCTTTCATTGAATAGTTTTTTCCCTATGCTAGGGTCACCAGTACAGTATTTGTACATTGATATAATATCCCATCTAAAGCGTCTCCTCTCCAGAGAGAATAAGTTCAATGCTTGCAGTCTTTCCTCATAGCTGATGTCCTCCTGTCCCTTCATTAGCTTTGTTTTCCTTCTCTGGACTCTCTCCAGTTCCAGCACATCCTTCCTGAGGACCGGTGCTCAGAACTGGACTGCATACTCCAGATGCGGCCGGACCAGAGTCTTGTAGAGTGGGAGAATTATCGTTTTATCTCTGGAGTAAATCCCTTTTTTTAATACATTCCAATATTCTGTTGGCTTTGCTTGCAGCAGCTTGACATTGCATGCCATGGCTGAGCTTGTCGTCTTCTAGGATCCCCAGGTCCTTTTCCTTCTTAGATTCCCCAAAAGGCTTTCCCCATAGTGAGTAATCTGCGTTCGTATTTCTGGTACCCTTTTCTGGCATTACTTTACATTTTTCAACATTAAACCTCATTTGCCATGTAGATGCTCATCCCATTATTTTGTTCAGGTCTTCTTGTAAGGTTTCCACATCCTGCGTAGAAGTTATTGCCCTGCTTAATTTAATATCGTCCACAAATACGGAGATTGTGCTGGTTATCCCATCCTCTAGATCGTTTATGAATAAATTAAATAGGATTGGTCCCAGGACAGATCCTTGGGGGACCCCACTTTCCACACCGACCATTCCGAGTACTCCCTATTTATTGCCACCCTTTGGACTCGCCCCTGCAGCCAGCTTTTAATACAGGTACTCACTCTATGGTCCATACCTACATAGCTTAGTTTGTACAGTAATCGTTTGTGGGGAACTGTAACAAATGCCTTTGCAAAATCCAGATACACCACATCCACAGGCTTACCTTTATCTAGATGGCAGCTCACTTCTTCATAAATTGGTCTGGCAAGAGCGATTTTTCATGAATCCATGCTGATTTCTACTAATGATACCGTTTTCGTTACTAAAGTCTTGTATATAGTCCCTTATCATCCCCTCCAAAATCTTACAGACTATTAATGTTAGGCTAACCGGCCTGTAGTTCCCAGGGATATAGCTTAGCCCTTTTTTATATATTGGTACCACGTTGGCTTTTTTCCAATCAGCTGGTACCATTCCGGTCAGTAGACTATCCATAAAAATTAGGAACAATGGTCTGGCTATCACCTGGCTGAGTTCTTTAAGGATCCTCGGGTGTAAGCCATCTGGTCTCGTTGACCTGATTATATTAAGTTTTTCAAGTCTAGTTCTGAGTCTGCCTTCTGTTAACCATGAGGGTGCTTCCTGTGACATGTTATTAACTTAAACATTACAAGCTGGCTTACTGTTGCCCCCTAATTCTTTTGTAAAGACTGAGGAGAAGAATTTATTTAGCACCTTGTCCTTCTCTCTGTCTTTTGTAGCCAGATTCCCTTTGTTGTCCTTTATGGGGCCAATGTGTTCTGGCCTCACTTTCTTACTATTTATATACTTAAAGAATTTCCTGTATGTTTTTTTTACTCTCTTCCGCTATGTGCCTTTCGTGTTCTATTTTAGCCGCCCTGATTTCGCTCTTACATTTCTTATTGCATTCTTTGTAATTTTGGAATGCTGCCAATGACCCCTCAGCCTTGTATTTTCAAAGGCCCTTTCTTTAGTTTTTATATGCATTTTTATGTTGGATTTTAGCCACGCAGGGTTTCTTTTAGCTCTTTTAAAAGTATTCCCCCGTTGGAATGCACTGGCCAATACCTTTATTTAGTATGTTTCTAAAGCACTCCCATTTTTTCTCAGTGTTTTTTACTCTCTTCCGCTATGTGCCTTTCGTGTTCTATTTTAGCCGCCCTGATTTCGCTCTTACATTTCTTATTGCATTCTTTGAAATTTTGGAATGCTGCCATTGACCCCTCAGCCTTTCAGTTTTTAAAGGCCTTTTCTTTAGTTTTTATATGCATTTTTATGTTGGAGTTTAGCCACCCAGGGTTTCTTTTAGCTCTTTTTATTTATTCCCCGTTGGAATGCACTGGCCAATACCTTTATTGAGTGTGTTCCTAAAGCACTCCCATTTTTCCTCTGTGTTCTTTGTTCCTAGGATTTTATCCCATTTAATATCATCTAGCATAGAGCGCAGTTTCGGGAAATTGGCTCTTTTGAAATTCAGTGTCCTTGTATTACCCTTATGTTTCCAATTTCTATGATTTATACTGAAACAAATTGACCTAAGTTGCCCCTTATTTCTACATCTGCAATCAGGTCTGTATTATTCGGAATCAGTAGGTCTAGTAACGCATTGTTTCTCGTTGGTGCATTCACCATCTGACCCATTAAATGGTCCTGAAAAACATTTAGGGAACTGCAAGCCTTAGATGAACGCGCGGTTCCTTCTGCCGAATCTATATCCAGATAATTAAAATCAACCATTATAATGACTAAAGCTGTGATAGGAGGTCTGCCTCCCCTGCCTCCTTCTGGTTGGGGGGCCTATAGCATGCACCCAATATTACTATCCCATAGTACCTTCCCTTTGAAGCTCTACCCATAGGGATTCCACCTCCTCCCTAGCTCCATTAGTGATATTGTCCCTTATATTCACTTGCAGATTGTTTTTGATCTAGGCATACCCCTCCCCCTTTTTTACCCTCTCTATCTCTGCGATAATATTGTGGCCGGCCCAGAGGCGTAACTAGAACCTTCAGGGCCCCGGTGCAAGAAACCATGAAGGGCCCCCCCAGACCCCTGGCCAGGGCTCTTCCCTGCAAGCCTGGGATTCTTCCCACTGATCCTGGGGCCCTTTACTCTCACTGTGGGGCCCTTTATTATGGTCCCACAGCGGGACCCTTTCACAAGTTCTGCAGTGGGCCCCCTTCCTGCCGTCTTGGGGCCTCCCCACGGTGGTGGAATGCCAGGGCCTTGTCGCAAGTGTGACCTTTGCGATCCTGGAAGTTCACCCACTGGTGTCAGTAGTTTTTATTTTTTGGTATTTTAATTGTATTATTTTTTATCATTTTATTTTATTTTTTTTACAATGTCACTGACTATGACTCTGTACATTCAGAAAAGGAAGGAGCTGGTAAATTATATATTTACCAACTCCTTCCTGGTTCTCTATTGTGACACATCCCCTGCAGCAGCCGGCAGGAGAAGGGAGGGAGCACAGTGGGGGGCAGGGGGGGACTAGGGGAGCACACATGGGCCCAGAGACAGCAAAAGTGGTGGGGGCAGCATACAGAGGAACCAATCTCCTCCGTATTCCTCCTGCAGCTACAGGAGGAAAAAGGAGGACAGTGATTTATATACATGCTGCCCCCGCCGCCCCTCCTATCCAGGTGTACCGGGGAGCCGCATAGGCCGCCTGGAGCATGGGGCCCGGTTGCAATTGCACGTCTCTGGGCCAGCCCAATGCACACCTGTGCCATAATCGTGCTATCTAATCAGCATCTTGATATGCCACACCTGTGAGGTGGATGGATTATCTCGGCAAAGCAGAAGTGATCACTAACACAGATTTGTGAAGAATATTGGAGAGAAATCGGCTTTTTGTGTACATAGAAAAAGTCTTAAATCTTTGAGTTCAGCTCATGAAAAATGGGGGCAAAAACAAAAGTGTTGCATTTATAATTTTGTTCAGTGTACACACACACACATTTGTGTTTGAGCTTTGGGGCGCACGCTGTTATGCAAAAGGCTGCGCACACCTATGTGCCGATCCCTGAACCTTCAGTTATACTGCAACTTTGATGCTGCCTGCCAAACCCCAACTTTATTTTTTTGTGCCGGCACTTCTTTTGATGAAAGTTCTGAACACGTTTGCTAAGTTAAGTTCTTAATTCATTGAATTCCATATAAAACTGTCTACTGCGCACATTTAAATAGCCTCAGATCTGCTCTATTTGTATGAATTAGCATTACAAGAAAGAAGCTCCACACACATACAGAAAAAGGGTTTTTATTTCCTATTTTGTACTATTTATTTTTTTTTTTTGGCGATAATGACTCAAACTAACAAGCTTAGAACGGCAAGAAAGAGCCGAACGTTCATCCCTTTAATGGAAGCCATTATCTATGTCCCAGATTTATCCCTTTTCTTTGATTAATTTCCTTTTTTTTTGCCAGCAGATCAAAGTCATTGTGCCGGCGTTGTACAGCTGTGACGCTGCCTACTTTTTGGGGGTACCATCTGTTAATAATCTGAGCTGTTGTTAGGTATCTGTGTGATATTATCAGGAACCCACTGGGGCTTTGCTAACTTTTTGAAGCCAAACTCTGGAAAAAAAATAAACATTTGTCTAAATCCATTCCTAGAGTGTATTCTTCCTAAAATCTCAGTGATCTTTGTGTATTTATTCCAGATCTGTGCAGTAATCCAGTGTGAGTCTTCCTGTAATAAAGACCGCTCACTGCTGCACTCTCTCCTTGTGCAGGGTGACTGGTCTTGTCTCCGCCCCCCTCCTGTAGTTTTCAGAGACAGCTCTGCTCTCTCTCCCTGTGCAGGGGAGTGGTCTTGTCTCTGTCCCACCTGTAGTTTACTGCAGGCAGCCTGTAGTGGGTGGGGCCTGCTGGGCCCCTCCCACAGCTCTGCTCTCTCCTTGTGCAGGGTGTCTGGTCTTGTCTCCACCCCTCTCCTGTAGTGGCTGGGGCCTGCTGGCCCCTCCCACAGCTCTGCTCTCTCCTTGTGCAGGGTGTCTGGTCTTGTCTCCACCCTCTCCTGTAGTGGCTGGGGCCTGCTGGCCCCTCCCACAGCTCTGCTCTCTCTCCCTGTGCAGGGGGAGTGGACTTGCCTCCTTCCCGTCTGTAGGTTACTGCAGGCAGCAAGTAGTGGGTGGAACCTACTCTGCTCCTCCCACAGCTTTGCTCTCTCCTAGTGCAGGGGGAGTGGTCTTGTCTCTGCCCCCTCCTGTAGTTTACTGCGGGCTGTAGTGGGTGGGGCCTGCTGGGCCCCTCCCAAAGCACTGTTCTCTCTCCTAGTCCTGGGGGACTTGTCTTGTCTCTGCCCCCTCCTGTAGTTTTATGCAGGCAGCCAGTTGTGGGTGGAGCCTACACTGCTCCTCCCACAGCTTTGCTCTCTCCTAGTGCAGGGGGACTGGTCTTGTCTCCGCCCCCTCATTTAGTTTACTGCAGGCAGCCTGTAGTGGGTGGGGCCTGCTGGGCCCCTCCCACAGCTCTGTTCTCTCTCCTAGTCCTGGGGGACTTGTCTTGTCTCTGCCTATTCTTGCTAGGCCCCTCCCACAGCTTTGCTCTCTCTCCTTGTGCAGGGGGACTAGTCTTGTTTCGGCCCCTCCTGTAGTTTTCTGTAGTGGGTGGAGCTTGCTAGGCCCCTCCCACAGCTCTGCTCTCTCTCCTTGTGCAGGTGGACTAGTCTTGTCTCCGCCCCCTCCTGTAGTTTTCTGTAATGGGAGGAGCCTGCTGGGCCACTCCCACAGCTCTGCTCTCTCTCCTTGTGCAGGGGGATTGGTCTTGTCTCCGCCCCCCTCCTGTAATTTTTTTTAGGCAGCCAGTTGTGGGTGGAGCCTACTTTGCTCCTCCCACAGCTCTGCTCTCACTATAGCTGCTGCACACAGAAGGCTTTTTTTATCTTAATGCATAAAATGCACCTTCTGCCTTTACAGCTTCTTTAAGATTTCCCTTCACTTGAACTAAGGGGCGGAGCCCAACCCCTGAAAAACAACCCACACACCATAACCCCCCCCCCCCCCCCCCCCACACACACACACACACACACACACACACCCCATAATCCCCCCTCCACCAAGTGATTTGGACCAGTGCACAAAGCAAGGTCCATAAACACATGGATGAGCGAGTTTGGGGTGGAGGAACTTGACTGGCCTGCACAGAGTCCTAACCAACCCAATGGAACACCTTTGAGATGAATTAGAGCAGGGGACTGTGATCCAGGCCTTCTCCTCCAACATCAGTGCCTGACCTGACAAATGCACTTCTGGAAGAATGGTGAAACATTCCCATAGACACTCCTAAACCTTGTGGACAGCCTTCCCAGAAGAGTTGAAGCTGTTACAGCTGCAAAGGGTGGGCCAACTCAATATTGAACCCTACGGACTAAGACTGGGGGGCCATTAAAGTTCATGTGTGTGTAAAGGCCGGCGTCCCAATACTTTTGGTAATATAGTGTGTGTGTATCTATCTATCTATCTATCTATCTATCTATCTATCTATCTATCTATCTATCTATCTATCTATCTATCTATCTATCTATCTATCTATCTATCTATCTATCTATATATATGTGTGTATAGATATGTGTATATATATGTGTATATATATATATATATATATATATATATATATATATACAGTACACCCCCCCCCCCCCCCCAATATCTATCCTTATGAAGAGTGAATAGTAGAAAGGTTTTCCGCACAGTAAACTCATATCTCTATGACTGATGCGGGTTCTTTAGCGCAGACACAATGGGAGCAGTGAAATGCGCTGACTGAGGATGTGCGGAGTCTGGTAATGGGGTTATTTGAGGACTCGGTGGGAAGATAATCCCTAACCTAAATCTACAACTCCCAGCAAGTGCCGCTCTTCTTCAACAAGGGGAACATTTAACCCCCTCCTTCCCAAACTCTGACACTTCTCTCCTGCATGTAAAAATCAGCATTATTTTTATTTTATTTTTTTTTTGCTAGAAAACTACTTGTAACCCTCAAAAGATAATATCTGTTTTTTTTAAGCAGAGGTCCTAGTCCAGTGATGGGGATCCCTGGCACCCCAGATGATTTGGAACTACATTTCCCATGATGGTCATGCAGTGTAGATGAGCATCATGGGAAATGTAGTTCCAAAACATCTGGGGTGCCAAGGTTCTCCATCACTGGGCTAGAGAATAAAAAGGTGAGCGTTGCGATCTTTTATGTCACACGGTATTTGTGCACACTATTTTTTTAGAAAAAAAAAAAAACTTAAATTAATTTTAGTTCACACAAACACAATATAATACCCAATTGGTAAAATATACTGTAAAAGATGATGTTACGCTGATTAAATAGATACAGTATCTAAAAAAAGTAAGTACACCCCTCACATATTTGTAAATATTTTATTCTATCTTTTCATGTGACAACACTGAAGAAATGACACTTTGCTACAATGTAAAGTAGTGAGTGTACAGCTTGTATAACAGTGTAAATTTGCTGTCCCCTCAAAATAACTCAACACACAGCCATTAATGTCAACAAAAGTGAGTACTCCCCTAAGTGAAAATGTCCAAATTGGGCCCAATTAGCCATTTTCCCTCCCCGGTGTCATGTGACTCGTTAGTGTTACAAGGTCTCAGGTGTGAATGGGGAGCAGGTGTGTTAAATTTGGTGTTATCGCTCTCACTCTCTCATACTGGTCACTGGAAGTTTGACATGGCACCTCATGGCAAAGAACTCTCTGAGGATCTGAAAAAAAAAATTGTTGCTCTACATAAAGATGGCCTAGGCTATAAGAAGATTGCCAAGACCCTGAAACTGAGCTGCAGCACGGTGGCCAAGACCATACAGCGGTTTAACAGGACAGGTTCTACTCAGAACAGGCCATGGTGAACCAAAGAAGCTGTGTGCACGTGCTCAGCGTCATATCCAGAGGTTGTCTTTGGGAAATAGACGTATGAGTGCTGCCAGCATTGCTGCAGAGGTTGAAGGGGTGGGGGGTCAGCCTGTCAGTGCTCAGACCATACGCCACATACTGCATCAAATTAGTCTGGGTATTATATTTATTTGTTTAATAAATTATTTATTAATAAATACATAAAACATATTTACTCGACGCAACCTCATCTTTTGTATTTTACCTAAGAACTGGGTATTATATTTATGTATTTGTTTATTAATAATTAAATATTTATTCAATGTGACCTCATCTTTTGTATTTTACCAAAGAATTGGGTATTATATTTATTTGTTTGTTTAATAAATTATTTATTAATTAATAAATAAATATTTACTCGACATGACCTCATCTTTTATATTTTACTAAAGAATTGGGTATTATATTTATGTATTTGTTTAATAAATGATTTGTTTATTAATAATTAAATATTTATTCAATGTGACCTCATCTTTTGTATTTTACCAAAGAATTGGGTATTATATTTATTTGTTTGTTTAATAAATTATTAATTAATTAATAAATAAATAAATATTTACTCGACATGACCTCATCTTTTATATTTTACTAAAGAATTGGGTATTATATTTATGTATTTGTTTAATAAATGATTTATCTATTAATAATTAAATATTTACTCAATGTGACCTCATCTTTTGTATTTTACCAAAGAATTGGGTATTATATTTATTTGTTTGTTTAATAAATTATTTATTAATTAATAAATAAATAAATATTTACTCGACATGACCTCATCTTTTATATTTTACTAAAGAATTGTGTATTATATTTATGTATTTGTTTAATAAATGATTTATCTATTAATAATTAAATATTTACTCAATGTGACCTCATCTTTTGTATTTTACCAAAGAATTGGGTATTATATTTATTTGTTTGTTTAATAAATTATTTATTAATAAATAAATAAAACATATTTACTCGACGCAACCTCATCTTTTGTATTTTACCAAAGAATTGGGTATTATATTTATTTGTTTGTTTAATAAATTATTTATTAAATAATAAATAAATAAATATTTACTCAGCGTGAACTCATCTTTTATATTTTACTAAAGAATTGGGTATTATATTTATTTGTTTGTTTAATAAATTATTTATTAATTAATTAATAAATAAATAAATATTTACTCGACGTGACCTCATCTTTTATATTTTACTAAAGAATTGGGTATTATATTTATGTATTTGTTTAATCAATTATTTATTAATAATTAAATATTTACTCGATGTGACCTCATCTTTTATATTTTACCAAAAAAAAAAGGTGGTTACTGTATTGCGTTTGTGTGCACTAACATTAATTTTACTGTATTTTTTCCTGAAAATATATGTTTGTTAATTGACTGCACAAATATTGTGCAACATTAAAAAAAAAAAAAAAAAAATCGCAGCCACCACCATTTTATTCTCCAAGACCTCTGCTTTAAAAAAAAAACTATAATATTTGGGGGTTCTACGTAATTTTCTAGCAAAAAAAAAAAAAAAAATACAGATTTTAACATCTGTGTAAAAAAATTGCTCCGGACAGCAACAGCTACAACTGAACAGCAACTCCCGGACAGACTACATTGCCTTGGATTGCTTGGTTGAACGGCAGTTGGTTGAATTAGGGGGCGCAGCCTCCGGCGGAGTCTCTTGGCCACCTGAAGGATCAATCCTATAGACGTTAATGGGCTGCAGAGGGAAGATTTGTCACCCGCATTAGAATGCAGAAGTCAGTCTGAAACCCTGAAAAGGCCACGGCAGCTTGAAATACGGAGCTGGTCTGCGCGCAGCTCCTCAGCGTTCCCTATCTTGTCCTTCCTCGGGAGCCCCGGGGCCATTCCAGGCCGCCCGTTAATGTGCTGATACCAGAAAATTTATAGAGATGAAAGCAAACTCCGACTTTCATGCTAATAGCGTCTCTTAAAATAACAGATGAGCCCCTGAATAATTAAATAATGGGAAATTGCTGCGCCAGGGTTAAATATGAAAGGGGATCGCGCTTTTTTGAAGTTGCATTAGGGGAACGCTGTACTCATGAAAGACTCAATATCGTTTTTTTTTTTTTTTTTTCTAAAAGAAAAGATGAAAGGGTTTTATATTATTTTCGGATTGTTTTACGTCCGAGGAAATATCTTAGCGGGAAACCTGTAACATCTTCATGTTTTTATTCGGTGTCAGTGGAAACTAGCGAGTGACCTGCCGATGTGCTGATGTAACAATTACCTTTTGTGTCAATTGGTGGGCGCCTGAAAGGATATTTAAAGAATAGAACGCTGAGATAATAGAAAACTCCACTAAGCCCAAACAAGCTTTTATAGTTTAAATCAGCAAAATTACTTCCAGGTGCGTAAGAAACAAAAGGTGTGCAAAGTTCATTTTATTTAGAAAGCAGCCTGTTAGGACTGAGTTCACCTGCTGGTGGCACTGTGAGGCTCTGGGCTGATTGCTGCAGTTCCAGTCTCCACCAGCAGGTGTCTCCCAGAAGCCAGAAGGCTGTTATGATCAGTTACACCTGTGTTCACCTGCCAGGTGGCTATTTAACCCCTTGGAGCCTTTTTCTGACTTATGCTGCCTACAAGTTAACCACTTGCTGACCAGCTGCCGCAGTTTTACTGCGGCAGGTCGGGTCTGTCCCCCAAAACAACATACATGTACATCACTTCGCAGGACCGCTATTGGGGGCATGCGCTGATTGGCCACAGGGGGAGCCAATCAGCAGGTCCGGTGGCTGCGATAGCTGCCGGGCACCCGCGATCGCTCCCCATGGAGACAGAAGGTTTTACTGCGGCAGGACAGCTCTGTCCCCCGAAACGACATACATGTACGTTGCCTCGCAGGACCGCTATTGGGGGCGCATGCCGATTGGCACAGGGGGGTCCGGCAGCTGCGATAGCCGCCGGGCACCTACGATCGCTCCCTGTGGAGACAGAACGTTTTATTGGGGCAGGTCGGCTCTGTCCCCCGAAACTACGTACATGTACGTCGCTTCGCAGGACCACTATTGGGGGCACACGCCGATTGGCAATCAGCGGGTCTGGTGGCTGCGATAGCCGCCGGGCACCCGCCATTGCTCCCCGTGGAGACAGAACGGCGGTCTGATGTTGTAAACACGGCAGATCGTTGTTCTGTCAGTTGTGAACAGAGGGATCCTCCTATTTAGGAACACTGATCTCTGTGTTCATGCAGCAAGCCCATCCCCCAGACAGTTAGAAAACTCCCCCTAGGGACACATTTAACCCTTTGATCGCCCCTGGTGTTAACCCCTTCCCTGCCAGTGTCATTATTACAGTGACAGTGCATATTTTTAGCACTGATTATTGTTGTAATGTCACTGGTCCCCCCAAAAGTGTCAGTTAGGGGTCCGATCTGTCCGCCGCAATGTCGCAGTCGCGCAAAAAAAACATTAAATAAATAGAAATGACATAAATCTTTCCCCTAGTTTGAAGACGCGATAACTCTTGCGCAAACCATAATACGCCTATTGTGATTTTTTTTTACCGAAAATATGTAGCAGAATACAAATTGTCCCAAAATGATGAAAAAAATTAGATTTTTTAATTTTTTTTTTTATTGGGAATGTTATATAGGAGAAAGTGAAAAAATATAGTTTTTTTTCAGAATTGTCGCTCTTTTTTTGTTTATAGCTCAAAAATTAAAAAAACACACTTTAATATACTGCGGTAAAAGTGCACTGACGCACTTCAATATACTGCTGTAAAAGTGCACTAGCACACTTCGATATACTGCGGTAAAAGTGCAATTGCGCAGTACAATATACTGCAGTAAAAGTGCAGTAATGCACTTCCATATAATGCAGTAAAAGTGCAGTAATGCACTTCAATATACTGCGGTAAAAGTGCACTAACACACTTCAATATACTGCCATATAAGTGCACTAACACACTTCAATATGCTGCTGTAAAAGTACACTAACGCACTTCAATATACTGCGGTAAAAGTGCACTAACGCAATTCAATATACTGACATATAAGTGCACTAACACACTTCAATTTACTGCGGTAATAGTGCAGTAACGCACTTCGATATACTGCGGTATAAGTGCACTAATGCAATTCAATATACTGCCATCTAAGAGCACTAACACACTTCAATATACTGCGGTAAAAGTGCACTGGCGCACTGCAATATACTGCTGTAAAAGTACACTAACACACTTCAATATGCTGCGGTAAAAGTGCACTAACGCAATTTAATATACTGCCATATAAGTGCACTAACACACTTCAATATACTGTGGTAAAAGTGCAGTAACTCACTTCAATATACTGCTGTAAAAGTACACTAACACACTTCAATATACTGCAGTAAAACTGCCCTGACACACTAAACTGACACTAAAGTAATGAATGGTAGCACTACACTCACACTGCACTATCACTATATTCACACTACACTGACATTCTACACAGTAGAATCAGAATAGCACACTATGACACACTAACATACTAGTAGCACTGATCAGAGCCTTGTTCTATCTCCACTCCCAAAAAAACACACTCCAAATGGCTGCCCCGGGAAGGAACCTTTTATATTGTGGGGGTGGGACTATGAGCAATGAGCCATGATTGGAGAGAATCATCATGCCTGTGTCCAATCATGGCTCTGGCAGTGCTATGTGCCCTGATTGGACAAAGCCTTCATTGCTTCAGCCAATCAGGGCTTTTGATGCACTGTACGGCATGCAGTGCACGCCCCAACAATTTGGACATTTGCTGAACGGGCGAACAGCCAATGTTTGGCCCAAGCATGAGTTCGCCCAACACTGTTCAATAATACTCTGACATCTAGTGCCAGTTTCTAGTCACTACAACTTGTTTACAATGTGATTTTGGTATCTTCCTCTGTCCTCCCCTCCTGTTTAGTCATAGTTCAGTTGCTCCAGTTCTGTACTTACTGGTCCTCTCGCGGTGATGTCATCCCACCGCTGGAGCTTGAGAGCATCCACTGCTGAACCACCAATGAGAAGTGTCCACATCACCTAAGCAATGATATGAACACCTGAAGAAGGACCCCCTAACTCTTGGACCCGGTGCACCATGTGACCATGGATTTAAGGAAAAGGAGTTTTAGGAAGCTTTTTTTTTTAAACCTAGTGACTATCTGGAGGGAGGTTAGGTGTAGTGGGGGAAGTGAGCGTTCCTGGAAATGAGCTTTTCCTCATGATGAATGTTCACCGAAGATCTATGATCATTTCCCTGGAAATAACGAGCGTTGTGCCGGGCTGTGAACTGGAACGACGGGGATTTCTCTGATTGAATCAGACAGATCTCCTGATCTCAGCTGCTAATTAGCCACTAAGTCTCCACTTCTATTCCCTGCTGGTAGTGACCTTTCCAGCTGTGATGGCCAGATAACACCACACTTTATGATGATGGTCCTTCATCAAAAAGATAGCGATCATCAGGTGACAGAAATGGTTATTGCATCTTCCCCTGAACTAAGTGTCAGTAAAAAGAAATGACACAATTATGTAAAACATCTGATATCTTTTCATATGTAACCAGAAACTGATCAGAAATTAATCTATTTAAATGATATAATAGTATTATTAAAAATATTAATAAAAATAAATTAATAAAAAATATATTATTATTATTATTATTAATGATAATAATACTAGTAATAATAATAATGATAATAATACTACTACTACTACTACTACTACTACTACTACTACTAATAATAATAATAATAATAACAATAACCATAATATATTTAAAGGATATAATAATATACTTAAGGAATATAAAATAATAGTAATCATAATACCAGTAAAATATAAAAGTAAATAATAATAATATTAATAATAATAATGATAATAATAATACTAGTAGTAATAATAATAATAATAATAATAATAATAATAATAATAACAATAACCATAATATATTTATTTAAAGGATATAATAATATACTTAAGGAATATAAAATAATAGTAATCATAATACCAGTAAAATATAAAAGTAAATAATAATAATATTAATAATAATAATAATGATAATAATAATAATACTAGTAATAATAATAATAACAACAATAACCATAAAATATTTAAAGGATATAATAATATGCTTAAGGAATATAAAATAATAGTAATCATAATACCAGTAAAATATAAAAGTAAATAATAAAAATATTAATAATAATAATAATAATTACATTAATACATTTCACAGACATAATAGAATTAAATGATATGATGATAATAATAACAACAACAGCAACAGTAATAATAATACATTTAAAGGTTAAAGATTGTAAGCTCTAACGAGCAGGGCCCTCTAATTCCTCCTGTATTGAATTGTATTGTAACTGTTTTGTCTTCCCTCACATTGTAAAGCGCTGCTCAAACTGTTGGCGCTATATAAATCCTATATAATAATAATAATAATAATAATAATATAAGCAACAATAGTAATATATTTAAAGAAAATAATTAAAATAGTAATAATAATAAAAGCAGTAATATATATTTAGGGCATACAAAAATAATAGAAAAAATTAAAACAGCAATATATTTAAAGTATATATTAATAATAATAATAATAATAATAATTATAATAATAACAGTAATAACAACAACAATAATACATTTAACAGACATAAAATATTTAAAAGAGAAGTATGGACTTTTTTTTTTTTGCAGATTTATACTTAGGTGGATGCTGCATCTGTCCCCCTCGCCGGCTCTAATACTGAGAATTGAGCGATCTAACACCGCTGATCGCTCAGTTCTCAGCACTTCGTGGGCTGTGGGGCGGTGGGAGCGGCTCGATGAGAGGCTGAGCAGGGTGCTGGTCCAGGCATGTATGCAGGTCCCTACTTCATTGTGGCAATCTTGCCCCAGGCTCGACTGGCACTGTGACGTCAGAACAAACTGGACTACTGTGATCTTGAGAAGTACAGCCAAACCAGCTTTGGCTATACTTCTCCTTTAAACACTTTAAGACCGGAAGATTTTCCCCCTTAATGACCAGGTACCATTTTGCGATTCGGCACTGCGTTACTTTAACGGAAAATTGCGCGGTCGTGCGATGCTGTACCCAAATAAAATTGACGTTCTTTCTCCCCCCACAAACAGAGCTTTCTTTTGGTGACATTTGATCACCTGTGCGATTTTTATTTTTTGCGCTATAAACAAAAAAATAGCGACAATTTTGAAGAAAAAAAATATTTTTCACATTCTGCGATTTTTAGCGGGATTGCGACATTGCGGCGGACAGATCAGACCCCTGACTGACATTTTTTACACTTTTGGGGGGGACCAGAGACATTACTACAGTAATCAGTGCTAAAATATGTACTGTTACTGTAATAATGCCATTGGCAGGGAAGGGGTTAACAGTATAGGTAATCAAGGGGTTAATGTGACCCTAGGGGAGTGATTCTAACTGGTGGGGGGTGTGGCTTCTGAGATGACCATAGAGACATGTGATCCTATATAGAAGGATCACAGGAGCTCTGTGATCATGCCAGGGAGAAGGACGGTCCGCTGTGTTTACAACAGCTGACTGTCCTTCTCTCTCAGTCTCAACGGGGAGCGATCGAGAGTGTCAGGCGGCAATCGGAGCCGTCTGACACATGCATCGGCTTCCCGGGCAGGAACGAGCCGCCGACGTCGCGCGTGCGCCCCCTAGCTCCTCCCAGGCAAATGACATATGCATACGTCTTTTTGCCTGGGAGAGCCACTCTGCCGCCATATATATATACAGAATGCGGTTGGCAAGTGCTTAAAGAATATAATAATAATAGTAATAATAAGGAATACTTTGCCTTACAATTAGATAAGGATCCCACTGTAAATACTTTGGGGTCTTAGAAGACGGGTAGGTCCAGAGCGAATCCTCTGGGGGTCGATGGGAAAATGTGATGTATTATTCAAACTTCTTCCCCTGACAGGTCGATGTGTTTGGTAGGAAAGCAATCTGTAAGGAGATACAAAGATTCCCTGTACTGTACAGGCCCACGCTCGCCGTGTCTTCCATCAGTAAGATGAAGGCTGCGGGTTCCGTACACATCATAAAACAGCTCATTGATAAGTGATATTACACCTTTAATTACACCTCCTGCCCATCCGCAGGAAACAGATGAACCTGGAAGCCCCATTTGTCAGCACTTCCATGACTGGGAGAGGAGTTATCGCTTGTGACATGGGGCGGCCGGGAATGGATGGTTTATGGAAATTGGCAGAACAGGAGAACTGGGACTTTCTCTGTCTGACAATAAAAATTAACAGATTGATGGAGATCCTCTTCAGTCAATATTTGTTGGCAGATTAGAGGAAGGGGTAGCTGCAGATGTAGAAAATGTTGCTATTTAATTTTCTTAAAGCTAAACATGTCATTGAAATAAATATATGCAGCCACCCTGCCTTAAAGCGGAAGTTCCGGGCTCAAAAACAACTTTGGCCCATCCGCTTGCTGTGAATGCCCTAAAAATCAAATTGATACTTCCGATTTGTTTTTTCTTTACTTACCTTGTTTTTTAAGAAAGTATACTTACCTTCCTTCTACTTCCTCCTCTGTGGCCGCAGCCCGCGCCGTCACTTCCTGCTTGCGATGACTCCTGGGAGCTGAACGTCTTCGCTCCCAGGAGTCAATGCACCGGCCCCGCTCGTCAGTTCCGGTGCAGGCGCAGCATTCCCTGCTAAACAGCTTCTGGGCATGCAGGGATGACGCGGGGCCAGTGCAGGCGCATTCTGGGATGAAGAGGACATGGAAGAGGAAGCAGAAGAGGACTTTAGCTGCCCACACCCGAGATGGCAGCGCTGGAGAAGAAATTTTCAAGGTAAGTATTTCTTCTTACCAGGGCTTTTTTTCAGCGGGAATGCGGGGGAATGCAGTTCCGGCACCTCCAGAACTGAATGTATGTAATGGCAAGGGGTGCTGGGGTGTGCTGGAGGGTCTATTGATGCTGGCTAATAGGGAATCTATTACTGCAGAGGATGGGGGTTTATTGTTGCTGGGGAGGTCTTCTGTTGCTCATAGGGATTTATTGTTGCTGGGGTGGGTCTTTTGCTGCTGGTGGGTCAGTTGTTGCTGGGAGGGATTTATTGTTGAGGGAGGGGTCTTTGTTGCTGGCTGCTGGAGGGTCTATTGATGCTGGCTACTGGGGAATCTAGTGTTGCTGGAGAGGATCTATTTGTTGTTGGAGGGGATCTATTTGCTGCTGGAGGGGATCTATTTGCGCAGAGGGTCTATTGTTGCTGGGGAAGTCTGTTGTTGCTGGTGGGGTATCATGTTGCAGGGAATCGATCATTGCTGGGAGGGATCTTCTGTTGAGGGAGGGGCCTAATGCTGCTTTAGAGTCTATTGATGCTGGATGTTGGAAGTCCATTGTTGCAGTGGTGGATCTATTGTCGCTGGGGTGTCCATTGTTTCTAGATCTATTATATTGCCTTTCTTTTTATCGTTAATTCTCTAAAAGGGGTGGTACTGGGAGGTGGGTAGGAGGTGAAACCAAGGAATGGTGCTCGGGGGTGGGTAGGGGACGGAGACAAGGGGTGACTCAGAAGGGAGGAGTTCCTGCACCTATTCTCTGAGAAAAAAAGCCCTGCTTCTTACAGGTAAGTGCAACCCGGGACAGTTCAGAGGCTATCCATAGTGGAATGTATTATCCCTGACTGTCCCGGGGGGATTTTTAGCTAAATTTCCTCTCTGAGGCCGGAACTCCGCTTTAAGCAGGAATGACTTGTTAAGTTTAGATATGCTTGGCTGTAGTAAGCCTTAATATTCAATATAAAACCACGTGTAGCCCCCTCCCAGTCAGGTGCTAAATAGTAGACATCGTTTTGGCGTTTCTGCTTAACAGGAAAGCAGCAGGAAAGCCATAGTTGCTCTGTCTGCTTATCAGGGAGCAGGATTTCTAGTTTGGCCTGTTACATGTGTCCAGGTGTGATTCACTTGGTCTGAGGGAGTGTCCCCGCTGTATCCAATGGGGGAGAATGTTGGACGGTGGAGGAAACCCAGCCAGTGACACACAGGCTTTTGTGGCAGTTCCAGTGGGAGGGCACACCCGCAGTGCATCCTGGGTTTGGTCATAAAAGCCAAGGGCACATGTGACAGGGCGTCTTTGGGCAGGAAGCCAGGTCCCAGGAGGAGGGTGACGGCTGTCTCTCCTCCTGTCTGTATGGAAGGTGGTCACAGGCAGTCGGCCTAGTGGACCAGAAGTGTGGTGCTGAGCCAGGAGGTCCAGTGGATGCTGACCAGAGAGTTGAAGGCAGAAGCAACCTGAGGAAAAACAGTGTCCGTGAGTACCAGGGAGCTTGCTGGGGGTTTGCCCAGGAAGGGGACCACTCCAGAGAGGGTCCGTGGACAGAAGCTAGCACGCACAGCAAGTGAGAAAGGGGGTGCCAAGTTTAGGACCCTGTATGTTTAACACAACAGGGTCAATTTTACTGCCTTCACTTCAGTGGCAGAGTGAAGCAGCGGCCTTGCCGCATACTCTACAGATAGACGTCCTCTATATTGTGCATAGTTCAAGTTGAAGTATCCCACTCATCCCTTCTCCCATCCAATTTCCAATAAAAACACAAAAAACAAATCCCCTGGACTGTTCATTTTCTGAGCCAAGTGTTAAAGTGATAGGATTTTACAGACTGTTTCTATGGGTAACCCAGGGCAATCCAGTCTCAGCAGCTCCCTAGGGGGCAGTACTACACACGTAAAGATGAAACAAGACCAAGAGGGTGAATTAACCTAGCACGTTACAGTCAAAAAGTTTTAAGAAATAAACCAATGAATGTATACTACTTGTAGGATTAATGGGCAGGTGGGTGACACTTCTTCCATGTTTTCCTCCTCGTTGGTATCCAAGCAAGGGTCACGTGAGAGGCAAACCCCAGGGTGGGTTCTTCTGGGCTACGCTAGACACTTTGGATAGGGACACATGGGGTACCTTTACTTGAACAGACAACTGAACTTTAATAAACTCTCTCAGCATAATATACACCACCCTGGTTACTTGTGCATGTAGGTGGGACACACATTGCTAATGCCCTCTCCACCTATCTGGTGTATCTCCGCTACCTCACTCCCAGTAATAATATGGAGCCCCGCCATGCACCCAGCACCGAATCCATCCATCTACTTCACTTGATTCTTCCTCTTTCATACCTGTGTACAGGCTGGTGTCGTCTGCAGTGCTGATCTGCTCCCATTGCAATGGAGATGGACCGCTCACGGGGAGAGAGTGCCAACAACAACTGCAAGAAGCTATCCCATCTGCCACATGTTCACACTTACGACAGGCTGCTAGAGAAACCTTCGGTACCCTTGGTAGTCACTGTATCTTCACACTGTGCTTAGTGACCCAAGCTGTAGACTATATGTGCCAGTTACCTGCATTTTACCCCTTGAGTAACTTCAGACTAGGCAAAGGCAATGTTCCGAAAGGTTTACAAGAATAGCGTGGCATGACAGTAACAAAAAAGCAACATTATTTCCCAAAACGAATCCCTAACTCAAGCTTGTGGCTGCCCCAGCATACCTGCAAAGGAAAGAGTCCATGCTTGGCCATTATCAACGCTTGCTATCTTCAGGGAGGACTGCAAGTCCCAGCAATCTCCCTTAATAGCGGGATCTCTAAACTCGGCGTGGCACTGGTGGTCCAGACTCCGGCAATGATAATGAGCACTTCCCACACATTTCTCCCTCTGGGTCAAGGCCCTTGTCCCTCTATAAAGAACACAGGACTTGAGGGTCAGACCCAAGAAAAACCAGACAAGAAAATCCCGGGAACATAGTTAACACTAGCCTCCGCAGGTGGGGCAGCATTACACTCCACCTACCTACATACTCAGAAGAGAAAATGGTAAAACCCAGTGTAGCACCCTCCTAGGTAGGTGCTAGGAAAGAGCATATGGGTGGCCCTGTCTGCATATCAGGGGGGCCTGATCATTTAGTTAGGCTTTCACATGTTTCCAGGTGTGACCTGTTGAGCCTGGGGAGTCTCCCTACTATTTCCAGTGAGGGCTCTTATTGGACAGTGGAAGAAACCTAGCCAATAGCACACCGGGGCTTATGGCTATCTCAGTGGGTAGAGTTTGCCGCAATGCACCCTGGGATCGGATATATGTCTGAGGGGAGCATTAAGGGAGCCTAAAGAGGACTTCTTTAGTGAAAAAGCAGTCACAAGTCAGTTCAGTGTTAACAGGCATCAGGCCAGCGTTAACCGGCATTGACCGCCATCCTGCCAGCGTCAACTCAGCGTCAATCAGCATTTTTCAAGTGTCTCCGCCAAGTTGTACATAGTTGAGCCAAAGGAGTATCCCACTCATTCCCTTCCCCTATCCAAGTTACAAAATAAATCCATAAAACCCAAAGATACTGGACTGGTCATTGTCTCAGTGCTCACACTTTGGGAAACATGCCTAAAGATACTTTTGTTGCACCCGGTGACCCAGGGGGACCCACATCCAGCAAAAATGGCTGGGAATCCTGCTACACCAGTAACCAGTAATGGTCTTCCAGAGGATGGAACTCACATGGTCCTACAATAAGTCAAATTACCAGCTGACGAATTTTGAGGGACATGCCCCCTTCATCAGAGCAAAGAGGTCTAAATCATCCATTACTATTTACATTCAGGGCTTGACTTTTACTCCTCCCACATAGGGGAAGGGAGAGGGGGGGAGACCAAAGTAAATCCCTCTCACAGTCCAGCCTCCAGAGTTCTCATGTAAAAAAAAAAAAAGAGAAATTTTGATTACATACATTTGCCTCATATGGAAGGCACTCATAATACAGAGATCTTAGTCCTGATACAGCTCTACGTGAAGGCACATTCCTAATTAGGTAACTTCGGCTATTGGCAATAGCTCCACAACTATGACTGATTTACTGTATCCTCCTAAATATACATACAACCAGGGCTTTTTTTCTCCAAGTCACCCCTTGACTCCTCCCCCCTACCCACCTCCGAGCAACGCTTCTTGGTTCTACCCCAAACCCACCTTCCAGTACCACCCTTTTTAGCGAATAAATAAGTATAATTTTGTGGTGCTAAGTATTTTGTATGTAATTTTTTAATGATAACAAGAAAGGCAATAAAAAATATCTAACAACAATGGACACCCCTGTGACAATAGATCCACCCCAATAACAATGAACTCCCAGCAGCTAGCATCAATAGACCCCCCAGCAGGCAGCAACATTAGAATCCTTGCTCAAAAGTAGATCCCTCCCAGCAACCATTGACCCCCTGCAACATAAGACCCACCACCAGGAACAATTGATCCCCCAGCAGCAACAAAAGACCTCCCCAGCAAAAATAGATTCCCCCAGCAGCAACAATAGACCTCCCCAGCAACAATATACCCCCCAACAAAAATCGATCTCTGGCTGGGCCACTCAAGGACATTAATGCAGCGCGCCCGGAATTCAGCCTCAATACTAAGCATGGCGTTCCCTTTCCCTGAGCTGAAGGGGTTGGCATGGATTTGGCCGCTTGGCATTTCTAAAATGTTTCGTCTTTTAGCTGGGGCGAAAAAAAAAGCACAAATCTATTAGGTGACATTTTATAGAATGTCAATGTGCTTTTCAGATTTGTAATTAACTTGTTGTTGAGTAAAAAAAAAAATAGATATTTGGGAAAATTACAGGCGGAAGTTCTTAGCAGATAATTATAAGCCTGAATAAGGAACAAAAATTGTAAAAATGTGCGAAGAAAATGTGTAGGTGGAAGGAAGAATGCATAACAACAATGGAGACTGTATTTATTTCAACAAAGTTACACAATACAGCGTACGCCGAGCGTTCAAAATAGGAGCGGAGGGCCGCAATTATGAACCGCCACCCCTAACCCGCTGCAAAATAATATTACAGATATATACAAAATGTGGTCACTTCACAGCATAGTATGCATTTTATTCATTTGCTAACTGAAAACAAAGCAAAAGAATCACCAGAGGGAAGAAAATCAAATAGCTGAAAACGCAGTTTGAAAATAAACTGTGTATGCGGCCAAAAGATTTGTATTTGTGTGAAAAGGAACACAAGGGGGCGCCAACTAAGGGCAGAATTAGAAAGTCAACCCTAAGGCATAACTTGTACCTATAGGCATGGGCTTCCGCAGAACTTTTTGCAGTGGGGGCATCATTTTAAGTCACCCATGCTCCGCCCCTTTTCGACAACGTCATGAAGCGACGTCAATTATTGCGCAAGTTTTTTTTTTTTTTAAAGGGGAAATGGTGGAATTTATTTTTAAAGCTTTTGTTAACCTAAAAAAAAACAAAAAGAAAAATATTGATCTTATTCCCTTAAAGCATGTTATATAGCACAGTGCTTGTGCTGTGTAATTTGGCCCCTTCTATCACCTAAAATACCTGGCTGATCCTGCCTGTAAATGTCCTCCCCTCTGTAAACTGACCATGCTATACTACGGCTGCTAAACCCTGACACTGCGGTCAGTCTACTCGTCTCCATCATCTTCAGCCCTCCTGTCCTCCTCTGTCCTCTCTCCTCACTCCCTGCCTGTCTGCTCCTGTGTCACTGCCCCTCCCCTCCTGCTGCTGTAGTTTCAGTTAAAGTTATATATCCTGTCTACAGTCTGCTTAATATTCCTGTCTGCCCCTGTGTCTGTGTTTTATAAAAATAAGCCGCACTTTACCAGTTTTCAGAGCGCCAATCGCCGCTCACGTGACCCGCCTGCCTCTCTCCTCCTCTTGGCCTCTCCTCCTCCTCCCCTCCCGACTGGCGTAAGTGGGGAATCCTTGGCCCCGCCCACTGTAGGCAACTGTCAGACAGGGAGAGGAGAGAGCCGGCGGGACAAATTTGGAACAAAGTCTTTCTGTCTCTCTTTCCTCCTCATTTGTTCCTCACTTTGACCTATATACAGTAGCTGTATATAAAATTTACTTTTTATCTTTCAAAAAATGTTTCCCAGTGCTAAAACTTTCATCCAATTTCTGTATTGCTACATTCGTAAATTTCAGAAGCCGATATAAAGGAATAATAGTGGTAAAAAAGTACTTGTGGGATTAATTCATTATTTTTTATTTTTTTAAATAATTTTCCTTTAAGGGGGCGTGACAGTGGGTGTGTCCTATATCCACATATTTTTGCTAATAGGTGTCCCTTGTTACCACACCTCCCAACTTTCTGAGACGGGATGTGTACGTATAAATGTGAGTAAGGGAACTTAGATTGTAAGCTCCTTGGGGACAGGGACTAATGTGAATGTACAATATACAGGAGCATCTCATAAAATTAGAATATCATCGAAAAATTAATTTATTCCAGTAATTCAATTCAAAACGTGAAACTTTTATATTTTATATAGATGTGTTACACACAGAGTGATAGATTTCCAGCATTTCTTTCTTTTAACCACTTTAGCCCCAAGCCTATTTTTTACCCTTTATGTTTACAAGATAAAATCAGTATTTTTTGCTAGAAAACTACTAAAAACCCCCAAATATTATATATTTTTTTTTTAGCAAAGACTCTGGAGAAAAAAATGGCGGTCATTGCAATATTTTTTGTCACGCGCTTTATGCGCAGCAGTCTTTCAAACGCCATTTTTTGGGGAAAAATTACAAAAAAATCAAATTTCACTGCATTTAAAAAAAACTAAACAGTAAAGTTAGCCCATTTTTTTGTATATTGTGAAAGATGATGTCACACCGAGTAAATAGATACCCAACATGTTACGGTTTAAAATTGCGCACACCCGCGACAAACTACGGTCAATAAAAATCTCCATAGGCGACGCTTTAAAATTTTTTATCGGTTACCAGTTTAAAGTTAGAGTGTAGCTCTTTTTTTTAAAATTATTGCTCTCGCTCTGGCGATCGCGGCGATACCTCACATGTGTGGTTTGAACAGCGATTTCATTAGCAACGCGACTTCCATATACGTTTTCTTTTGTGCACGAGCTAACGTTGACGGGGGGCGGCTAAATTTTGTTTTTCCTATTTATTTTACTTTATTTTTTAATTTTAACACAGTTTTTTTTTTTTCAATCTGATCACTTTTATTGCTGTCACAAGCAATGTAAACATCCCTTGTGACAGCAATATGCAGTGACAGGTACTCTTTATGGAGGGATCCGGGGGAATGTGACAGTAATAGGCAGTGACAGGTACTCTTTATGGAGGGATCGGGGGGGAATGTGACAGTAATTGGCAGTGACAGGTACTCTTTATGGAGGGATCGGGGAGGAATGTGACAGTAATAGGAGTGACAGGTACTCTTTATGCAGGGATTGGGAGGAATGTGACAGTAATAGGAGTGACAGGTACTCTTTATGCAGGGATTGGGAGGAATGTGACAGTAATAGGAGTGACAGGTACTCTTTATGGAGGGATCGGGGGGAATGTGACAGTAATAGGCAGTGACAGGTACTCTTTATGGAGGGATCCGGGGGAATGTGACAGTAATAGGCAGTGACAGGTACTCTTTATGGAGGGATCGGGGGGAATGTGACAGTAATAGGCAGTGACAGGTACTCTTTATGAATGGATCGGGGGGAATGTGACAGTAATAGGCAGTGACAGGTGCTCTTTATGGAGGGATCGGGGGGGATGTGACAGTAATAGGCAGTGACAGGTACTCTTTATGGAGGGATCGGGAGGAATGTGACAGTAATAGCAGTGACAGGTACTCTTTATGGAGGGATCGGGAGGAATGTGACAGTAATAGGCAGTGACAGGTACTCTTTATGGAGGGATCGGGGGGAATGTGACAGTAATAGACAGTGACAGGTACTCTTTATGGAGGGATCGGGGGGGATGTGACAGTAATTGGCAGTGACAGGTACTCTTTATTGAGGGATAGGGGGGGGGAATGTGACAGTAATAGCAGTGACAGGTACTCTTTATGGACGGATCGAGGGTCTAAAAGACCCCAAACCCCTCCACTGCACTTCCATGTATTCAAAATGCCGAAAACTGCATTTTTGAATACATTCACTTTTTGAAACTGCCGCCTATAGCAGCCGAATAACCCGGATGTGACGTCATGGACGCCGCCTCCGGGTTACATCATCGGAGACCCAATCGAAGCCGCTTCCGGCTTTGATCGGGACTCCATCCAGCCGGCAGACGTGTCGGCTGGGTGCTCGGGTCTCCCGGTGGGATGGGAGACCCGGGCAGAGCGGCATAAAGCGGTGGGAGGGGGGGGGTGTCCCCTCCCGCTCGCCGGGGTAACGATTGAGCGGCTCCATCGGTCATTACCGCCAGAAAGCCGACCGCTGGCTCTAAAAAACGGTACCGGGATGATGCCTCCAGCTAGTGGCATCATCCCGGTATAACCACGCAAAGTCAGCCGACTTAGGTCTACGTCGCTGGTCGTAAAGTGGTTAATTTTAATTTTACAGCCGGTGACACCCCAAAATTCAATATCTCAGAAAATTTGAATATTACATAACACCAATAAAAAAAAAAAAAGGATTTATAATACAGAAATGTTGTCTTAGTGAAAAGTCTGTCCATGTACAGTATAGGATGGGAAGTCTGTCCATGTACAGTATAGGAGGAGAAGTCTGTCCATGTACAGTATAGGGGGAGAAGTCTGTCCATGTACAGTATAGGGGGAGAAGTCTGTCCATGTACAGTATAGGATGGGAAGTCTGTCCATGTACAGTATAGGATGGGAAGTCTGTCCATGTACAGTATAGGATGGGAAGTCTGTCCATGTACAGTATAGGATGGGAAGTCTGTCCATGTACAGTATAGGAGGAGAAGTCTGTCCATGTACAGTATAGGGGGAGAAGTCTGTCCATGTACAGTATAGGGGGAGAAGTCTGTCCATGTACAGTATAGGATGGGAAGTCTGTCCATGTACAGTATAGGATGAGAAGTCTGTCCATGTACAGTATAGGATGGGAAGTCTGTCCATGTACAGTATAGGAGGAGAAGTCTGTCCATGTACAGTATAGGGGGAGAAGTCTGTCCATGTACAGTATAGGGGGAGAAGTCTGTCCATGTACAGTATAGGATGGGAAGTCTGTCCATGTACAGTATAGGATGGGAAGTCTGTCCATGTACAGTATAGGATGGGAAGTCTGTCCATGTACAGTATAGGAGGAGAAGTCTGTCCATGTACAGTATAGGATGGGAAGTCTGTCCATGTACAGTATAGGAGGAGAAGTCTGTCCATGTACAGTATAGGATGGGAAGTCTGTCCATGTACAGTATAGGATGGGAAGTCTGTCCATGTACAGTATAGGGGGAGAAGTCTGTCCATGTACAGTATAGGATGGGAAGTCTGTCCATGTACAGTATAGGGGGAGAAGTCTGTCCATGTACAGTATAGGATGAGAAGTCTTTCCATGTACAGTATAGGAGGAGAAGTCTGTCCATGTACAGTATAGGAGAAGTCTGTCCATGTACAGTATAGGATGGGAAGTCTGTCCATGTACAGTATAGGGGGAGAAGTCTGTCCATGTACAGTATAGGATGAGAAGTCTGTCCATGTACAGTATAGGAGAAGTCTGTCCATGTACAGTATAGGGGGAGAAGTCTGTCCATGTACAGTATAGGGGGAGAAGTCTGTCCATGTACAGTATAGGATGAGAAGTCTGTCCATGTACAGTATAGGATGAGAAGTCTGTCCATGTACAGTATAGGAGGAGAAGTCTGTCCATGTACAGTATAGGGGGAGAAGTCTGTCCATGTACAGTATAGGGGGAGAAGTCTGTCCATGTACAGTATAGGAGAAGTCTGTCCATGTACAGTATAGGAGGAGAAGTCTGTCCATGTACAGTATAGGATGGGAAGTCTGTCCATGTACAGTATAGGGGGAGAAGTCTGTCCATGTACAGTATAGGATGAGAAGTCTGTCCATGTACAGTATAGGAGGAGAAGTCTGTCCATGTACAGTATAGGGGGAGAAGTCTGTCCATGTACAGTATAGGATGGGAAGTCTGTCCATGTACAGTATAGGATGGGAAGTCTGTCCATGTACAGTATAGGGGGAGAAGTCTGTCCATATACAGTATAGGATGGGAAGTCTGTCCATGTACAGTATAGGGGGAGAAGTCTGTCCATGTACAGTATAGGAGGAGAAGTCTGTCCATGTACAGTATAGGATGGGAAGTCTGTCCATGTACAGTATAGGAGGAGAAGTCTGTCCATGTACAGTATAGGATGGGAAGTCTGTCCATGTACAGTATAGGATGCACTCAATACTTGGTCGGGGCTCCTTTTGCACGAATTACTGCATCAATGCGGCGTGGCATGGAGGCGATCAGCCTGTGGCACTGCTGAGGTGTTATGGAAGCTCCGGTTGCTTTGATAGCGGCCTTCAGCTCCTCTGCAATGTTGGGTCTGGTGTCTCTCATCTTCCTCTTCACAATACTCCACAGATTCTCTATGGGGTTTAGTTCAGGCGAGTTTGCTGGTCAATCAAGCACAGTGATCCCATGATCATGTGACCAGGTATTGGTAGATTTGGCAGTGTGGGCGGTGCCAAGTCCTGCTGGTATAAGAAACCTGCATCTCCATAAAGCTGGTCAGCAGAAGGAAGCATGACGTTTGCATTGTTGGGTCTGGTGTCTCTCATCTTCTTCTTGACAATCCCCCACAGATTCTCTATGGGGTTTAGTTCAGGCGAGTTTGCTGGCCAACCAAGCACAGTGATCCCATGATCATGTGACCAGGTATTGGTAGATTTGGCAGTGTGGGCGGTGCCAAGTCCTGCTGGAAAATGAAATCAGCATCTCCATAAAGCTGGTCAGCAGAGGGAAGCATGAAGAGCTCTAGAATTTCCTGCTAGAGGGCTGCACTGACTTTGGACCTGATAGAACACAGAGGACCAACACCAGCAGATGACACGGCTCCCCAAATCATCACTGACTGTGGAAAATGTTGCATTTCATTTGGAAATGAAGGTCCCGGAGTCTGGAGGAGGAGTGGAGAGGCACAGAATCCAAGTTATATGAGGTCCAGTGTGAGATTTCCACAGGTCTATAGGTACAGCACCATTAGGAACCCTCTGCATTGCGTTTCCGCAGATCACGTCTATGGCTGGAACCAGTAGTAGTCATAGAGGGTCTCCTACCCAGTGTTGGATCCTCAGGCATCAAAGAAGATTAACACAAAGCACTTGCAGCTGGATGACAGAAGGAAATGACATTTCTCTCCTCTGATAGCTCATGTCTCCGATAAGTTATCTGTACCCAAGTGAAGCACAACATACTCTGGCCAATCATGCGCTCCTCCTCGCTCTCGTACATCATGAAAACTTCAGAGCAGATATATAGATATGGAGGAACGGCGTGATCCATGAGAGCCCTTCACATGAAAAAATCTCATTTTCAAAGAGGTGTTCAGGGGGCAGCCAGAAGACAGCAGATGACCTCTTCAAATATCAGGAAATAGTTAACAGAAGACAGACAGGAGGGAGCAGGGAACAGAGACACCAGAATTGGAATTCTTCCTTATCTAGATGGCACAGTTTGTGAAATATGATTAACCTTTGCTGCCTGCAGGACTTTCTCTTCTCAATTGGTGTTCTTGATGTAAGGAAAGCAACACAACATTGCAGAACAAACCTTTACATATATAAGTGACTGGCCTCGGGTGATACAAATCCTCCTACATAAGTTGTACCTGTTTATCTACAGCACTCTCTCTTCTCTACATCCCTTTAAAGTCCAGAATTTAGACAGCCGGTAAGCAGTTGCTTACAGGTTGTCTGTAAATAATTTAGACCCTGCTTGCACTGCAAGGTTCCTGTGCAAATTTTAGGTGTTTATGTACTAGTGATCGATCGACATCGTTTTTTTAACGCAGATACCGATACCGATACCAATATTTTGGTCATCGGATATCGGTATTGGCCGATATTTTCGGACATTAAAAAAAATATATATTTTTTTTAATGTCTACAGGTACTGTGGTGGAGGGATCTGGGTGTCTAAAAGACCCCAAACCCCTTCTCTGCACTTAACCACTTTACCACCGGAGGATTTTGCTGTCTTACCTCCAGGCCACTTTTTGCGATTCGGCACTATGCGACTAAACTGACAATTGCACGGTCATGCAACGCCGTACCCAAACGAAATTTACGTCCTTTTTTTCCTACAAACAGAGCTTTTTTTTGGTGGTATTTGATCACCTGTGTGCTTTTCATTTTTTGCGATATTAATTTAAAAAAGCGACAATTTTGAAAAAAATAACAATATTTTTCTACTTTGACAGTTAAAAAATATCCAATATATTCAATTTTTGTCATATACAGTGGGTACGGAAAGTATTCAGACCCCCTTAAATTTTTCACTCTTTGTTATATTGCAGCCATTTGCTAAAATCATTTAAGTTCATTCTTCTTCCTCATGAATGTACACATAGCACCCCATACTGACAGAAAAACACAGAATTGTTGACATTGTTGCAGATTTATTAAAAAAGAAAAACTGAAATATCACATGGTCCTAAGTATTCAGACCCTTTGCTCAGTATTTAGTAGAAGCCCCCTTTTGATCTAATACAGCCAGGAGTCTTTTTGGGAAAGATGCAACAAGTCTTTCACACCTGGATTTGGGGATCCTCTGCCATTCCTCCTTGCAGATCCTCTCCAGTTCTGTCAGGTTGGATGGTAAACGTTGGTGGACAGCCATTTTTAGGTCTCTCCAGAGATGCTCAATTGGGTTTAAGTCAGAGCTCTGGCTGGGCCATTCAAGAACAGTCACGGAGTTGTTGTGAAGCCACTCCTTCGTTATTTTAGCTGTGTGCTTAGGGTCATTGTCTTGTTGGAAGGTAAACCTTCGGCCCAGTCTGAGGTCCAGAGCACTCTGGAGAAGGTTTTTGTCCAGGATATCCCTGTACTTGGCTGCATTCATCTTTCCCTCGATTGCAACCAGTCGTCCTGTCCCTGCAGCTGAAAAACACCCCCACAGCATGATGCTGCCACCACCATGCTTCACTGTTGGGACTGTATTGGACAGGTGATGAGCAGTGCCTGGTTTTCTCCACACATACCGCTTAGAATTAAGGCCAAAAAGTTCTATTTTGGTCTCATCAGACCAGAGAATCTTATTTCTCACCATCTTGGAGTCCTTCAGGTGTTTTTTAGCAAACTCCATGCGGGCTTTCATGTGTCTTACACTGAGGAGAGGCTTCCGTCGGGCCACTCTGCCATAAAGCCCCGACTGGTGGAGGGCTGCAGTGATGGTTGACTTTCTACAACTTTCTCCCATCTCCTGACTGCATCTCTGGAGCTCAGCCACAGTGATCTTTGGGTTCTTCTTTACCTCTCTCACCAAGGCTCTTCTCCCCCGATAGCTCAGTTTGGCTGGACGGCCAGCTCTAGGAAGGGTTCTGGTCGTCCCAAACGTCTTCCATTTGAGGATTATGGAGGCCACTGTGCTCTTAGGAACCTTAAGTGCAGCAGAAATCTTTTTGTAACCTTGGCCAGATCTGTGCCTTGCCACAATTCTGTCTCTGAGCTCTTCAGGCAGTTCCTTTGACCTCATGATTCTCATTTGCTCTGACATGCATTGTGATCTGGAAGGTCTTATATAGACAGGTGTGTGGCTTTCCTAATCAAGTCCAATCAGTATAATCAAACACAGCTGGACTCAAATGAAGGTGTAGAACCATCTCAAGGATGATCAGAAGAAATGGAAAGCACCTGAGTTAAATATATGAGTGTCACAGCAAAGGGTCTGAATACTTAGGACCATGTGATATTTCAGTTTTTCTTTTTTAATAAATCTGCAACAATGTCAACAATTCTGTGTTTTTCTGTCAGTATGGGATGCTATGTGTACATTCATGAGGAAGAAGAATGAACTTAAAAGATTTTAGCAAATGGCTGCAATATAACAAAGAGTGGAAAATTTAAGGGGGTCTGAATACTTTCCGTACCCACTGTATTTAGGCCAAAATGTATTTAGCTACATGTCTTTGACAAAAAAATTCTCAATGAGCCTATTTTTAACCGCTTTATGACTGGAAGGTTTTACCCCATTCCTGACCAGGCCATATTTTGCGATTAGGCACTGCATTATTTTAACGGACAATTGCGCGGTTGTGCAACGATGTACCCAAATTAAATTTATGTTATTTTTTTCCCCACAAACAGAGCTTTCTTTTGATGGTATTTGATCACCTGTGCGATTTTTTGATCATGCGCTATAAACAAAAAAAGAGCGTCAATTTTGCAAAAATAACAATATTTTTCACATTTTTTTATATGAAATTCCCCCCCAAAAAAATGTAAAAATCAAAATTTTTTAACATTTTAGGCCAATTTTTTTTTTTTACCATATGTTTGGTAAAAAAAAAATCGAAATAAGCATATTTTGATTGGTTTGCGCAAAAGTTATTGCGTTTACTAACTAAGGGAAAGATTTCTGTCATTTTTGGTGTTTTTTTTTTTTACTAGTAATGGCGGCGATCTGCGATTTTTTTTGCGGGACTGCGACATTGCGGCGGACAGATCGGACCCTTGACTGACATTTTTGACACTTTTGGGGGTACCAGTGACATTACTACAGTAATCAGTGCTATATATATATGCACTGTTACTGTAAAAATGACACTGGCAGGGAAGGGGTTAACTGTATTGGAGAGGGAGGGGTTAAGTGTGTCCTAGGGGTGTGCTTCTAACTGTGATTGGCTGTGGCTGTGTGTGTAAGAACAGTGATCAATGGTCCTACATAGTAGAACCGTTTGATCATCATTCTTACACAGGGAGAACTGACAGGCGGCTTTGTTTACATTAGCCTCCTGCCTTTCTCCCGCTGTCACGGACGATCGTGAGTGCCTGGTGGACATCGTGTCCGCTGGGCACACGCGTGGGGGGGGGGTCCGTGACCGAGCGGGAGCGCGCCTCCGGCGGCGCACACTCGCTCCCCACACCCTTACAGGCTAGTGACGTAGCCCTACGTCGCTCTGCCTGTGAGGGGCTGACTGCCGACGTAAATAGTCGTGTGGCAGTCGGCAAGTGGTTAAAGTCCAGAATTTAGACAGCCGATAAGCAGTTGCTTACAGGGTGTCTGTAAATATTTTAGACCCTGCTTGCACTGCAAGGTTCCTGTGCAAATTTTAGGTGTTTATGTACTAGTGATCGATCGACATCGTTTTTTTAACGCAGATACCGATACCAATATTTTGGTCATCGGATATCGGTATTGGCCGATATTTTCGGACATTAAAAAAAATATATATATATTTTTTTTTAAAGGTACTGTGGTGGAGGGATCTGGGGGGTCTAAAAGACCCCAAACCCCTCCTCTACACTTAAAAGCATTCAAAACGCCAAGTTTGGCTGTAAGTTTTTTTAATTCAGTGCCGCCAGTACCCGGAAGTCATGACATCCCTTCCGGGTACTCGGTGCTGAATTTTAAAAAAATGGAGACCCGGTCAGATGGCGGCGGTGCAGGTAGGATGCCCGGGTCTCCCGGTGG
Organism: Pelophylax lessonae; assembly: GCF_965119305.1. Taxonomy (NCBI): domain Eukaryota; kingdom Metazoa; phylum Chordata; class Amphibia; order Anura; family Ranidae; genus Pelophylax; species Pelophylax lessonae. The sequence continues at coordinate 235,897,389 of NC_138777.1, read as the reverse complement.
GAGGGGAGACCCGGGGCGAGCCACAGGAGGGGGGGGGGGATTTCCCCTCCCGCTCCTTGTAATGACAGCCGAGCGGCTTCTCAAACATAAATTGAAAACACAGAAATGGATGAATAAAGTCCTCAATCTTATAAAAAAAAAGAGTGCTCCGAGATATAAAGTCCAAATCCGATCAAAGGAAGAACTTCACAGGGAATTATCCCCCTAAGTGTGACCATCACCAGAATGAGGAGTCAGGAGCGCTTACCAAAATGTGTGGACTCTAAAACCAAAGGTAAAGCATTATTCAAGCAGGAAGTGGTGTCACTTGTAGTGCAATGGTCTCACAATAGTTGTCACCGTCTCCTCAAGTCTTTTGATAGGCATAAAGGAACTCGGGTACCCAAGAAAACAAAGAGCCTTTCCTCCAATGATGCAGATAACCGCACCCAACCTCATTCAGCTCTCCTGCACCTCCCACACCCTGAGGTCACAAAGCTCCAATCATCTCATCACTGGTTTCTTCACAGGGGCAGACCGGCAACTTTCAACCCAGGGGGCAAGTACAGTCCAGAGGCCCATGGTGCAGTGACTCACCCCCTCGCCACCATGAATGAAGGCAAACGGGGGTCCAACCCACTACTAGCAAGGTGTACCTAATAAAGTGGGTCCAACCCACTACTAGCATGGTGTACCTAATAAAGGGGGTCCAACCTGCTACTAGCAAGGTGCACCTAATAAAGGGGGTCCAACCCGCTACTAGCATGGTGTACCAAATAAAGGGGGTCCAACCCGGTACTAGCAAGGTGCACCTAATAAAGGGGGTCCAACCCACTACTAGCAAGGTGCACCTAATAAAGGGGGTCCAACCCACTACTAGCATGGTGTACCAAATAAAGGGGGTCCAACCCGGTACTAGCAAGGTGTACCTAATAAAGGGGGTCCAACCCACTACTAGCATGGTGTACCAAATAAAGGGGGTCCAACCCGGTACTAACAAGGTGTACCTAATAAAGGGGGTCCAACCCACTACTAGCATGGTGTACCTAATAAAGGGGGTCCAACCCACTACTAGCATGGTGTACCTAATAAAGAGGGTCCAACCCACTACTAGCAAGGTGTACCTAATATAGGGGGTCCAACCCACTACTAGCATGGTGTACCTAATAAAGGGGTTCCAACCCACTACTAGCATGGTGTACCTAATAAAGGGGGTCCAACCCACTACTAGCATAATGTCCCTAATAAAGGGGGTTCAACCCACTACTAGCAAGGTGTACCTAATAAAGGGGGTTCAACCCACTACTAGCATGGTGTACCTAATAAAGGGGGTCCAACCCACTACTAGCAAGGTGTACCAAATAAAGGGGGTCCAACCCGGTACTAGCAAGGTGCACCTAATAAAGGGGGTCCAACCCACTACTAGCAAGGTGCACCTAATAAAGGGGGTCCAACCCACTACTAGCATGGTGTACCAAATAAAGGAGGTCCAACCCGGTACTAGCAAGGTGCACCTAATAAAGGGGGTCCAACCCACTACTAGCATGGTGTACCAAATAAAGGGGGTCCAACCCGGTACTAACAAGGTGTACCTAATAAAGGGGGTCCAACCCACTACTAGCATGGTGTACCTAATAAAGGGGGTCCAACCCACTACTAGCATGGTGTACCTAATAAAGAGGGTCCAACCCACTACTAGCAAGGTGTACCTAATATAGGGGGTCCAACCCACTACTAGCATGGTGTACCTAATAAAGGGGTTCCAACCCACTACTAGCATGGTGTACCTAATAAAGGGGGTCCAACCCACTACTAGCATAATGTCCCTAATAAAGGGGGTTCAACCCACTACTAGCAAGGTGTACCTAATAAAGGGGGTTCAACCCACTACTAGCATGGTGTACCTAATAAAGGGGGTCCAACCCACTACTAGCAAGGTGTACCTAATAAAGGGGGTCCAACACACTACTAGCATGGTGTACCTAATAAACGGGGCTCAACCCACTACTAGCATGGTGTACCTAATAAAGGGGGTCCAACCCACTACTAGCATGGTGTATCTAATAAAGGGGGTCCAACCCACTACTAGCAAGGTGTACCTAATAAAGTGGGTCCAACCCGCTACTAGCATAGTGCACCTAATAAAGAGGGTCCAACCCACTACTAGCATGGTGTACCTAATAAAGTGGCCTGTGAGTGTATATCGCTCACCCAGAAAGGATTATTTTTGTCCTCTACAAAACCGAAGTCCCTTTTTAACTTCATAATTTTTATGTTCATCCTGATGGAAGCTTTCAACACAAGGCAAACTTCTTTCCGAACTCGGCAACCTGCAAATCAGCAAGTGACAATTATAGTAATGTATAATATTCCCGGGTAACATTACCACCCAGGCAATCAAGCAAATCTTTTTTTTTTTTAATTTAATAATTGAAATTGTCTATTACACAGAGAAAACGCTATCACCTGGGCTGTAATTATAGTGACAATGGCAGTGATGCTAAATTAACTTGGTGAAAAAAATGAAACAGCCCCCGGCTATGAATCTTCGTAAGCTGAAATGGAAACTGGAATGTATCTTCTATGAAATTTGTTCTGTATTACTGCTGTGACATTTATTTAAAACATTTTATGTCGACTCCATGTGTTTTTTTTTCCTGCTGGTTCTGTCATGTTTTTTATTATGTTACATCGGCACCCTAGACGGCACCTTGCTAATATGCAAAAATATACAATCAGCACCATTGCTGAACAGGAAGATAAGTATTGATTGCGCTTAGTGTAAAAAAAACAAAACAAAAAACTAACAATCATATGAAACCAATTAACATCAACTAAGATTGTGACAGCAGCACTAAACTCCCATTTACAGATGGAAACAGTAAACATAATAATTGTGTTCTGCTGTCAAAAAAACTGCTAATACATTAATAATACAACCAATTACATAGTAACATACACTAGGCAAAATTATAAATGCAACCCTTGTTTTTGCCCCCATTTTTCACGAGCTGGACTCAAAGATCTAAGACTTTTTCCATGTACATAAAAGACCAATTTCTCTCAAATATTCTTCACAAATCTGTGTTAGTGAGCGCTTCTCCTTTGCCGAGATAATCCGTCCACCTCACAGGTGTGGCATATCAAGATGCTGATTGGACAGCATGATTATTGCACAGGTGTGCCTTAGGCTGGCCACAAAAAAAGGCCCCTCTAAAATGTGCAGTTTTATCACAAAGCACAATGCCACAGATGTGGAAAGTTTTGAGGGGACGTGCAATTGGCATGCTGACTACAGGAATGTCCACCAGAGCTGTTGCCCGTGAATTATATGTTCATTTCTCTACCATAAGCCGTCTCCAAAGGAGTTTCAAAGAATTTGGCAGTACATCCAACCAGCCTCACAACCGCAGACCACGTGTAACCACACCAGCCCAGGACCTCCACATCCAGCATATTCACCTCCAAGATGGTCTGAGACCAGCCTAGGACCTCCACATCCAGCATCTTCACCTCCAAGATGGTCTGAGACCAGCCCAGGACCTCCACATCTAGCATCTTCATCTCCAAAATGGTCTGAGACCAGCCCAGGACCTCCACATCCAGCATCTTCACCTCCAAGATGGACTGAGACCAGCCCAGGACCTCCACATCCAGCATCTTCACCTCCAAGATGGTCTGAGACCAGCCCAGGACCTCCACATCCAGCATCTTCACCTCCAAGATGGTCTGAGACCAGCCCAGGACCTCCACATCCAGCATCTTCACCTCCAAGATGGTCTGAGACCAGCCCAGGACCTCCACATCCAGCATCTTCTCCTCCAAGATGGTCTGAGACCAGCCCAGGACCTCCACATCCAGCATCTTCACCTCCAAGATGGTCTGAGACCAGCCCAGGACCTCCACATCCAGCATCTTCACCTCCAAGATGGTCTGAGACCAGCCCAGGACCTCCACATCCAGCATCTTCACCTCCAAGATGGTCTGAGACCAGCCCAGGACCTCCACATCCAGCATCTTCACCTCCAAGATGGTCTGAGACCATCCAACCGGACAGCAGCTGCAACAATTGGTTTCCATACCAAAGAATTTCTGCACAAACTGTCAGAAACCGTCTCAGGGAAGCTCATCTGCATGCTCGTAGTCCTCATTGGGGTCTTCGCCTGATTGCAGTTCGTCGTTGTAACCGACTTGAGTGGGAAAATGCTCACATTCAATGGCATCTGGCACTTTGGAGAGGTGTTCTCTTCATGGATGAATCCCGGTTTTGTACTGTACAGGGCAGATGGCAGACAGCGTGTATGGCGTCATGTGGGTGAGCGGTTTGCTGATGTCAGCATTGTGGATGTAGTGGCCCATGGTGGCGGTGGGGGTATGGTATGGGCAGGCGTACGTTGTGGAGGGAGTGGCCCATGGTGGCGGTATGGTATGGGCAGGCGTAGGTTGTGGACGGAGTGGCCCATGGTGGCGGTGGGGGTATGGTATGGGCAGGCGTAGGTTGTGGATGGAGTGGCCCATGGTGGCGGTGGGGTTATGGTATGGGCAGGCGTACGTTGTGAATGGAGTGGCCCATGGTGGCGGTGGGGGTATGGTATGGGCAGGCATATGCTGTGGATGGAGTGGCCCATGGTGGGGGTGGGGTCATGGTATACTCACCGGACATGTCACCCATTAAGCATGTTTTGGATGCTCTGGATCGACTTAAAGGACAGCGACTTCCAGGTCCTGCCAATATCCAGCAACTTCACACAGAGGAGTGGACCAACATTCCACAGGCCACAATCACCAACCTGATCAACTCTATGCCAAGGAGATGTGTTGCACAGCGTGAGGAAAATGGTGGTCACACAGATACTGACTGGTTTTCAAACCTCCCAATACAGTAAAACTGCACATTTTAGAGTGGCCTTTTATTGTGGCCAGCCTAAGGCACACCTGTGCAATAATCATGCTGTCCGATCAGCATCTTGATATGCCACACCTGTGAGGTGGATGGATTATCTCGGCAAAGGAGAAGTGATCACTAACACAGATTTACACAGATTTGTGAACAATATTTGAGAGAAATCGGCCTTTTGTGTACATTGAAGAAGTCTTAGATCTTTGAGTTCAGTGCATGAAAAACGGGGCAAAAACAAAAGTGTTGCGTTTATAATTGTTTATAATTGTGTTCAGTGTAGTTTGTCAGGTTGAAAAAAAGACACAAGTCCCTCTAGTTCAACCAATGAAAAAAAAGCATAGGGATATTGCATAAAAATCATATAAAAATCAATTCATCAAAAAGTGTCCAAAGGAGGTAATTCAATAAAGTGCACGGTACAAAATCAGTCCAAATAAAAAGTGAACAGTGCAAGAAAATTCTTGAAGTAAATGTTCATATCGCCCCAATCTTCTTATACAACCGTATGCCACTCCACACCCAGGTGCGTACACAACTCACAAACCGCTTACCGACAGGTGAGACTTCAGATAGGGAGACCTGGCTGCACTTTTTAGCAACGATCCCTGCTGGGATGGATGGATGGCACACTTCAGGACAAAGAATAAGGCCTCCCAGAACACTCCAGAGAAGAAGCTCAGGGGAATTTAGATATAAGGAAGGAACTCACAGTGTAGTAGTATAAAACTTCACCAGTAGTCCTGTACCCCTGGATGATGTCCCATTGGACGAAACATGTCGTGTTGAGCTACAACGGTGACGGGATCATACCTGCTAGGATGATGACTGTGCTGATTTATCTACTTGCCTGATTTTATCTGCTTTTTGTGAGTAATATTCTTTTTTAATAAACTGGTGATGTTTTCTACTACTACTCTATGAGTTCCTTCCTTATCTCTATATTCTCCAGAGCTTCTTCTGCAGAGTGTTCTGGGAGCCCTTATTCTGTGTCCTGGAGTGTCATCCATCCATCCCAGCAGGGATCTCTCCTAAAAAGTGCAGCCAGGCCTCCATATCTGCATTCTTACCTGTCGGTAAGCAGTTTGTGAGTTGGGTGCACACCTACGGTTACATAAGAAGATTGGGGCGATATACACATTTACTTCAAGATTTTCTTGCACTGTTCAATTTTTATTTGGACAATCCATTAGCATAGGGATATTGCATAAAAATCATGTGAAAATCAATTCATCAAAAAGTGTCCAAAGATGACAATTCAATAAGGTGCACAGTGCAAAATCAGTCCAAATAAAAAAGTGAATAGTGCAAGAAAATTATTGAAATAAATATGCATATCGCTCCAATCTTCTTATATAACCGTATGCCACTCCACACCCAGGTGCACACCCAACTCACAAACTGCTTACTGACAGGTAAGACCTCAGATATGGAGGCCTGGCTGCACTTTTTAGCAGCGATGCCTGCTGTGATGGATGGATGGCACACTTCAGGACACAGAATAATGGCTCCCAGAACACTCCACAGAAGAAGCTAAGGGGAATATAGAGATAAGGAAGGAACTCATAGTGTAGTAGTATATAACTTCACCAGGAGTACTCTACCCATGGATGACGTCCCATTGGACGAAACATGTCGGGTTGAGCTACAACGGTGACAGGATCATACCTGCTAGGGTGTTGACTGTGCTGATTTTTATCTGCCTTTTGTGAGTAGTATTCTTTTTTAATAACCTGGTAAAGTTTTATACTACTACTCTATGAGTTCCTTCCTTATCTCTATATTCTCCTGAGCTTCTTTGGCAGAGTTTTCTGTCCTTAAGTGTTGTCCATTCATCCCAGCAGGGATCTCTCCTAAAAAGTGCAGCCAGGCCTCCATATCGGAGTTCTTACCTGTCGGTAAGCAGTTTGTGAATTGGGTGCACACCTATGGTTACATAAGAAGATTGGGGCGATATACACATTTACTTTAAGAATTTTCTTGCATTGTTCACTTTTTATTTGGATAATCCATTAGCATAGGGATATTGCATAAAAATCATGTGAAAATCAATTCATCAAAAAGTGTCCAAAGATGATAATTCAATAAAGTGCAAAGTGCAAAATCAGTCCAAAGGAGGCTCCTAAAAAAATTGTAAAAAAGATTATTAAAAATAATATTGTAAAAAATACTAAAAAATAAAATTGTAAAAAAAAAAAAAAAAATAAAGAAAACAACTTTCTTTTCTTTGTGTTTCCTCTAATGCTCCTGTTCCTGCTTCATGCATGTGGATCTGTGCTTCCTCTAATGCTCCTGCTTCTTTTTTTTTCTTTTTTAAAGTAATTTTTATTGGGTTTTATACAGATATAACAAACAGTGCAAGTCGGTTAAAGCGTTTGAAATACAAATGCTTACTGCAGTAATAGAAAACAGTGTGGTACTGTATATGAAACAAAAAAATATGGAACGCTTCACGAATTTGTGTGTCATCCTTGCGCAGGGGCCATGCTAATCTTCTCTGTATCGTTCCAATTTTAGTATATGTCCTGTCGAAGCGAGGACTAATACTCCTGCTTTTGCTTCATGTATGTGGATCTGTGCTTCCTTTAATGCTCCTGCTTCATACATGCAAATCTGTGCTTCCTCTAATGCTCCTGCTTCTGCTTCATGCATGTGGATGTGTGCTTCCTCTAATGCTTCTGCTTCATGCATGAGGATCTGTGCTTCCTCTAATGCTCCTACTTCATGCTTGCGGATCTGTGCTTCCTCTAATGCTCCTACTTCATGCATGCGGATCTGTGCTTCCTCTAATGCTCCTACTTCATGCATGCGGATCTGTGCTTCCTCTAATGCTCCTACTTCATGCATGCGGATCTGTGCTTCCTCTAATGCTCCTACTTCATGCATGCGGATCTGTGCTTCCTCTAATGCTCCTACTTCATGCATGCGGATCTGTGCTTCCTCTAATGCTCCTACTTCATGCATGCGGATCTGTGCTTCTGCTTCATGCATGCAGATCTGTGCTTACTCTAATGTTCCTGCTTCTGCTTCATGCATGTGGGTCTGTGCTTCCTCTAATGCTTCTGCTGTTGCTTAATGCACACAGATCTGTGTTTCCTCTAATGCTCCTGCTTTTGCTTCATGCATGCAAATTTGTGCTTTCACAAATACTCCTGTGTCTGCTTCATGCATGCAGATCTGTGCTTCCTTTAATTCCCCTGCTTCTGTTTCATGCATACGAATTTATGTTTCCTCTAATGTTCCTTCATCTGCTTCATGCATGCCAATCTGTGCTTCCTCTAATTCTCCTGCTTTTGCTTCATGCATGCAGATTTGTGCTTACTCTAATGCTCCTGCTTCATGCATGTGCATCTGTGCTTCCTCTAATGCTCCTGCTTCTGCTTCGTGCATGCAGATCTGTGCTTCTTCTAATGATTCAGCTTCTGCTTCATGCATGCGGATCTGTGCATGCTCTAATGCTCCTGCTTCATGCATTAGTATCTGTGCTTCCTCTAATGCTCCTGCTTCATTCATGCGGATCTGTGCTTCCTCTTATGCTCCTGCTTCTGCTTCATGCATGCAGATCTGTGCTTTCTCTAATGCTCCTGCTTCATGCATGTGGATTTGTGCTTCCTCCTAATGGTCCTGCTTCTGCTTCATGCATGTGGATCTGTGCTTCCTCTAATGCTCCTGCTTTATGCATGCATATATGTGCTTCCTCTAATGCTCCTGCTTCAAGCATGTGGATCTGTACTTCCTCTAATGCTCCTGCTTCTGCTTCATGCATGTGGATCTGTGTTTCCTCTAATGTTCCTGCTTCTGTTTCATGCATGCTGATCTGTGCTTCCTCTAATGCTCCTGCTTCTGCTTTATGCACGTGGATCTGTGCTTGCTCTAATGCTCCTGTTTAATGCATGCGGATCTGTGCTTCCTCTAATGCTCCTGCTTCATGCATGTGCCTCTGTGCTTCCTCTAATGCTCCTGCTTCTGTTTCATGCATGCGGATCTGTGCTTCCTCTAATGCTCCTGCTTCTGTCACATACATTTGGATCTGTGCTTTCTCAAATGCTCCTGTTTCATGCATGTGGATCTGGGTTTCCTCTAATTCTCCTGCTTCTGCTTCATGCATGCAGGTCTTTGCTTGCTCTAATGCTCCTGCTTCATGCATGTGCTTCCTTCAATGCTCCTGCTTCTGCCTCATGCATGGGGATCTGTGCTTCCTCTGATGCTCCTTCTTCTGTTTCATGCACATATATCTGTACTTCCACTAATGCTCCTGCTTCTGCTCCATGCATGAGAATCTGTGCTTCCTCTAATGCTCCTGCTTCTCCTCCATGCATGGGGATCTGTGCTTTCTCTAATTCTCCTGCTTCTGCTTCATGCATGCGGATCTGTGCTTCCTCGAATGCTCCTGCTTCATGCATGCGGATCTGTGCTAACTCCAATGCTCCAGCTTCTGCTTCATGTATGCGGATCTGTGCTTCCTTTAATGCTCCTGCTTCTGCATGCGGATCTCTGCTTCCTCTAATGCTGCTGCTTCTGCTTTATGAATGTGGATCTGTGCTTCCTATAATGCTCCTTCTTCTGCTCTGTGCATGCAGATCTGTGCTTCCTCTAATGTTCCTGCTTCTGCTTCATGCATGCGGATCTGTGTTTCCTCTTATGCTCCTTCTTCTGCTCATACTCCCACTAGCCATCAGATCACCAGTCATTGGAAGGCAGATCTGACGTGAGGAAGCAAATTCCTGCCTTTACCAAGATGGCCACCTTCGCACACAGGGATCAGCTGCAGGAAGATCACAGGCATAACACGGGTGACTGGCCCTGCCTTTTTTGGGCACAGCTTCCGCAGTTCACATCCTAAGTTTGGAGCTTTCCCAGCACCCAAATCCTAGGATTTTCCCCTCAAATACCAAAATGTCTAAATTTTCCTGCCCTATAGCCCAGAAGAAGGGGGCCCTCATCCCCCAAAACGTGTTGGCTGTATGTTTTACCAGGCTGCCAATTAAAACTGGATCGAAGACTACATACACTATATTACCAAAAGTATTGGGACGCCTGCCTTTACACACAAATAAACTTTAATGGCATCCCAGTCTTAGTCCGTAGGGTTCAATATTGAGTTGGCCCACCCTTTGCAGCTATAACAGCTTCAACTCTTCTGGGAAGGCCGTCCACAAGGTTTAGGAGTGTCTATGGGAATGTTTGACCATCCTTCCAGAAGCGCATTTGTGAGGTCAGGTACTGATGTTCAGTCTGCTCTCTAATTCATCCCAAAGGTGTTCTATCGGGTGGAGGTCAGGACTCTGTGCAGGCCAGTCAAGATCCTCCACCCCAAACTCGCTCATCCATGTCTTTATGGACCTTGCTTTGTGCACTGGTGTGCAGTCATGTTGGAACAGGAAGGGGCCATCCCCAAACTGTTCCCACAACGTTTGGAGCATGAAATTGTCCAAAATGTCTTGGTATGCTGATGCCTTAAGAGTTCTCTTCACTGGAACTAAGGGGCCAAGCCCAACCCCTGAAAAAAAAAAAAAAAAAAACACACCATAATTCCACTTCCACTAAAAAATGTTGATCCGTGCACAAAGCAAGGTCCAAAAAGACATAGATGAGCCAGTTTGTGGTGGAGGAACTTGACTGGCCTGCACAGAGTCCTGACCTCAACCCAATAGAACACCTTTGGGATGAATTACAGTGGAGACTCGTCCAACATCAGTGCCTGACCTCACAAATGCGCTCCTGGAAGAACGGTCAAACATTCCCATAGACACTCCTAAACCTTGTGGACGGCCTTCCCAGAAGAGTTGAAGCTGTTATAGCTGCAAAGGGTGGAGCCAACTCAATATTGAACCCTACGGACTAAGACTGGGATTCCATTAAATTTCATGTGTGTGCAAAGTCAGGCGTCCCAATACTTTTGGTAATATAGTGTATGATTTTTTGTATAAGGTGCTCTTTGCCCCCCAGGTCCCTCATGTACAGTACGTGTACTTTTCTTAGCGCACCTTCTTGTGCACCATCAGGGTTGTTGTTTTCTTACTAAAAATGTATAATATAAAATAAAAAAAAAGAATACAGTTATCAATATGGTATTCTTTATCTATTGTATATAAGAGAGATGCTTCAGTTGCCCTTTAAGACACTGATGAAGGTGTTTTTGTCACTATAGCAACTACAGATAGTAGCAGTATCAAGAACCTTAATCGTCCGTCCCTGGAGATGAGATGAGTCCTTTAAATGTGCATGCAATTATATATATACAGTATCTCACAAAAGTAAGTGCACCCCTCACATTTCTGTAAATATTTTATTCTATCTTTTCATGTGACAACACTGAAGAAATGACACTTTGCTACAATGTAAAGTAGTGAGTGTACAGCTTGTATAACAGTGTCAAACCTATATAAACCTGTGAGACCTATAGCCTGTTGCCATGAAGTCTGACTCCTAAATAATCATAGCAATACATAGATGTGTATTCCATGTACTTCAATGCAGGAAATGGACAGACGGTCATTGGCTTGTCCTATTATCTATCTATTGAGGTGGGATGTGGATTGTGTTAAGTCTGCCTGTCCCATTGGTAAACGTTAATGAGCCCACATTGTTCTGTCCAGATGGCTAGATAATTAGTTCAGGTTAATTCTGTTTCTGTATACAATTTCATCTGCATATGAAAATGTAATCAGGCAACCCCTGACCTGTGTGTGGTAATATGATCAGGAGGGGGAGGGCCATGCTGTATATAAATTCTGTGTGACTGTTCAATAAAGAGTGATTCCAGTACAAGCTAAGTTGTTGGCTAGCTTTGTATGAGGGTGGCTGGGAAAATCTGGTATATATGTTCATGACTGCAAGGAAGCCGTATACTGACGGAAGACCACAAACACATTGTGGGTCAACGGTTCCGTTACAACCAGCATTTTGATACTTGCAAAAATGCACGTCAGCTCGCTGCGTTCAGGGTGCCATAAACAATGAATGGCACCATGAGCGTATCATGCGTCATGCTTTTGCACACCTTCAGGGAACAAATGCAGCCTAACTTTCCCTAATGGTGGCCATACACACATCAATTAAAAAATCGATTCCTTCTCCCGATGGAAATAATCCATCTGTAGACAACCCAATCGATCGATTTGACACACGAGGAATTGGAGTTCAATTAATAATTGGAAGACCTGATCATAAATTATCAGATCTCTGTTTCTTCCATGCAATCTCATTTTCTGCTCAATGTAAATACGAAGATCAGCAAAGTATCTCAGTGCTGCTGATGGATGCAAAACGATCAATAATTTTTCATGTTGGAGGATCGATTTGGTTTGACCGAATCTGATCTAAATTAAAGGGTAACTCCACTTTCCTTGGAAAAAATAGTACATAAAAAAAAAATCTAGCGCATAAAATTGCTACACAAATCATATTATAATTGAATGATATTAAAATTCCCTTTCCTTTTCAATCTGCAGCTGCTGTAACTCAATGTAAAATGCAATATGGCCACCTGGTGGCGCTCTGTACACAGATGGTTTACCGACCCCAGAAATGCGCCAATCTCCCTCCCTTTTCTGACCCCAGAAATGTAATTTCCTGCTTGTGTGATTGGCTCACTGATTTCCCAGATACAAGTCAGATTTTTGGCATCCCCTGCAACACAAATGTAATTTCTGATGAGATACTTCCGAAAATAAATCACATCTAAATCGATGCAGACCCTGCCACTTTCCTCATTAGAGCCCTGCAGGTGCAGCAGCTGATTGATAATTATAAAGCCACTCCCATTCACATTCAGTCTGCACATGGACACAGAGAAACAAACAGCTATTTCTTCAGAATTACAAAATGTAGGAATCTGCAACAAAGTTTGTTACAATCCCTGCAATGTACAGAGATCACCCAGAGGGGGAGGGGTTTTTCTCAACAAAAATGGAGTTACTCTTTAAGTCTAAATCGATCAAAAGGGAAGTTATAGCCATTCGATTGTTTGATTTCATTATTTTGATTGAATCTGAATAATAGAATAGAAGTGCGTATGGCCGCCATAAGGGAGCGGAGGTGCCCATATCTTGTTTAGTATGATATTAAATCCAGTTTGCCGCTGTGACATCAAAGACCTTGTCTGAGACAGAAGACGCTGGGGATTATTCGATATCTCTCGGCAGACATTCCTTGCACACTCCTGCAGTGAAAAAAAGACACAACAACATTCCAAAATCCATATTAATAAAGCGGTGGAGGTCTCGGGTCAATATTTGGTCTTTGCCTGGAATGAGACTTGCAGTGATTTCCAATAGAAAAAAAAAAAGGAAAATAATTCTAACAGAAGATTCCTCTGTCTGCCTTCACTGGGAACATGCTGCGGATTCTGTTCTCAGAAAGCCTTGAGAATTTTTATCTGGCACAATAGATGTAGACAACATTGCCTGTAGGACTTATCATGCACCTCCTCCCCCTCCCCTTTTTTTCTGTAACTTACTTCCACCTGCCACTCAGCACTCTCCAGTCCTAAAACTAAAGGCTACCCCCCCCCTCTTTTTTTTTTTTTTCTCTCTCCCCCCGGCCATTTGATTGCCTACTGTATGCCTTTGTTGTTAAGCGTATACACATAATTTGTTGGATGTAGTGCGGTGCCTGTCACCTTATTTGCTTCGTTTTGGTCATTATATACACTCTATTGATGTTTACCATGTAATATGCACTATTTACCTCTCAATAAAACTTTTATGGGGAAAAAAAAAAAAAAACTAAAGGCTAAAGTTATTTATTTATTTTTTTTAAAAAATAAAAAAGCTATTTAGCCCCGGTTCACACTAGGGCGACCTGTGAGGCGACCTGGTCGCCTCACAGGTCGCCGCAGGTCGCCTCCCATAGGAAAGCTGCGGACCCGTTCTAATAGGAGCGACACAAGTCGCTCCGACCTAGAAAAAGGGTCCGGAGCTTCTTTGGGGCGACCAGGAGGCGACCGCCATAGACTTCAATGTTATGAAGTCCGTGGCGGCCGCTCCGAGGTCGCGGCGCGCTGCTCGCACCGCGATCTCGGAGGTCGCCCCTGCAAGTAGCGTCGCTCATATGTGAACCGGCGCTAAGAGCATGCCACAATCCTAAATAACAGAATAGAGAACAACAGTTGCATACAACAACTGTACATGTATGTGGACTTTATGGGCACATCATGAGAAAGATAACCATACATCAAATATTAAAATAAATATTTAATAATGGATAATTAAAATCAATGACACATTAAAATGATGAGACTGACCAAACATGGAGGTCCAGCTTCACCAAACAACTACACAGAAAAACATAACTATTGAATGTATACAATAGAAATAGAATACATATCAGAATTGCATGGGTATGAGAATACGCCTGTTCAAAGGTCAACGCGTTTCGCGGTAGGCTTCGTCAGGACCGTATACAGACAGTTATAATCTTGAAATGAACAAAAAACAATATTAGTAATTGTACAGTATTATATAATATCATATAATTTATATTATATTATATTATATTATACAATTACTAATATTGTTTTTTGTTCATTTCAAGATTGAGGTCCTGGGCTGGTCTCAGACCATTTTGGAGGTGAAGATGCTGGATGTGGAGGTCCTGCGCTGGCCTCAGACCATCTTGGAGGTAAAGATGCTGGATTTGGAGGTCCTGGGCTGGTCTCAGACGATCTTGGAGGTGAAGATGCTGGATGTGGAGGTCCTGCGCTGGCCTCAGACCATCTTGGAGGTAAAGATGCTGGATTTGGAGGTCCTGGGCTGGTCTCAGACGATCTTGGAGGTGAAGATGCTGGATGTGGAGGTCCTGGGCTGGTCTCAGACGATCTTGGAGGTGAAGATGCTGGATGTGGAGGTCCTGGGCTGGTCTCAGACCATCTTGGAGGTGAAGATGCTGGATGTGGAGGTACTGGGCTGGTCTCAGACCATCTTGGAGGTGAAGATGCTGGATGTGGAGGTCCTGGGCTGGTCTCAGACGATCTTGGAGGTGAAGATGCTGGATGTGGAGGTCCTGGGCTGGTCTCAGACCATCTTGGAGGTGAAGATGCTGGATGTGGAGGTCCTGGGCTGGTCTCAGACCATCTTGGAGGTGAAGATGCTGGATGTGGAGGTCTGTGGCTGGTGTGGTTACACGTGGTCTGCGGTTGTGAGGCCGGTTGGATGTTCTGCCAAATTCTCTGAAACGCCTTTGGAGATGGCTTATGGTAGAGAAATGAACATTAAATTCATGGGCAACAGCTTAATGTTCAGAACTGTTGCCCGTGAATTGAATGTTCATTTCTCTACCATAAGCCGTCTCCAAAGGCGTTTCAGAGAATTTGGCAGTGCATCCAACCGGCCTTACAACCGCAGACCACATGCGCTTATAGCGCAAAAAAAAAAAAAAGTAGAGGTGATAAAATACCACTAAAAGAAATTGAGTGGGGGGCGCACTCGCCCAATCGCCACAGGGGAAGCGGATCTGTGGGTCCGACAGCCTCGATTGCCGTTGGTCATCTGCGACTGCTCCCTGTGGAGACAGAACGGCGGGCTGCCGCTGTAAACAGGGATCCTCCTATTTAGGATCCCAGGTCTCTGTGTTCATTCCATAAGCCCACCCCCCACACAGTTAGAAAGCACCCCCTAGGCACACATTTAACCCTTTGATCACCCCTGGTGTTAACCCCTTCCCTGCCAGTGTCATTATTACAGTGACAGTTCATATTTTTAGCACTGATTACTGTAGTAATGTCACTGGTCCCCCCCAAAAGTGTAAAAAATGTCAGTTAGGGGTCCGCAATGTCGCAGTCCTGCTAAAAATCGCTGATCGCCGCCATTACTAATAAAAAATAAAATAAAATAAAAAGTCCAAAAATCTATCCCATAGTTTGTAAATGCTATAACTTTTGCACCAACCAATTAATATACGCTTTTTAGGATTTTTTTTTTTTTTTTTTTACCAAAAATATGTAGCATAATACAAATTGACCTAAACTGATAAAATAAATCTGACTTTTTACATTTTTTTATTAGGAATGTTTTATAGTAGAAAGTGAAAAATATTGTGGTTTTTTTTTCAAAATTGTCGCTCTTTTTTTGTTTATAGCGCAAAAAATAAAAATCGCAGAGGTGATCAAATACCACCAAAAGAAATATCTGTTTGTGGGGAAAAAAAGACCTCAATTTTATTTGGGTACAGCGTCACACGACCGCGCAATTGTCTGTTAAAGTAATGCAGTGCCGAATCGCAAAAAATGGCCTGGTCATTAAAATCTTCTGGAGCTGAAGTGGTTAATGTAAAATGCTTCTTTCTCTTCCTGGAGACAATGAAGCAAAGCTGGGAGCTCTCCGGGAATTTGTTACATTGTTGCTTTGTGCGGCTTTCTATAGGCTGGAGGTGCGGTATTAATATTTCATAATCCGGCGGATCTTGCTAAAGATGCGATGATTGAGAGGCAAATCACATCCCGCGACTCATCTAATATTCCGGCTCGGGGATCATCGGGGAATTACATTTTTTTCCTATGAGTAGAAAATATATATATATGTCAGGAATGAGCCGTATTCCGGGGTTTAGGAAGGTTTCTTATCTTGTTATCGGTGTTTTTGTAGGTGGCCTCCTGGGTGGAGAATAGAGATCTTTATCTCCATCCTGGATATCGGGATCTCCGTGTGCGCCATGAGCTGCGGGTTTAGCAGATTAAAGGGTTTATTAGCTTATTAGCTATGTATTGACTTTGTTTAGTTTTAGTGAATTATAATTAGGATTAAAACATTTTGCATGCCCGGCATAGAGATTGGCACAAAAACATAGAAAAGTGATGGCAGAAAAAAGACCAAGTGGTCCATCAAGTCTGCTTTTTGTTTATACATTAGTTGTGTATTTTTTGTTTTTGTTTTTTTTTCTTTTGTTAACCACTTGTCGACCGCCCGCCGCATATATACTGCGGCTGGCTGGCTAGGCTGAGCTAATTGCTGTACCTGTAGGCAATCCGCAGAAGCGATCCTGGTGGTGCCCAGCAGGGAAGCTGATTCACGGGGGCCGGCGGCTGTGATTGCCGCCGGGCACCCGCAATTACTCCCCGTGGAGAGAGAACGGCAGTCTGTTGTTGTAAGCACAGCACACCGTTGTTCTCTCGGAAATCAGTACAGAGCGCCCAGGGCCGGCCCAAAACATGGTGCTGCCTGGGTCCAAGAATGAAATACTGCCCCCCCCCCCAAAGGCCCCCACATCCATTATTTTATATCATGATAATTAAAACCAAATTTAAATTTTTCAGGAAGTCAGATTTACATGCAACGGCACCTTGTCTTTATGATATACCACCATGTTACCACTCCCCCATCTTGCCCCCCCCCCTCATCTTGGTGCCCTAAGGCATCCATGGGTGCAGTGTGTGACAGCACAGTGGGCCCCCCCCCCCATCCCTGGGCCCCCCCCACCCCTCAGGGCCCATGTGCAGTGAACATATTGCACCTGTAGCACCCTACAGGTAGGTGCTAGGTAAAGATATAGTGGGCCTTGTCTGCCTAACAGCAGGGCTGTGATTTGTTAGGTGGGGTGTCAGGGCTCCCAGATGTGCCTGCTGAGGGGAGAAGTGTCCCCACTGACTCCTGTGAGAGGCTTCTCATAGGGCAGTGTGGGAAGCCCAATCAGGGGACACATCCCAGCTTGTAACTACCCCAAAAGGCAGATTATGCTGCAAAGGATTCTGGGAGTGGGTATAAGTATGGAGGGAAGTGCGTGGCACGGTGTCTTTGGCGGGAGCAGAGTCCCAGGAAGGAGAGTGCGGCTGTCTCTCCTCCTATCTGAGGAAGGTGGATGTCTCAGGGTGACGCCTGAGAGTACAGAGAGGGCTGAGCTGAGCTGAGAGGATCCGGTGTGCTGAGAACCTGCGGAGAGCGAGAGGGGTTCAGTCCCAGGAAAGCCTACACAGGTCCTGAGTACTGAGGATTGCCCCTGGGGGTCTGCCTGGAGTTAGAGGGGACCACTCCGGAAGAGGTTCTGGGATCCAGTGTCAGCTAGCTGTAAAGGGGGTACCTAGGTTGAGGACCCTGAAGCTACAGAGGGGGTACATAGTTAGTGGACCCTGAAGAGTTCAAGGTCAAAGGGGGCACCTGCAGTTGGGCCCTGAATTGCACAGAGAGTGTCAGTTAAAGTTACAGCCATACAGGATTCTACATCATACTACCTCAAGCCAGGAAAGGCGGGGGAAAGTATTCAGTGACTTTTGCAGTACAACAGTGCCAGAAGTTCTACAGTTCTCAGTCCTGGATCCTACACACTAAGATAGGAAAGTGTAGGGGCACGCTAGGGCAGTAAAGGGACAGGTTAGGGTAGTAGTAGATGCAGAGCTATTCATGTGTGCTCAGGTGTTTAACAGCCAGTGTTAGACTGTGTGCGAACACCCTTGCGCCCGGCAGCTATGAGTATGTGTGCTGAGGGCAGCAGGGCGGCCTTTTTACAGGGCAGCAGGGCGGCCGCCCCTAAATGACACAAAAAACTTCTGGAAAAAAAATTTTGAGCGTCAATTTGCTGCCCCTCCCAAAGTCCTGACTGGAACCAAGGGACCCAGCAGGACCCATGGTAGGGCCAGCCCTGAGAGCGCCTGTGTTCCTTCTATTTAGGATCCCAGGTTTCTGTGTTGATTCCACAAGTCCATCCCCCTCACAGTTAGAAAACACCTCCTAGGTATACACTTAACCCTTTGATTGTCCCTGAGTTAAACCCTTCCCTGCCAGTGTCATTATTACAGTAACAGTGCAAATTTTTAGCACCGATTACTGTATTAATGCCCCACCCCCCCCCCAAAAAAATAAAAAAAATGTCAGTTAGGGGTCCGATCTGTACGCCGCAATGTCGCAGTCCCGCTAAAAATGGCAGATCGCCGCCAATACTAGTAAAAACAATAAATAAATAAAAATGACATAAATCTTTCCCCTAGTTTGTAGATGCGATAACTTTTGCACAAACCAATCAAAATACACTTATTGGGATTTTGTTTTACCAAAAATATGTAGCAGAATACAAATTGGCCTAAAATTATAAAAAAAAATTGATTTTTAATTTTTTTTTTTATTGGGAATGATTTATAGCAGAAATTTAAAGAAATATTGTTTTTTTTTTTTTTTTTTTTCAAAATTATCGCTCTTTTTTTGTTTATAGCACAAAAAATAGAAATCGCACAGGTGATCAAATACCACCAAAAGAAAGCTCTGTTTGTGGGGAAAAAAAACCATACATTTTTTTTGGGTACGGCATTGCACGACCGCGCAATTGTCAGTTAAAGTAAGGCAATATACGCCTACTGGGATTTTTCGTTTTTTACCAAAAATATGTAGCAGAATACATAATTGGCCTAAAATGATGAAAAAAAAAAGTAAAAAATATTTTTTTTTTTTTTCAAAATTATCGCTCTTTTTTTTGTTTATAGCGCAAAAAATTAAAATTGCACAGGTGATCAAATACCACCAATCAAAATACGCTTCTTGCGATTTTTTTTTACCAAACATATGTAGCAGAATACAAACTGTTCTAAAAGGATGAAACATTTCAATTTTTAATTTTTTTTATTGGGAATGTTGTATAGCAGAATGTGAAAAATATATATATTTTTTTCAGAATTGTCGTTTTTTTTTTGTTTATAGCGCAAAAAAATAAAAATTGCACAGGTGATCAAATACCACCAAAAGAAATCTCTATTTGTGGGAAAAAAAGGATGTCAATATTATTTGGGTACAGCGTCACACGACCGCGCAATTGTCAGGTAAAGTAATGCAGTGCAGAATCACAAAAAATGGCCTGGTCATTAAGGCGGAAAATCTTCTGGTCCAAAAGTGGTTAAAGAAGAAAAGAACAGCCGCCTCTTATACTATATAGAAAATGCCAATTATCTGAATAAAAAAAAAAAAAAAAATGATTTTTTAAGACAAGCATGCTTTCTAAAAATAGAAATAGAAGGAAATAAATGGGAACCTTTTACTTAGTAACATCATCTTATCTCTAAAAAGACATTTTGACAGGTTCTTAAAAGATTCCAGAAAATGACATTATATAAGCATGGATCTCTAACAGTCTACTCATCGTAATTATTCCTCACATTATCAATTCGATTGATACAGTCGTATATTTTCCTCTCTGTTCCTCATAGATGGTAATGTTACGTGTTGCGCTGCCCCTCCCCTATAGTGATCCCATATACAGAGAAGTATAGCTAAATACAATCATCAAAATGCAATTAATGCTGTAAATAAAGTGCTAACAATCCATAAAAGTGCAAATAACAGTGCTTTAATCAATCACTTGCCGACCACCCACTGCAGATATACTGCGGCAGGCAGGCTCAGCTGCGTGAATTTACGTACTTATGCGTTGCTTTGTTCTTCATGGGGTTGGGTTTGGCCCCTTAGTTCCAGTGAAGGGAACTCTTTTCATCCAGAGGTTTTCAAATCGCAGAGGTGATAAAATACCACCAAAAGAAAGCTCCATTTGTGGGGAAAAAAAGGACATATTTGGGTACAGCATTCGCACGACCGCACAATTGTCAGTTAAAGTAACGCAGTGCTGAATCGCAAAAAAATGGCCTGGTCATTAAGGGGGCAAATCCTTCCGGTGCAGGACTTTACCTCCCTTCTCCACCCCACAATCTGTAGATATCACCCTCACTCCTGCCTTCTTATTATTACTTTACTCATCACCTTCTTCTAATTCAAATCCCACATGCTAATAAAACCCAGGGGATGCTGAATCATATTCTCATATTACCTCCCTCACTCTTCTGCTTCTTCTAACCTCTGGAGATATGTCTCCAAACCCTGGGCTTTCCTTACTTAACTGTATCCAATGCACCAATCGCCATCACCCCCCATCCTCTGGCATCAGTCATAATTGACACAATTTAGTCTCCATTCCGCTTCTTCCCAAAACCAGCCTCCCCTTCTCCTGCGCCCTCTGGATTGCCCGCTGTTCACAACCTCTTTGTCACTAACTCCTTTAATCCATTTGCTGTTACCAAAACCTGGCTTCATGAATCTGACACTCCTTCTCCTGCTTCCCTCTCCCAAGGTGGCCTTCTCTGTACGCACTCCCCTAGACCTAATGGACACAAGAGAGGTGGAGTGGGATTCCTCCTATCCCCACAAAGCATCTTCCAGGTTCTTCACTCTCCTCCGTCTCTGTCCCTCTCATCATTTGAAGCTCACCGCATACGTCTGTTCTCTCCAATTTCCTGAAGAGTTGCTGTGATCTACCGTCCCGTTATCAACTTTTCTTGACGGTTTTTCTGCCTGTTTACCCTACTTTCTCTCTTCTGAAATTCCCACAATCCTTCTCGGCGACTTCAACATCCCTGGTAATACAAACACTCCTGCTACTTCTAAACTCTTTAGTCTAAACTCCTTTAGGGCATTTGACCTGAAGCAATGGGTACAGGCTTTGACTCACTGACGGAAACACCCTTGACCTTGTATTCTCCTACCTATGCGCTCTATTTAAACCTCTCCAACAATCCACCACCGTTCCCTCCAATCACCTGAAACTCACCCGTAGAAACCTTTGCCACTTTAACCCTTGTCTTCTCTATTCTGCTAATGACCACCTCTATGTCCTGCCCCAATCTAGTCACTTCTGTCTACAATAAATACCTCTCCTCAACCCTGGACAAGCTTGTCCCCCTTACTACACACAGAGTCAGGCCTCAACCCCCTACAACCCAATTCAAAATGCTAACAATAACTTACAAAGCTATCTGTAACATTTTTTTGTACACATTAAGATATTTAGCCTGAAGAACCGTAGCGCATGAACACAGCAGAAAAGAACTGAAAAACCTGAACAGCAAAGTTAACCCTGCCTTCTCAGGTCCACCACCCAGCAGGTCAACCGTCCTTTGACAAAAGTTGCAGCAAGCTACATTGTAACATTTTGCTGTACCGATTGCGATATTTAGCCTGAAGAACCTCAGAGCATGAACACAGAGGAAAGGTAAATCCACAAAGGCATAGTTTAATCTACAAGATGCCAGCATTTTAGATCCAGACACTAGGGATAGACTGATATGTTTTTTTCAGGGCCGATACCGATATTTTGGTCACAACGTATTGGTATCGACCGATATTTTGTACATTTAAACTTTTGAAAAATAAAGACAATTTTTGACACAAATTTGGTATTGAACATATTAATGTTTGTTTAATGCTTAATGGCTGGCTTGCTGCCACCCTGTTTTGGGTGGCTGGCTTGCTGGCAACCTGTGGTGGATGGCTGGCTGACTGACACCCTGAGGTGGGTGGGTGGCTGGCTGTCTGTGATGGGTGGCTGTCTGTGTGGCACCCTGTGACGGGTGGCTGGCTGTCTGGCACTCTGTAGTGGGTGGCTGGCTGGCTGGCACCCTGTGGTAGGTGGGTGGCTGGCACAGGGGCTGTGGGTGGCTGGCTGGTACAGGGCCTGTGGGCAGCTGGCTGGTACAGTGCCTGTGGCTGGCTGGTACAGGGCCTATGGGTGGCTTACTGTCTGGCACCCTGTGGTGGGTGACTGGCTGGCTGTCTGGTATCCTGTGGTGGGTGGCTGGCTGGCTGGCACCCTGTGGTGGGAGGGTGGCTGGCACAGGGGCTGTGGCTGGCTGGCTGGTACAGGGCCTGTGGGTGGCTTGCTGGATGGTACAGTGCCTGTGGCTAGCAGGTACAGGGCTTGTGGGTGGCTGGCTGGTACAGGGCCTGTGGTTGGCTGGCTGGCTCGCTGGTACAGTGCCTGTGGCTGGCTGGCTGGTACAGGGCCTGTGGTTGGCTGGCTGGCTGGCTCGCTGGTACAGTGCCTGTGGTTGGCTGGCTGGTACAGGGCCTGTGGATGTGGGTGGCTAGCTGGCACCGGGCTGCTGTGGGTGGGTGTATGGCTGTGATACACTTCCGCGAGACTAGTCCCGACTCCAGACGAGGCTGCCCAAGGCGAGGGAGGTGGCCTAAGGAGGCAGAATGATGTCACAAAAATATCGGCAATATCGGCCAGTTCTGGGGCCGATACCGATGTATCGGCGAAAGTGCATATCGGCCTTGCCGATAATCGGTCTATCCCTTCTAGACACCTTGGAACCCTGACTGGGCTCCCACAAGGGGGGGGGGGGGGAACAAGCAGAGTAACAGTTACATCTTGAAACTATACCACTCCTGGGGCACTAATGTGTAACTATTTATATGGTAAGACCTATGAGGAAGGGGGTTAACTTTCCAAAAAGAGGTGGAAAACTTAAACAGCAAAGTTAACCCTTCTTTCTCAGGTCCACCACCCAGCAGGCCAACCTAGGACAACAGCTGCAGCAAGCTACATTGTAACAGTTTGCTGTACCCATTAAGATATTTAGCCTGAAGAACCTCAGAGCATGAACACAGCAGAAAAGTAAATCCACAAAGGCAATTCTTATTCCACAAGATGCCAGCATTTTAGTTCTAGACACCGTTGAACCCCGACTGGGCTCCGTTAAGGGGGCAAACCAGCAGAGTAACAGCTATATCTTGGCATCATACCACTCCATGAATACTAGTGTGCCCCTATTTATATAGTATGACCTGGGGGAAAGGGGGGGGGGGTAACTTTATGAAAAGAACTGGAAAACCTGAACCGCAAAGGTAACCCTTCCTTCTCAGGTCCACCATCCAGCAGGTCAACCTAGGACAGGGGTGTCAAACTCCATTTTATTGCAGGCCACATCAGCATTATGGTTGCGCTCAAAGGGCCGGATGTGTCTAAAAGACGAGATGTCCAGATAACCAACCCCCCCCCCCCCCCAATCATATGTCAAGAGTCCCCAAACCTCCCTTACATCACAATGCAACCCACTTACCTGCTGCCTGGAAGAAGCTGGGGTAGGAGCTGGGAAGCAAAAGTTTAGGTCTGGAGGAAGGCAGGAGTCAACTGCCTGAGTCTGCTGAATACTAAGATCGGGGGAGGAGTATTCAAGGGGGTTCAGTGGCTGCACAGAGAGGTGTAGGATCTGTAAGAGGAGTTCTGTCCTTTCTGCTGCCAACTGCTGAGACAGGGGCAGAGAGGGCCCTCTACGTGGCTGCACAGAAAAATAAAGGATCTGGCGGAGGAGTTCTGTCCTCTTTTCTACTACCAACTGTCGAGAAAAGGTGGGGGCGGAAATGAAGGGGATGCCGCAATTGCAGGAGAGGTGCGAGGGCCACATGAAATGGCCTGGTGGGCCGTAATCGGCCCTAGGGCCTTGTGTTTGACACACGTGACCTAGGACAACAGCTGCAGCAAGTAACTTTGTAACATTTTGGTTGCACACAAAAATATATTTGAACCTCAGAGCCAGGGCCGTCTTTTAACACAGGGCAAAAGAGGCCAGTGATTGTTGTGGGGCCCAAAGCAGCTGCCCCTTGAGCCCGCACTGTCTGCAAATATCTGAAAAGTGGATTCGGGAGGGCCCACGAAAATATTTGCCCAGGGTCCAACCAATATTAAAGACGGCCTTGCTCAGAGCATTAACACAGCAGAAAAGAAAAACTTTCAGCTCTTAGAACACTTCGGCAGCACCTGCTTACAATCAGAAGCCTCGCCTTGGTGATCCTGCTACTCCCAGTTGTAGAATTGCCCCTTTGACATTGCCCTAACTATGTAACTTGGCGCCCATTAATGCTGTGTGTGCGGTTGGGGGTGGGGGGGAATTTCCTTAGTCCCTCTTCCTCCTGAATCGCTAACGGGGGACTTGCACATTTTTTTTCTTTTAGAAGTTTGTTCACCTCCAACAGCTTGTTAGCGCATGATAAGTAACACATTGGGAATGAAATATGACCGAGGAAGCTGAGTAAACGGTACTGTATTCCGCACTAATAGAGATCTAATTTGTTTGGAAGTTAAAAGAAACACGCCTGGGGTTATGGACGCTACCTGCCACGAAGGAAGAAAGATTGTCTGCAAAGTGCGCCATTTAATGAAGAGCGGAAAAAGCACCTTCTCCCGGCGGCCAGCAGGGGTCTCTCTTCCATTCGGTATGGTTTCGCCATCTGCTGACGGTCTCACCTAGAAAACCTCCAGAGTTTATTACACCCTCGTGTTTATGAAGCTCACATTGCTAAAATCATTTTTTTTTTTTTTTGTTCTTTTTTTTAGCTCCCAGAACACAATGCATCTTATAAGCACATTTGGGCTGAATCCTGGGGTTCTGCTGCTTTTAATGTCTTTGTAGTATAAATGTTCTGTGCATGAGAAGAGTATATATTGTGATATAAACACTACTTATTTAAAAGAGAATTTCAGGTAAAACCCAACAGTCATAAATATGCAATAGACAAAAAAATAAAAATATCGAACTGTCTGCTTTGTGATACATTGTACACAAGTTAAATAAAATAAAATACGGGAGGGGGAGGCTAATGCTGCCCAGAAATGAACTTTAGGCTACGTTCACATGTCAGCGTATCGATCGCGGGCAGAATCACCGCGATTCTGCCCACGATCCGGAAATCATTGCAAATCGCGGGACGCCTGTGCGTTTTGCCCGTGATTTGCAATAGCACCCCAAACGCTGTGCGATGTTGCCGCGATTTGCGCCTGCCGAATCGCGGTAACATCGCGCAAAAAAAACGCCGGACGCATGATGCCCAAAAAAGGTACAAGAGCTTCTTTGGGGCGTCGTGCGTCCCGCGATTTTTTTTGCGCGATGCTACCGCGATTCGGCAGGCGCAAATCGCGGCAACATCGCACAGCGTTTGGGGTGCTATTGCAAATCACGGGCGACGCACAGGCGTCCCGCGATTTGCAATGATTTCCGGATCGCGGGCAGAATCGCGGTGATTCTGCTCGGGATCGATACGCTGACATGTGAATGAAGCCTTAAAGTAAATTTAATCACTCAAATTTTCTGTTGGCTTTAACTCGTCAAAAGCTGTTTCCATTTTTTTTTTTACCCCTCTTCATGACCAGGCCCTTTTTTGCCATACGTGAGTACTTTAACCTCTTAACGACTGTCCACCGCAGTTTTACTGCGGCAGGCTGGCTCTCCTGCGTGAACCGATGTAGCGCCTGCAGCTAGGGGGCGAGCGCATGCCGCCGGCAGCATGCTACCGCCCCCACTTGGCAGCGGGGACTCCGATGCACGGAGCAGGCGGCTCTGATTGCCGCTGGCCACCCGCGATCGCTCCCCGCTGAGAGAGAAGGACAGTCGGATGTTATAAATACAACTGACCGTTCTTCTCCCTGGAATGATCACAGAGCGTCTGTGATCCTTCTATATAGGATCACAGGTCTCTATGGTCATTTCACAAGCCACGCCCCCATACCGTTAGAAACACTCCTCTAGGCTTACATTTAACCCCTTGATCACTCACTGTGTAAACCTCTTCCCTGCCAGTGTCATTATTACAGTGACATTGCATATTTTTAGCACTGATTACTGTAGTAATGTCACTGGTCCCCCCCAAAGTGTCAAAAATGTCAGTTAGGGGTCCGATCTGTCCGCCGCAATGTCGCAGTCCCGCTAAAAGTCGCAGCTCGCCGCCATTACTAGAAAAAAAAACAAAAAACAATAAAAATGACATAAATCTTTCACCGTAGTTAGTAGACACGATAACTTTTGCACAAACCAATCAAAATACGCTTATTGTGATTTTTTTTTTTTTTTACCCAAACAATGTAGTAGAAAACAATGTAGTAGAAAACAAATGTCAATGTCAATGTCAAAAAATTTTGATTTTTAATTTTTTTTTTTTGGGAATGTTATATAGCAGAATGTGAAATATATTGTTTTTTTTTTTTTTTTTTTTAGAATTGTTGCCATTTTTTTTGCTTATAGAGCAAAAAATAAAAATTGCACAGGTGATCAAATACCACCAAAAGAAAGCTCTATTTGTGGGAAAAAAAGGACATCAATTTTATTTAGGTACAGCGTTGCACGACTGCGCAATTGTCCGTTAAATTAACGAATCGCAAAAAATGGCCTGGTCATCAAGGGGGAAATCCTTCCAGTCCAGAAGTGGTTAACTGACAATTGGAGATTGTATGGAGAGAGTTGGTCTGACTAACAACTGGCACCGTCCCCTGAAATAAATTTAGAATAAAGGCCCGTACACACGTACCGATCGTCGGCATACAAACGTCGGTGGACGAAGGATCTGCCGATTGTACGCGTGTTAGTATGGTGCCTCCGACAGATGTCTGCGCACAATCCGCGGACAAAAGTCTTTCGTGCAAACATGAAAATATTTGTATGCCGACACCAGAACGGACGATTGTTCGCCTGTCAGTACACAATTCGGCCGACAGACCGCAGATTTGCAAGACTGGGCATGCTCAGAAAATAGAAAACACAGGGAAAGTTAACCATTACATGACATCACTTCTGCAGTCGGCGGACAAAATTCTTGTGCTGTCCTTGTGCTGTCTTTGCACTTTTCAGCAGACACCGACATCCCGGGGAGAAAAGAGGAACATTTGTAAGCCGACCATCGGTACGTGTGTACGGGGCTTAAGAGTGTGGCCAGGATTGGTATCTACCAAACCCTGGAAATGGGGATTTGAATGTGCCTATATATTATGAACTTTAAGAACCACAGGTTTGAAAAAAAAAAAAACATTTATTACAATACAAAAAATACAAAATGTATGCATAGTCAATAGACAATTGCGCAGTCATGCGACACTGTGACCAAATAACATTTTTGTCATTTTTTTCCTACAATTAGAGCTTTTTTTATGGTATCTGAGCACCTCTGCAGTTTTTTTATTTCTTGCACTATAAACAAAAAAAGACTGGCAATTTTGAAAAAAAAAAAAACAATATTTTTTACTTTCTGCTATAAAACATATCCAAATAAAATTTAGAAAAAAGTTAATTTCGTCATACATTTAGGTCAATTTGTATTCTGCTAAATGTTTTTGGTAAAAAAAAATCCCAATAAGTGTATATTGATTGGTTTACGTGAATGTTATAACATGTACAAACTATGGGAGATACACTGGAATGTTTTTTTTTTTATACCAGTAATGGCGGCGATCAGTGACTTATAGCGGGACTGCGATATTGCAGTGGACAATCAGACTCTAACTGACACTTTTGACACTTTGCGGGAATCAGTGACACGAATACAGTGATCAGGGCTAAAAATATGTACTGACACTGTACTAATGACACTGGCTGGGAAGGGGTTAACATCAGGGGCGATCAAAGGGTTAATTGTATGCCTAGTCAGTGTTTATGTTTACTATGTGTGCTGCTTTTACTAAGGGAAGTGATGGATTCTTTTATTCAGTCTCTTCCTTTCAGATTAAAGTGAATGGCCTATACATGGGGAACCTTGTGTGGGACTTGCCTCAGTGAAAGGCCATGGTGCCTTGATGAGTTGGATCTGCCACCATGTTGGTAAAGACAGGTTCCTTGTTGGCACTATGTACACATGACCTATATCTGGGGAATATTGTGAGGAATTTGGCTCAGTGAAAAGCAGCAGTGTCCTGGTGAGTTGGGTTTGCCACCGTTTTGGTAAATCAGGTTCATTATTTTCACCGTTTAACATTGGCCTATAACTGGGAAACCTATTTGTTGAACTTGGTTCAATAAGAGGTGGTAATGCTCTGATAAGTTGGGTCTACTACCACATAGGTGAAGACAGGTCAGTTGAAGGCACCATGTACCCATGACCTTTACCTAGGGAACCCTATATGGAGCTTGCCTCAGTGAGAGACATTGGTGCCCTGGTGAGTTGGGTCTACCGCTATGTTGTTAAAGATAGGTTCTATGAAGGCACCATGTATCCATGACATTTACCTGGGGAATCTTGTGTGGAACTTGCCTCAGTGAGAGACATTGATGCCCTGGTGAGTTGGGTCTGCCTCCATGTTTGTAAAGATGGGTTTCTTATCTACATCATGAACCCATTGCACAAACTTGAGAAAGCTTGTGTAAAAATTGGATCAGTGAGAGACATTGGTGCCCTGGTGAGTTGGGTCTGCCACCATGTTTGTAAAGACAGGTTCCTTATCTACATCATGAACCCATGGTGCGTACTTGGGAAACCTTGTGTAAAACCTGGCTCAGTGAGAGGCATTGATGCCCTGGTGAGTTGGGTCTGTCACCATGTTGATAAAGATGGGTTCCTTATCTGCACCATAAACCCATAGTCTATACTTGGAAAACCTTGTGTGAAACTTGACTCAGCGGGAAGTGGTGGTGCTCTGATGAGTTGGGTCTACCACCTTGTTGGTAAAGAGGGGTTTGTTATACTGTAGGCACCGTGTAACATATCTTGGGAAACATGTATGGAACTTGGCTCAGTAAGAGGCCTTGGGGCCCTGGTGCACTGGATCTGCCTCCATGTTGGTAAAGATGTGTTCCTTAACTGCACCATGTACCCAGGGCTTATACCAGGGCAACCTTGTGTGGAACTTGGCTTAGTGAGAGAGAGAGAGACATTGCTACCCTTGTGAGTAGGGTCTGCACCAGGTTGGTAAAGATGGATTTCTTATCTACACCATCAACCAATGATCTATACTTGGGAACCTTGTGTGGAACTTGGCTCAGTGAGAGGTTGTGGTGCCCTTATCAGTTGGGTCTGCCACCTTGTTGGTAAAGAAGAGTTCTTTGTCAGCATCATGTACTCATAAGCCCAGCGGCCTTGAGCTTGAGTGGTTGACATGGCCTGGGATGAACCAGGTCGACAACCGTAGGAAATGGTGCCCCATTAGCAATGTGTTTCTGGTGAATTGGTAGGTTCCAAGATAGGCTGTAATGAGTAGCCAGTGCTTGGGATGGAGGTCTCCTACGTCCCCAGCAAAGAAGATCCTTCTGTAGGTCCTCTAGCTTGGGAGCTGGCCTATCAGCCATCACAGAGAGGGGCAACAAACGCACCATACCTCAGAGGTGAGGTATATAGGGGTATGGAGCGCTTTCTCCCATACAGTTTATTCACGTAATGAAAACATTTTCACCCACCCAAAAACAATAAAAATCAAGGCATGGTCCAGCACCAGCTGCTGATATTTGGCAGTCGATAGCAGATGCAGGTGTCACAGCGTGTTACAACCCCAGATCTTCTTTATTCCATCCACAATACCTGAAATCATCCCTTTGTACCGAGGATCTCTCTGGGCTGCTTAAAATGACATTATTACTAGCGTTTTGGCATGCCAGAGACACTTAACCCCTCCGCCGTCAATGAAAGAAAATACATTAGATGGAGAGGTTAGAGGGAAACAAACCACAGCGAGCGAAATGTCAACTAAACTGGAACACAATATACTTGTTTTGATTTCCTCCCTTTAAACGCTGACTTCCAGGCCTCTGAAAACGCCTGCCAATTGAAGCAATTCAGTTCCGACTAAACAACCCCGTATCTGTTTCGCTTGACTTAGAAATCACATTAATTCAAAGATTATTCCACTGCATGCTGCACGGCATATTCACAGGTACGTTACACAACTGACAATTTGTCAGCTCTCCCTCCAAGACTTCTACATGGGGAATAGGATCCAATTTGGATCGGTTACAAGCGAATAAACATAATAAACTTCAAAACTGGGCTCCTGCAGAAATAGCGCAGCACAAAATAATAATAATAATAATAAAAAAAAATCACTGTCTATAGGAAAAGAATAAAAGGCAAAGGCGACTCGGCAAAATTGTCAAAATTGTTTTTTTGGAAGGTGGACTGATGCTATGGCCGTAACGGGGTAAAACGTGCCCAAGTCGGTATAAAGCATAACGGGGTAAAACTTGCCCAAGTCGGTATAAAGCATTAGACTACAAAGCGAAGATATCATCTGCTTGATAAAGATTTAAGCTCTTGGCGCCGGCCCTTTAAGAGGTTTAGGGTGGGGGGTTCATGATCATGTGATCATCACAGCGGTCGCATTTTTGGAAAGCTCCCAATTGCAAGCAGCGATTGTGAGCTTTCCATTATCTGCTGGTAACTGTGCCAGGGACCGTGCTCTGGGCACAGCTCTATCTGCACCAAATCACACAAATAAGCGCCAAGGTCCACCCGCCCGAGAGGCGTCAAATTTGCGTGCAGCCGGCACCAAGGGGTTAAAATAGTTTTGACCTATTGCCACCAACGTAACTCATATATGTGATGGCAAAAGGGTGGGCTTTAAAGCCTGCATGCTGACATGGATGTGAGAAGTAACGCGTTTCGGCGCTTCTGCTTCTTCTTCAGACCTCATTGGCTACTACAAAAAGCTGTCTACTATAGTTAAGTAGATAGTTTGTTTTAGTTTATTTCGAACATGTAAAAAACTTTAAAAAATGTTAGAAATAATCATTCAGTCGTAGACAATCACAAAACAACTAGTTACAAGAGAAGACAACAAAAAAAACTATAAAAAAGAATTTAGTTTACATGTCCGAAAAGGAGTGGGAAGAAGTACAAACTCATTTAATCCCACCCCCTTCTCTATAACTAATAATAACATATTCAGAGTCCCAGATGCCCCAGACAGAGGGTTGGGCTCAGAAGCCAGGTGGTCAGCTCATAATATGGGCTGGCTTCTGAGTCCCGCCTTCCGCCCGGGGCCTATATTAGATTGCTTTTTTTGCTAGCCAATGAGGTCTGAAGAAGAAGCAGAGGCTTCAAAACCGCCCCCCATCCTCGTCATCACGGCTCCCCATTGAGGGCACTTCCGGTCCAGCTCATAATATGGGCTGGCTTCTAAATCCCGCCCTCTGCCCGGGGCCTACATTAGATTGCTTTTTTTGCTAGCCAATCAGGTCTGAAGAAGAAGCAGAAGCTTCTAAACCGCCCCCCATCCTCATCATCCCGGCTCCCCATTGAGGGCCCTTCCGGTCCAGCGTCATTTGTGTTCTACATTTGTCACAGAGGCAATCGGCTGACATTCTGTGTCATCTAGCCAGCAGTCCAGGACTTCCAGGAGAGATGCCCCGTATCCTGCCATGGATTATCAGACATGTCTGTAAATTAATGGGCTGGACAATGGCTAAGTGATTATCACTTCCCCCTGGCAGCACTAGAGTTGTTGGTTCCAATCCCAACCATGACACTACCATGTTCTCCCTGTGCCTGCGTAGGTTTTTCTCCAGGTACTCTGGTTTCCTCCCACACTCCATAGACATGATTATAGGTTAATTAGCTCCTGTCTAAATTGGCCTTAATATGTGTACACTATATTGTCAAAAGTATTGGGACGCCTGCCTTTACATGCACATGAACTTTAATGGCACCCTGTCGTAGTCCGTAGGGTTCAATATTGCGTTGAGTACACCCCTAAGGGAAAATGTCCAAATTGGGCCCAGTTAGCCATTTCCCCTCACTAGTGTCATGTGACTCATTAGTGTTACATGGTCTCAGGTGTGAATGGGGAGCAGGTGTGTTAAATTTGGTGTTATCGCTCTCACTCTCTCATACTGGTCACTGGAAGTTCAACATGGCACCTCATGACAAAGAACTCTCTGAGGATCTAAAAAAAAGAATTGTTGCTCTACATAAAGATGGCTTAGGCTATAAGAAGATTGCCAAGACCCTGAAACTGAGCTGCAGCACAGTGGCCAAGACCATACAGTGATTTAGCAGGACAGGTTCCACTCAGAACAGGCCTTACCATGGTCCACCAAGAAGTTGAGTTCATGTGCTCAGCGTCATATCCAGAGGTTGTCTTTGGAAAATAGTCGTATGAGTGCTGCCAACATTGCTGCAGAGGTTGAAGGGGTGGGGGCTCAGACCATACGCAGCACCCTGCATCAAATTGGTCTGCATGGCTGTCATCCCAGAAGAAAGCCTCTTCTAAAGACGATGCACAAGAAAGCCTGCAAACAGTTTGCTGAAGACAAGCAGACTAAGGACATGGATTACTGGAACCATGTCCTGTGGTCTGATGAGACCAAGATAAACTTATTTGGTTCAGATGGTATCAATTGTGTGTGGCAGCAACCAGGTGAGGAGTATAAAGACAAGCGTGTCTTGAATACAGTAAAGCATGGTGGTGGGAGTGTCATGGTCTGGGGCTGAATGAGTGCTGCCGACACTGGGGAGCTACAGTTCATTGAGGGAATCATGAATGCCAACATGTACTGTGACATACTGAAGCAGAGCATGATCCCCTCCCTTCAGAGACTGGGCCGCAGGGCAGTATTCCAACATAACGACCCCAAACACCTCCAAGACGACCACTGCCTTGCTAAAGAAGCTGAGGGTAAAGGTGATGGACTGGCCAAGCATGTCTCCATACCTAAACCCTATTGAGCATCTGTGGGGCATCCTCAAATGGAAGGTGGAGGGGCGCAAGGTCTCTAACATCCACCAGCTCTGTGATGTCGTCATGTAGGAGTGGAAGAGGACTCCAGTGACAACCTGTGAAGCTCTGGTGAACTCCATGCCCAAGAGGGTTAAGGCAGTGCTGGAAAATAATGGTGGTCACCAGTGGCGGCCCGTGCATAGGGGGCGCCAGGGCGCCGCCCCCTTAAAAAAAAGGAAAAAAAAATGACAAAAAAAAAAACAATAAAGTTATAGAAAAAAAAAAATCGGTTCGCCGGCCTATGTGGTGGCTAAAGGGGGGTGGGGTTTACGACCCAGAAAGGCGCCGATTGGCTGCCTTCTGGGGGTGTAACCTGGGCGCAGGAAAGAGCGCTTGGCCACCCCCACCTTCATGATATCCTGGCTGTGATTGGTCCAGTCTCCAGCCTGGACCAATCATCATCCAGGACATACGATCGCTGACGTCGCAATGGGGGCGGTGCCGGTGCGTGCGTCAGTCACTCACTGTCACCGCCGCTCACCTTCCCGCCGGTTCCCGCCGCAGAAGAGGACGAGGGAGAAGCCGCTCCGCTCACCTTCCCGCCGCCGCAGAAGAGGACGAAGGATCGAGGAGGGGAGAAGCCGCCGCCGA
This sequence comes from Pelophylax lessonae, assembly GCF_965119305.1. NCBI lineage: Eukaryota > Metazoa > Chordata > Amphibia > Anura > Ranidae > Pelophylax > Pelophylax lessonae. Next base: position 235,863,710 of record NC_138777.1, on the reverse strand, counting down.
TAGCCGAGCCGCCGCCAGGTAAGTGCATTGGGTTGGGGGACAATGCTGTGGGCACTCTGCAATCATTGGGGTACAATGCTGTGGCACTCTGCAATCATTGGGGTACAATGCTGTGGGCACTCTGCAATCATTGGGGTACAATGCTGTGGCACTCTGCAATCATTGGGGTACAATGCTGTGGGCACTCTGCAATCATTGGGGTACAATGCTGGGGCACTCTGCAATCATTGGGGTACAATGCTGTGGGCACTCTGCAATCATTGGGGTACAATGCTGTGGCACTCTGCAATCATTGGGGTACAATGCTGTGGCACTCTGCAATCATTGGGGTACAATGCTGTGGGCACTCTGCAGTGATTGGGGACAATGCTGTGGCGCTCTGCAGTGATTGGGGACTATGCTGTGGTGCTCTGCAGTGATTGGGGACAATGCTGTGGAGCTCTGCATTGAAAGGGGCTCGCGCACTGCACTCTGCATTGATGGGGGCACTGAACAGTGTTCGTTGCATTGAAGGGGGCACAGCACAGTTGCATTGAAGGGGGCACGCACGCTGAACTCTGCATTGTGGGGGCACAGCACAGTGTTCATTGCATTGAAGGGGGCACAGTGTTCATTACATTGAAGGGGGCACAGTGTTTATTGCATTGAAGGGGGCACAGCACCGTGTTTATTGCATTGAAGGGGGCATAGCACAGTGTTCATTGCATTGAAGGGGGCACAGCACCATATTCATTGCATTGAAGGGGGCACGCACGCTGATCTCTGCATTGAAAGGGGGCATGTACGCTGGTCTCTGCATTGAAAGGGGGCATGTACGCTGGTCTCTGCATTGAAAGGGGGCATGTACGCTGGTCACTGCATTGAAAGGGGGCATGTACGCTGGTCACTGCATTGAAAGGGGGCATGTACGCTGGTCTCTACATTGAAAGGGGGCATATACCATCTCCTGTACCATGGCCTGTGACATGCCTATACCATATCTGTGCCATGCCTATACCATATCTGTGCCATGCCTATACCATCTCCTGTACCATCACCTGTGCCATGCCTGTACCATCACCTATGCCATGCCTATACCATCACCTGTGCCATGCCTGTACCATGACTTCAAAGTCACGCAATTTTTTACTGCGTTTTTTGACGCGAAGCAATACCTATTACATTTTTCTTTTTGCGCCCCCCCCAAAAATTTTGAGCACCAGCCGCCACTGGTGGCCACACAAAATATTGTCACTTTGGGCCCAATTTGGACATTGCCACTTAGAGGTGTACTCACTTTTGTTGCCAGCGGTTTAGACATTAATGGCTGTGTGTTGAGTTATTTTGAGGGGACAGTAAATTTACACTGTTATACAAGCTGTACACTCACTACTTTACATTGTAGCAAAGTGTCATTTCTTCAGTGTTGTCACATGAAAAGATAGAATAAAATATTTACATAAATGTGAGGGGTGTACTTACTTTTATGAGATACTGTATGCATTCTGCTACATATTTTTGGTAAAAAAAAATCCCAATAAGCGTATATTGATTGGTTCGCGCAAAAGTTATTGTGTCTACAAACTATGGGATGTTTTTATGGAATATTTATTTTTTTACTAGTAATGGCAGCGATCAGCGACTTATAGCGGAACTGTGACATTGCGGCGGACAAATCAGACACAAAGGGGTAGATTTACTGAGACTGGAGCATTCGGAATCTGTTGTAGCCTTGCATGGTGGCCAACAGCTTCTAACTTCAACTTGTTAAATTAAGCTTTGACAATAAAACCTGGAAGCTGGTTGGTTTCAATGTAGTGCTGCACCAGATTTTGCATGCTCCAGTTTTAGTAAGTCCCCCTTTAAAGTTACACTTTTTAGGGACCAGTAACACTAATACTAATACTAATGACACTGGCTGGGAAGGAGTTAAAGTCAGGGGTGATCAAAGGGTTAAATGTGTCCCTAGGGAGTGCTTTCTAACTGTCGGGGAGGTGCTTGTCCTCTGGGAAGACAAAGATCCATGTACCTGCTTAGCAGAATCACAGGATCACAGCCTTCCCTTTGTTACAGAACAGCGATCTGCCTTGTTTCCAGTGGGAGCCAATCAGCGGGTCGTTCCCAGTTCTGCCTCTGCTGGGAACAACCCACTGATTGGCTCCCACTGAACCCGCTGATTGACTCCCACTGCCTCCAATTGTGCGCGCCGCAAACATGGAAGTGCAGAAGACGTACAGGTAAGGTACATACATACTTACGTTGTCTTATACCCTTTGTGTGTAGTCTGCCCTCAATTTGCATTTTTGATGTATGTTACATTTTATGAAGTTTTGTCACAATAAAGTATTCATTTTGTTTTATATCGCAGTTTGCGATGTCCCCTTCCTCCACATAGAACCTTCTTTCTTTGGGGCCTCTCCCCTCTATTTTTCATGTGACTTCCCCTGTAGGAGCCGCCGCCTAAGTGCATATAAGCGGGGCAGTTGGCAAGCGGTTAATTCCGCTTTTAGCCCCTATTCACACCAGAGCGACTTGTCATGCGATTTGACAGGTTAAATCTCATGACAAGTCGCTCCCTATTGACGGCAACGGCACTGTTCAAATCGTTGTAACAACGACTTTTCGATTTGAAAAATCGTTCCTTATGTCGATTTCGGGAGCGCCTTGCATAGACATCTCCGTGCATGAAGCCGCACAGATGTCTTCCACGTCGCACCTAAAGTTGCATTGAAATGCAGCTTTGAAATGGTGCAAATTCAGATGAAGTCAGGGGGAGTACTTGGCCAGGGAGCAGGGGGGGGGGGGCAATCAGTGCTGTATTTTGGCCTAGGCTAACAAGGCCCAGGCCTAGGGCAACACTTTGCAGGGGGGCAGCAAAAAAGCCGCCCCCCCTCCACCCCGAGACTCTTTTGGCCACTGGTTGCTAGAGCCGCCTCTCTCACCTCTCTCTCACCCTCTCCTCTCTCTCACCCCCCTCCTCTCTCTCTCTCTCACCCCTCCTTTCTCTCTCACCTCTCTCTCTCTCTCACCCCCTCTCTCTTTCTCTCTCATCCCCCCTCTCTCATCCCCCTCCTCTCTCTCACCCCCTCTTTTTCTCTCACTCTCATCCCCTCTCTCTCTCACCCCCTCTCTTTCTCTCTATCTCTCTCTCTCTCACCCTCCCTCTCTCTCTCTTTCTCTCATCTTCCCCCCCTCTCTCTCTCTCACCCCCCCTCTCTCTCACCCCCCTCCTCTCTCTCACCCCTCCTTTCTCTCTCACCTCTCTCTCTCTCCCCCTCTCTCTTTCTCTCTCACCCCCCTCTCTCTCAACCCCTCCTCTCTCATCCCCCCTCTCTCACCCCCCTCCTCTCTCTCACCCCCTCTTTTTCTCTCACTCTCATCCCCTCTCTCTCTCACCCCCTCTCTTTCTCTCTCTCTCACCCTCCCTCTCTCTCTCTTTCTCTCATCTTCCCCCCTCTCTCTCTCTCACCCCCCCTCTCTCTCTCTCTCATCCCCCTCTCTCTCTCTCATTCCCCCCTTTCTCTCCCCCCCTCTCTATCTCACCACCTGCCTCCGTCACCCACCCCCCTTTCTCTCTCTCTCATCCCCCTCTCTCTCTCTTCCCCCTCCCTCCGTCACCCACCCCCCTTTCTCTCTCTCTCATCCCCCTCTCTCTCTCCCTCCCTCCCTCACCCACCCCCCTCTCTCTCTCTCTCCCCCCTCTCTCACCCCCCCCCCTCTCGTGAGATCTCAGGGGTTCATGCTGGGACTTGGAGTCCTTCAATTTTGGAGGGAGTCACATCCGTTAAAAAGGAAGGAGTGGGGAAAATTTACATAGGAGTCGGAAAGGGGGCGCCCCATTTTAGTCTTGCCTAGGGCAGCACAAAACCAAAATACACCACAGGGGGGCAATTGCTCCCCGGGCCGCTCTGATGCCCCGTAAAAAGGCTGCACCACTTCTGCCACAGACATTCATAAAGGATTCCTGGTGAAGAGAAGTAAAAAGTCTCTGCCACGGACTTACTGAGTGCGGGATGAAGACAAGGACAGAGCGCAGCCCCACCCGCCCTAGCATGGATGGTGTAACCAGTGTCTGAGCAGAGGCCGGTTCCATGCCCCACTGGAGACTCTCCTCCCCTGGCCAGCCCCGACTGAACTGTCCCTGCTCCACCCAGGTGGCCAGGTCAGGAACCTGGATTCGGCCAATGAGTAGAGAGTACCTGGAGAGGAGCTTCAGCCTTGAATGGGGGTCAGGAGGAGGCCAGGAAGAGGCACCATGGGCCTCTGGTTTGTACTTGCCCCCTGGGCCAAACGTTGCCGGCCTCTGGATGAAGTTGGACAACTCTAAAGCGGCATTCAGTGTGAACGAGAGCTGAATACGTATTTCTAATCTGAAAAAGTCAAAAAAGGAACAGAGAAAAAAATATTCAAAACACACACACACATATAATAGACATAATCACTGAACAATCGGTAATCAGAATCAGGGAGAGACGGAAATTGTTAGCTTCAGGATTTCTCTAATAGTATTACAGAAAGTTTGAAACATTCCGATATCTATATTAAATTCCACAAAGCATTGATTAGACGGAATGAGATGCCGGATCACCGGGGGGGTTGGGTGTTGCAGAGGGGGCCGAACTACCTACGGAAAAAGAATTAATGATTTTATTTCTTTCATTGAAAATTGTGACATTGTGATTGTAGATAGATACACTATATTACCAAAAGTATTGGGACGCCTGCCTTTACACACACATGAACTTTAATGGTATCCCAGTCTTAGTCCGTAGGGTTCAATATTGAGTTGGCCCACCCTTTGCAGCTATAACAGCTTCAACTCTTCTGGGAAGGCTGTCCACAAGGTTTAGGAGTGCCTATGGGAATGTATGACCATTCTTCCAGAAGCGCATTTGTGAGGTCAGGCACTGATGTTGAAGAGAAGGCCTGGCTCACAGTCTCCACTCTAAGGCCCCTTTCACACAGGCTTTCCGATCTGGTCCGTCTGTTAGTTTTTTCAGGTGGACCTGATCGGATGCTCCATGCACCTCTCTGAAGCGGCAGAGGTAACATGTCCTGTCCGTGAAATCCAGACGGATGGAAACCCTATTTTCCATCCATCTGGAGGATTGAATAGGATCGGATGAACATGGACAGGTGGTCCATTTTCATCCGATCTCCCATAGAGGAGAGCAGGGCTTTGACAGGTCTGTCTTAGCACAGTGAGCGGAGACTGACCTGTCATCCGCCTGCTCAGCGGGGATAGTCGGATCGATCCACGCTGAGCAAAACGGAGTCAAGCGGGTGGAAAGCCCGTGTCAAAGGACCCTTATTCATCCCAAAGGTGTTCTATCGGGTTGAGGTCAGGACTCTGTGCAGGCCAGTCAAGTTCCTCCACCCCAAACTCGCTCATCCATGTCTTTATGGATCTTGCTTTGTGCACTGGTGTGCAGTCATGTTGGAACAGGAAGGGACCGTCCCCAAACTGTTCCCAAAAAGTTGGGAGCATGAAATTGTCCAAAATGTCTTGGTATGCTGACGCCTTAAGAGTTCCCTTCACTGGAACTAAGGGGCCAAACCCAACCCCTGAAAAACAACCCCACACCATAATCCCCCCTCCACCAAATTATTTGGACCAGTGCACACAGCAAGGTCCATAAAGACATGGATAAAATAGTTTGGGGTGGAGGTACTTGACTGACCTCAACCCGATATAACAGCTTTGGGATGAATCAGATCGGAGACTGTAAACCAGGCCTTCTCATCCAGCATCAGTTCCTGACCTCACAAAGGTGCTGAAGTTGAAGCTTTTAAAGCTGCAAAGGGTGGGCCAACTCAATATTGAACCCTACGGACTAAGACACTATAAAATTGTGCATGTAAAGGCATCCCAATACTTTTGGTAATCTAGTGTAGATGGATAGTATATATTACATATTAAAGATAGATAGATAGATAGATAGATAGATAGATAGATAGATAGATAGATAGATAGATAGATAGATAGATAGATAGATAGATAGATAGATAGATAGATAGAATAAATAGTGAGGGGATAGTGAGAATCCCTCATAATGGGCACAACAGGTGTACAGACCCAGGAACTCAGCACAGGGATGGTAAGAACCCCCCCCCCCCCATAATGGGCACAGCAGATGTACAGACCCGGGAACTCAGTACAGGGATGGTGGGAACCCCTCATAATGGGCATGGCAGGTGTAGAGACCTTGGAACTCAGCCCAGGGATGTTGTGAACCCCTCATAATGGGCACAGCTGGTGTACAGACCCGGGAACTCAGCACAGGGATGGTGGGAACCCCTCATATTAGGACACAGCGGGGGTACAGACTGGGAACTCAGCACAGGGATGGTGGGGACCCCTCGTATTAGGACACAGCGGGGGTACAGACTGGGAACTCAGCACAGGGATGGTGGGGACCCCTCATAATGGACACAGCAGGGGTACAGACTGGGAACTCAGCACAGGGATGGTGGGAACCCCTCATAATGGACACAGCAGGGGTACAGACTGGGAACTCAGCACAGGGATGGTGGGAACCCCTCATAATGGGCACAGCTGGTGTACAGACCCGGGAACTTAGCACAGTAAGAACCCCTCATAATAGATAGGGAAGAAAACAACACAATAGTGGGGAGAAGGCTGCACACCCCAATAGTACATAGGAAAAGGAAGGAATGCCCCCAAGGGGATTTCAGGCAGCAGAATGAATAAACTGGGGAGTTTGTTAAAAATAATTCATCTTTATTATGAAATAGTTAAAATATTAATGATGAAACTTGTGAGGTAAAAAATGAGCTTTGGTTACAGATATAAATCCGTCATGATAAGTGACACAACTGGTAAAAACATGAACAGTAATTAATAAATCATCACAACCAACAAGATGGTACCCCGACGCGTTTCGACCTGTACAGTAAGGTCTTCCTCAGGGGGTGTGTGATGTCCTATAAGTGATGGATAACTGTTGACCAAAAAAGCACTTCCATAGGTGTAGGGTTCTCCCAAGGGGGATCCTCCTGTGACTCCAAACAAGTGTAGAAGACGCACTGACTTACAGGGGGTCACAATTGGAACTCCCTATGAGACGACAAGACGCCCGCATGCACAACTCGAGAGCATTAAGTATGAACCCCCACCGACCAGCATTTCAGAGGAGTAATGATGGTGGGAAGCCTTCATAATGTGCACAACAGGTGTACAGACTCGGGAACTCAGCACAGGGATGGTGGCACTTTATATCTTCCCCTCAATGTTCATTTATTAATGACCGTATACCCCTGCTTTTTGCCTCCCCCCCCCCCCTTTTCAGAGAATAGGTGCAGGAACTCCTCCCTTCTGAGTCACCCCTTGACTCCGTCCCCTACCCACCTCTGAGCACCGTTCCTTGGTTTCACCTCCTACCCACCTCCCAGTACCACCCCTTTTAGAGAAATAACGATAACAAGAAAGGCAGTTTAATATATCTAGAAACAATGGACACCCCAGCGCCAATAGATCTACCCCTGCAACAATGGACTTCCAACATCCAGCATCAATAGACTCTCCAGCAGCCAGCAACATTAGACCCCTCCCTCAACAGTAGATCCCTCCCAGCAATGATTGATTCCCTGCAACATGATACCCCACCAGCTACAACAGACTTCCCCAGCAACAATAGACCCTCTGCGCAAATAGATCCCCTCCAGCAGCAAATAGATCCCCTCCAGCAGAAAATAGATCCCCTCCAGCAACACTAGATTCCCCAGTAGCCAGCATCAAAGACCCTCCAGCAGCCAGCAATAAAGACCCCTCCCTCAACAATAAATCCCTCCCAGCAACAAAAGACCCACCCCAGCAACAAAAGACCCACCCCAGCAACAATAAATCCCCATGAGCAACAGAAGACTTCCCCAGCAGCAATAGATTCCTTATTAGCCAGCATCAATAGACCCTCCAGCACACCCCAGCACCCCTTGCCATTACATACATTTAGTTCTTGAGGTGCCGGAACTGCGTTCCCCTGCGTTCCCGCTGAATAAAAAAGCCCTGGCAGGGACAGATGGGGGTCACATTGATACAAATCGTGATTATTTCCCACTCTATTCAAACTTACAAAAAAAGACTGTAATTGTACATTAACCTTGTGTAGGAAGGGGGAAGCGAATGTTCATTTCCTAATGGCGGTATCCCCCTGAATATGACCAGCCTAGCAGAATTCTTATTTGATTTTTCTCCCTTCTAACCGAATGCAACTCCACTTTGAAAATAACTTCTTCTGACCCTTCACAAGTCCTTTAAACCTGAAGAGGCTGAATAAAAGCTTCTAAATATTTTGTGAAGAGCTCCTTGTGTGCTTCTTGCTGGCTGTGGAGTGATTGGTTGCTGCCTCTTTTTCTAGATATAATTTAGATGTTCCCCTCGGTGCCCTCTTCATTCCGGGGGATATTAAAAGGCCGCACTGCATCATCGGCCTGCACAGGCATCCGAGGAACATGGAACATTTGGTAGTGTGCCTCCAGGAAATTATTTTACTCCTCTTCTGACTAATGAGCCCTTCCAACCCGGAGTTCTTTAGAAATGATTGCATTTTACATTTGGGGTTTTTTATGCCTTTACTGAAAGCCAACTAAAGAAGCCAGTATGTGGTGACCTCTCTCTGTACCTCCATTTCCTCCGGTGTCAGTAGATCCCTTTGAATTACTGCCATTGTTCAGCCAGTTTGACCCATCATTGCTGAGTTCAAAGGGTTGTCTTGTCTTTCAGTTCTCTCATTGATGGCAAATGAAGATGTTTTCAACAGGTTCCTCGACATATTGATACCCTCTCCCGAGTCACTCATAGCTCAGCGTAGTTCGTCTAGGTGCTATAAAAATGGAAAAAAAATAAAAATAAAATATATATACACAGCGAATAAAATGAGAATTTAACACGTCACCATTTTTCTAGGTAAATATATTTCTAAAGGTGCTATTGACAAGAAATGTTCACCGCATGTCGGTAACAACCCATGCAATCCATATATACAAAGACACCAAAACAAATAAGTTCAGAAATGAAGTTCTGTGTAATAATTGTATTGAAGTATTAAAGTATTGAACAACTGAAAAGTATTTAATACTTAGTACAAAATCCTTTGTTGGCAATGACGGCTTCAAGGCGCCTCCTGTATGGAGAAACTAGTCACATGCGTTACTCCGGAATGATTTTGGCCCGTTCTTCCACACAAACAGTCTTCAAATCTTGAAGGTTCCATGGGCCGCCTGCCCTCCGCATGTTCAGGGTGAGTGAGCCGGCGACCGGGGGGTATGGTGTCCGGTGTGGTCCAGGGGGGGGGGGGGTATGGTGTGGCCCATCTGCCACCCTCCTCGGCCCATGGAGCACCAGCCACCACTGGCTTCTTCTATGAACTCTGATCTTTAGTTCTTTCCATAGATTTTCTATTGTATTCAAGTCAGGTAATTGGCTCGCCATTTTAGCAGCTTTATTTTCTTTCTTTGAAACCAACTGAGAGTTTTCTTGGCTTTGTGTTTGGGATCATTGTCTTGCTGAGATGTCCACCCTCGTCCACCCTTGTCTCTTCTTCATCATCCTGGTAGATGGAAGCAGATTTTTATTACCATTCATCCTTCCTTCAATGATATAAGTTTTGCCAGTATCGTATGCTGGAAACCAGCCCCACACCATGATATCCCCACCTCTAAACCTCACTGTTGGTATGGGGGTGTTTCTGGGGTTATGTGCCATGTGACCTCCAAACATGGTGTGTATTATGGCATCCAAAGAGTTCGATTTTGGTCTCCCAATACTTCACAGCCGTGTCTAAATGTTGTGCAGCAAACTTTAAACAAGATTAAACATGCTTTTTCTTCAGCAATGGAGTCTTGTGTGGTGAGCGTGCATACAGGCCATGGTGGGTGAGTGCATTACTTATTGTTTTTTTTAAAACAATTGTACCTGCTAATTCCAGGTCTTTGTGAAGCTCTCCACAAGTGGTCCTTGGCTCTTGAACAACTCTTCTGATAAGTCTTCTCACTCTCAAATCCTGCAAGGAGCACCTGGTTGTGGCCGATTTATGGTGAAATGATGTTCTTTCCACTTCCGGATTATGGCCCCTAGGGTGCTCACTGGAACATTCAGAAGTTTAGGAATCCTTCAGTAACCAATGCCATCAGTATGTTTTGCAGCAATAACATTGCAAACGTCTTGAGAGAGCTCTTTGCTTTTACCCATGATGAGATATTTCTTTTGTCACACCTTGGTAATGAGACACCTTTTTATAGGCTACCAGTTGAGCCTGAACCAGCTGATATTAATTTGCACTGACAAGGGGCAAGATTGCTTTCTAATTACTGATAGATTTCAGCTGGTTTGTTTCATGTGTTCAATACTTTTGCCTGTGTCATTCCATTTTATTACACATAACTTCACTTATGATTGCATGGTTTGTTACCGACGTGTGGTGAAAATTTCATGTCAATATCACCTTTAGAAATATATTTACTTAGAAAAATGGTGATGTGTTCAATACCTTTTTTATCCCCTGTATACACTGTATTACCAAAAGTATTGGGACACCTACCTTTACACACACATGAACTTTAATGGCATCCCAGTCTTAAGCCTCGTACACACGCGCCGAAAATTGGCAGGGAATTTTCGTCCGACGACCGATCTGCCCATTTTCAGCTTGTTAGTATGATGCTTCCGACAACCAACTCCGACTTTTCGGCCGAAAAAAATCTGGTGTGCAGGCTATAAAATTTTTGTTGGCCGTCAACATAATTGCCGATTTTCGTGCAGTCAGTACAGATTTCGACAGGGAAAAATCGGATGAGCAAGACTGGGCATGCTCAGTGAAGAAAGAACACAAAGAAAGCAAACCAACACATGACATCACTTTTGAAGTAGAATTTTGTTGGCCGAGAAAATTTGTGTGCAGTCTAGAGCACATTTCAACCAACAAAACACAATTCTGGACAAAAGACGGACAATCATTGCGTGTGAACGAGGCATAAGTCTGTAGGATTCAATATTGAGTTGGCCCACCCTTTGCAGCTATAACAGCTTCAACTCTTTTGGGAAGGCTGTCCACAAGGTTTAGGAGTGTCTATGGAAATGTTTGACTATTCTTTCAGAAGCGCAGTTCTTCAGGTCAGGCACTGAGATTAGAGAGAAGACCTGGCTCACAGTCTCCGCTCTAATTAATCCCAAAGGTGTTCTATCGGCTTGAGGTCAGGACTCTGTGCAGGCCAGTCAAGTTCCTCCACCCCAAACTCACTCATCCATGTCTTTATGGACCTTGCATTGTGCGCTGGTGTGCAGTCATGTTGGAACAGGAAGGGGCCATCCCCAAGTTAGGAGTATGAAATTGTCCAAAATGTCTTGGTGTTCTGACTCCTTTAGAGTTCCCTTCACTGGAACTAAGGGGCCAAGCCCAAAACCTGAAAAAAAAAACCCACCCCAAACTCGCTCATTCATGTCTTTATGGACCTTGCTTTGTGCACTGGTGCGCAGTCATGTTGGAACAGGAAGGGGTCATCCCCAAACTGTTCCCAGAACATTGGGAGCATGAAATTGTCCAAAATGTCTTGGTATGCTGACGCCTTTAGAGTTCTCTTCACTGGAACTAAGGGGCCAAGCCCCACCCCTGATAAAACAACCCCACACCATAATCCTCCCTCCACCAAATGATTTGGACCAGTGCACAAAGCAAGGTCAATAAAGACATGGATGAGTGAGTTTTGGGTGGAGGAACTTGACTGGCCTGCACAGAGTCCTGACCTCAACCTGATAGAACACCTTTGGGATGAACTAGTGCGGAGACTGCGAGCCAGGCCTTCTCGTCCAACATTAGTGCCTGACCTCACAAATGCGCTTCTGGAAGAATGGTCAAACATTCCTATAGACACTCCTAAACCTTGAGGACAACCTTCTCAGAAGAAAGGTGCGAAGGGTGGGCTAACTCCATATTGAACCCTACAGACTAAGACTGGGATGCCATAAACGTTCATGTGTGTGATAATATTTGGAATCTGCCTAGGGTAAAATAGTAAAACTCAATAAGCAATAGATAAAAGTTGGGGGAAAATAATAAAAAAGAGTGTAAAGAAGTGTGTGTTTGTGGAGGTGGGGGGGCAGAGGGAAAGGATCTGGTCTCAGTCATAGTGTTTGGTTCAAGACTGGATATGCTCTTAAATACTACAGCAGCCCAAAAAAAAAAAAATGAACAGATTCTTCCATCTACGCAATCGAGGTGGATAAAGGAATCCTCACCTCAGAGGGATCGTATTTTGACAGCAGGGACTGTCCGATCAGTTGGCTGCAGCTGCTGATCGAGAAAAGATATCCAACAAGTCCATAAGACAGAAACAGGAGCAGCCACACATGGATTGAAAATGCTGAACCTGACAAATTTCGATCTCTTAGGTGCTAGTTTAGGTAAATTTAGCTACTAGCTCATAGAGTTGGGCGAACGGTTTGGGCCGAAGATCTGAATTTGCAGGGCTGCACAGTGCATTCTAAGCCCTGATTGGGCAAAGGTTTGCCCAATAATGGTTCAGTGAATAGCTGGTTGTTAAGGAGCGGAGCCAGAAAGCCGGCAATGGTATCCTTAACAACCGATGAGTCATGAGCTGTCAATGGGCTTCCCCGTTGATAGCTGTATAAAAAAAAAAAACACTGCTGGCATAAAAACGTGAAAAAAAAATGGCGTAGGGTCCCCCCAAAATATATACCAGATCCTGGTATGCAAGTGCCCCCCCCCCCTCCTGAACCATACCAGGCCACATGCCCTGAACATGGGGAGTGCTTTGGGGCAGGAGACACCCCCAGATACCCCCCTGCCCCAAAGCACCCCCCCCATGTTGAGGGCATGTGGCCTGGTATGGTTCAGGAGGGGGGGTCGCTCACTCGTTCCCCCCTTTTCCTTGCCTGCCAGGCTGCATGCTCAGATAAGGGTCTGGTATGGATTTTGGGCCCTTTAGTTTTATATTTTTCTATTGCCGGCAATCTTATTGTATTGCCAGAAATTTAAATTTAATAATTTATTCATTTTTTTTTCCTTTATAAATGTCAGTTTTTCTGCAGCAGGTTCTAGCCAAGGTACAGATACGCCACTTTACAGGCAGACTAAGGGGACCCCCCAGGCACTTTATTTAACCACTTCCCACCCGGGCCATTGTAAATATATACGGCCGGGTGGGAGTCTCCTCCTTCTGATCGGACGTTCCGGAACGTCCTTCAGAAGGAGAGAGATTGCGCCGCCGCGGGCACGCGCAGCGGCGCGATCTCGATTTGCCTGTGTCCCTAGGACACAGAGCAACAAGACTCGGCAGGAGGGCCCTGTGATTGGCCCTCCCGATCACATGACGGCTGTGTCCAATCACAGCCGTCATGTAATGTCAATACAGCCGTTGTAATGGCTTCAATCTCTTCTCCTCCTGACAGATCCTGTCAGTGAGGAGAAGAGGAGAGGATCCATTCTGCAGCCGGGGTGATCAGTGAGTATTTCTAATAACTCACTGATCACATTCTAATAACTCACTGATCAACTCACTGATCACAGGGGGGTCTGTGCTGGTAATCAGATGATTGATTACCAGTGCAGCCCTGGGGGGAGGGGGTGCCACTAGAGCCACCAGGGATGCCCACCCATGGCCACCAGGGATGGCAAACAGGGCTCAGAGAGCCTGCCAGTGGGGCCCCCCTATCAGTGCTGCCCACCAATGCCATCTATCAGTGCTGCCCACCAGTGCCCGTTATTGCCATCTATCAGTGCCGCCCACCAGTGCCCATTATTGCCCACCAGTGCTGCCTATCAGTGCCCATCAGTGCCCCCCATCAGTGCCGATCAGTGCCGCCCATCAGTGCCACCTATCAGTGCCCATCAGTGCCGCCTATCAGTGCCCATCAGTGCCCATCAGTGCCGCCGATCAGTCCCCATCAGTGCTGCCTATCAGTGCCAATCAGTGCTGCCTATCAGTGCCCACCAATGCTGCATATCAGTGCTATCTATCAGTGCCACATATCAGTGCCCATCAGTGCTGCATATCAGTGCTATCTATCAGTGCCCATCAGTGCTGCATATCAGTGCCACCCCATCAGTGCCACCCCATCAGTGTCTCCTCATCAGTGCCTGTCAGTGCGGCATCATCAGTGCTCATCAGTGCAGGAAAAAACATATCTATTTACAAAATTTTATAACCTAAACAAAAAAACTTTTTTTTTTTTTCAAACTTTTCGGTCTTTTTTTATTTGTGCACCAAAAAAGAAAAAAACCTGGCGGTGATCAAATACCACCAAAAGAAAGCTCTATTTGTGGGGAAAAATGACATAAATTTGGTTTAGGTACAGTGTTGCATGACCGCGCAATTGTCATTCAAAATGCAATAGCGCTAAAAGCTGAAAATTGGTCTGGGAAGGAAGGGGGTTTAAGTGCCCAGTATTGAGGTGGTTAAAGGAATTTTTTATTTTTATTGTTTCACTTTAAGCATCTTTAAAATCGCTGCCCCTGTGAAAGCGATATATAAAAAAAAAGAAAATTGCATTGATCCATGTCCCCCAGGGCAGTACCCAGTCCCCCATACCCTTTTTATGGCCAAACCCTTGCATTTAAGCCTTCAAAATGGGAACTGTTGATTTTTCAAGTTCGTTCCCATAGACTTCAATAGGGTTCGCCATTCGGGTCAGAACTTGTTCTTTGTTTGGGTGATCTGGTGTAAACCAAACAGGGTAGTTGTTCAGCCCATTCCTACTGGCTCACTGTTATCAGTTGAGCTGCCTGTAGTTGTTTTGGTCTGTTCTGTGTTTCACTGCCTGAAGGGTTGACTGCTTCCCCCTGTCTGTCTGGAAAGTTACTAGAAGATATTGGGCTGGGAAAGTCTAATTAGCAGCTGAGATGCCCAGATGATGGCTGGGAGGCAGCATAAATACTCTGAAACTTGGAGCAGAGGGGTTGTCAGGGAGCCATTCGGAATAAACACAAGCATGTGCTGAGGAAGAGGCAGCAGAACAAAGATATGCATGTACTGAAGAAAAGACCTGGCATAATTGCCAATACTGTACATGGCCACGCTCAGTTGCTCAGAAATGAGCGCAGGCGCATATGTGAGCGAGCATCTGTTGCTGGAATAAGTGCCAAACACCCTATATAAGGTCAGTGACTGAACTCAGAGATTGCTGGTTGATCTTCAGCTATCATTGCCCCTTGTTTCTGTGTATCCTGTATTCTTTGGACTACCCGTTACTGACCCAGCTTGCCTCTGGACCTTCCTGTCTGATTTCTGGTTTTGACTCCGGCTTGTTCTAAGGACCGTGCTTCTCTTGTCCAACCGTGCCTGACTCTGGCTTGCTTCTCTGACTACTCTCTTGCCTGTCTCTCTGGATTCCTGTGTATGACCTTGGCTTTGTCCTTGACCACGCTTCTGCCTACTTTCTGGCTTATGTTCCCATGTATGACCTCGGCTGCCATCCTAACTACACTTCTTCAGTCTGATCCAGCCAGCCTGACCTTGCTTCTTCCTTAGGTGTCACCTCACTTGTGGTCGCTACCTTGGTCCTGCTACATTCCAGGGATAACAGAGTTTCTGCTGTCAGTTCTGACAGTCCAGCTGGCAGCTATGCTGTGGTTTTCACTGCAAGCAACTTCCAGCACATCTACCTAAACGGCACTGTGCTTCTTTGAGCCTAGTACTTCCTGTTTTCACCTTCAGGGGTACTTGGCGCTTAGCCTCAAGGGAAGCCTTCTTGCTAGATCAGCCTCCAACCAAGTACGTGACAGGGGTTTCACACTGTGGATAGTGCACCCCTAAACCCTGCACTCTGTACACAGCACACCCCTGAACTCGGGACATAACCCACTCCTGAACCCTGCACACTGTTCACAGCACACTCCTAAACTCTGCACTCTGTACGCAGTATAATCCTTAACTCTGTACCTAACACACTCCTAAGCCCTGCACTCTGTACATAGTATAACCCTGAGCTCTGTACGTAAAAAACACTCCTAAGCCCTGCACTCTGTACATAGAATAATCCTAAACTCTGTACGTAACACACTTCTAAGCCCTGCACTCTGTACATAGTATAATCCTAAACTATATACGTACCCTGCACTCTGTACATAGTACAATCCTGAGCTCTGTACGTAACACACTTCTAAGCCCTACACTCTGTACATAGTATAATCCTGAGCCCTGTACCTAACACACTCCTAAACCCTGCACTCTGTACATAGTGTAATTCTGAGCTCTGCACATAACGCACTCCTAAGCCCTGCACTCTGTACATAGTATAATCCTGAGCGCTGTACCTAGCACACTCCTAAACCCTGCACTCTGTACATAGTATAATCCTGAATTCTGTACGTAACACACTCCTAAGCCCTGCACTCTGTACATAGTATAATCCTAAACTCTGTCCGTAACACACTCCAAAAACCTGCACTCTTTACATAGTATAATCTTGAGCTCTGTACATAACACACTCCTCAGCCTTGCACTCTGTACATAGTAAAATTCAGAGCTCAGTACGTAACACACTCCTAAACCCTGCACTCTGTACATACTATAATCCTGAGCTCTGTACGTAATGCACTCCTAAGCCCTGCACTCTGTACGTAGTATGATTCTGAGCTCTGTACACAACGCACTCCTAAACCCTGCACTCTGCACGTAGTATAATCCTTAATTCTGTACGTAACACACTCCTTAACCCTGCACTCTGTACGTAGTATAATCCTGAATTCTGTACGTAACACACTTCTTAGCCCTGCACTCTGTACAGAGTATAATCCTGAATTCTGTACGTAACACACTCCTTAGCCCTGCACTCTATACATAGTATAATTCTGAGCTCTGTACGTAACACACTCCTAAGCCCTGCACTCTGTACATAGTATAACCCTGCACTCTGTACGTAGCGCACCCCAGATACAACCGGCCCTTTCCCTTTGAGGGCAACCATACTGCTGATGCTGCCCTTGATCAAATTGAGTTTAATCCCCCTGCCCTCGGCCGTTTATTGAGTCAAAGGAGTGACTGTGTGCCTGGCTGCAGGTGCAACTATGGGAAAATACCCTAGGGACCTAAACAGTAGGCTCCTGCGGGGGTGAGCACTACACATCTATGGCGGCTTAAAGTGGAGTTCCGGCCTATTTTGCAACTTTAGTGATTCCTGGAGTGCTCGTTATGCTGATCAACAATTGGGCATTTTCAATTTTTTTCGGGGGTCCCTTACCTTATTTTCGGGGGATTTTTGATTGTACTTCCTCCTTCTCCCCCGTCTGGGGCCACGGCCACCGACATCACTTCCGCCTTTGCATTGCATCCTGGGAGCTGTTTGTCATCACTCCCAGGAGGCTGGAATCAGGAAGAACTCCCAGAACACTCCCTGGAATCAGGAAGGAGGACACAGCAGATTACACTGCGGCTTCAGGTGCCCACGTCTAAGATGGCCGCGCCCAGACAGCGTTTTTAAAAGTAAAGATATTGACTAAAATCCAATACCGTACACCTTGTAAGTATGAGGATAGCGGTTCTGTAAAGGGGGATGGATTAGTATTATAGGGGTATTTTTAGTTAAAAAAGGTATTTGAGGCCGGAACTCCGCTTTAAAAGACCCAGGCCACACCCATCATGTTAAACACAATGCTGATTTTGCAGAGCGTGAAAAGTCAATGTCATTGTAATCCTCTGGGGCGGTGGAGTATAAATTTTTATTTCCATTATTACATTCAATAAGGAGAAAATGGCAAGGAACATTTAATGGCTCCGGGATGCTCTACATAATATCTTAATTTCTTTGTCGGCATTTAAGGCAGATGGAGGGTCAACCGAGCCGTTGTGCCGCTCAGGTCTGAAGCAGACTTGTGTTTTATACGAGGAAGGAAAGTTCAGTCTTTAATAGCCGCCTCAGATATCAAGCGAAATATTACAGACGTGTCATCTCAAACGTTTCAGGAAACATTTCCATAACCCTACACGCTTCAATATCATTCCACCGCTTTTCATGTTAAAAGGAGATTAGAGCCACAGAACAATTTCTCCCATTTCAAAGAGCGCTTCAAAAAGTTTTTTTTTTTTTTTTTTTGTGTGTTACGGAAGTTTTGGGATAAAAATACAACGAAGAGCGCAGCGGACAGACGTTTTGAAGCTTAAAAATCCTTCTACCTATCTGCAGAACCGCAACCTCATTCCAAAGGTGAGTTTACCCATAAAGGGATGGGAGATTTAATACAACTGCAACTTTGTCCAAGATAATAACTTTTTATAAAGACGAATGTAAAAGGCCCCCTACGTGCAAAGAAATGGAACAGACTAAAATGAATTTAGCTTTTTAAAGGTGTACCACATCCACACACTGCATTACTTATTACCTTTGAAGCCGGCTGAATTAACCCTTTATGTGTCTATTATGGATGTTATAATTTTTTTTTGGGTTTGGACTTCGTAGCGATGGAGCCTTTGATTATTTTTTTGCGCTCTAACAGATTTATTTTTTTTGTAAATATTCGTGCACGCTATATTACCAAAAGTATTGGGACGCCTGCCTTTACAAGCACATGAACTTTAACCACTTCTGGACTGGAAGATTTTCCCCCTTAAAGCGGAGTTCCGGGCACAGAATAGTTTTTTCAATAAACATACCCCCGGGACAGTCAGGGTTAGTACATTCCACAATGGATAGCCTCTGATCTGTCCCGGTTCGCACTTACCTGCAAGAAGAAATACTCACTTTTAAAATTTCTTCTTCAGCGTTGCCATCTCTGTTGTGGGCAGCTGAAGCCAGCGCGATCCTCTTCTGCGTCCTCTTCCGTGTCTTCTTCTCCCAGAATGCGCCTTCACCGGCCCCGCTCGTCACTTCCGGTGCGGCGCCGCATTCCTCTACAGCTTCTGGGCATGCCCAGAAGCTGTTTAGCAGGGAATGCGGCATCGCACCGGAAGTGACGAGCGGGACCGGTGCCGTTGCATTGATTCCTGGGAGCGATGACGTCCAGCTCCCAGGAATCATTGCAAACCGGAAGTGACGGCGTGGGCCGCGGCCACAGAGGGAGGAAGTGAAGAATAGGTGAGTATTTCTTTCTACAATTACAAGGTAAGTAAAAAAAAAAAAAATAACCCTAACTATCCAATTCCTTTTCAGGTGAAGAAGAGCAAGCGGATGGACACAAAATCGATTAGGTCGATTTTGTGCCCGGAACTCCGCTTTAACCTCCCTAGCGGTATTCCTGAGTGTGGCTCGGGGTTCATTTTCAGTACCAAAAGCGGTAACCCCCCAGCCACACTCAAGATTACCCCAGAATGATATTCACCTTCCCCTGCGATCCCCCGCCGTCCTCCCTAGCCTTCCTCCCACTGTCCTCTCGCTCTGTGCTCGGCCCATGTTGGCATCTTCTTCCGGGTTCCCTTCCCTGCGAGCGCCGCGTCGCAGGGGGCTGGAACCGGTGGCAGATTAAAAAAAAAAAATGACATGATACAGTGTAATCTGTTAGAATTACAACTTTGTATCATTCCATTTCACCTAAAGGCTTTTCCAGTGCCCTGCCTGTACTTTTTGCGGTACTTTGTCCCTGGAAAATTGATAACGTTCATGGCGTCCAAAAAGCGTTCTGTTAGCTCAAAAATGCATTTGGACGAACTGGAAAACAGCGACAGTGAATCGGAATTATTTGAAGAACTGAGCGATAGCGATTTGTGGGAAAATTCGTCATCAGGTACTAAAAGTGACAACAGCAGCGATTCTGCGACTGAGCTCAGTGATGTGCGGACTTGGTGCTCTATTGATTGCGATACGGATCAGGCAGCGCCCCCCCCCCCCCCCAAGTACAGATTCTCCCTCATAATGAAATATCTCCACTTCGAAAACAATGAAGAATTTGATGAAATTTATTATTATTACATTATAATTTATGATTTCGTGTTTCAAACTTTATCATACCCGGGATGTCTACTAGACTCTTGTTTGTACAGATATAAGTGAGTTATTCCTAAGACTTACAGGCCTAAAATATAAAACAACAGATTTCCATGCAAAACAATGTACCGCTTTTAGCACAGAAATTCTGACATAATCAGACCGCCAGGGAGGTTAATGACCAGGCCATTTTTTGCGATTCAGCACTGCGTGACTGTAACGGACAATTGTGCGGTCGTGCGACACTGTACCCAAATAAAATTGATGTCCTTTTTTCCCCACAAATAGAGATTTATTTTGGTGGTATTTGATCACCTCTGCAATTTTTTTCTTTTTTGCGCTATAAACAAAAAAACAACAGAATATTGGGATGTATTAAAAAGGGGATTCACTCCCTAGATAAAAACGATCATTCTCCCACTCTACAAGACTCTGGTCCGGCCACATCTGGAGTATGCTGTCCAGCTCTGGGCACCGGTCCTCAGGAAGGATGTGCAGGAACTGGAGAAGGTCCAGAGAAGAGCAACAAAGCTGATAAAAGGACTGGAGGACTTCAGCTATGAGAAAAGACTACAAGCAAAAGTATTGGGACGCCTGCCTTTACACACACATGAACTTTAATGGCATCCCAATCTTAGTCCATAGGGTTCAATATTGAGTTGGCCCACCCTTTGCAGCTATAACAGCTTCAACTCTTCTGGGAAGGCTGTCCACAAGGTTTAGGAGTGTGTCTATGGGAATGTTTCACCATTCTTCCAGAAGAGCATTTGTGAGGTCAGGCACTGATGAGAAGGCCTAGCTCGCAGTCTCCACTCTAATTTATCCCAAAGGTCTGTCTGGTTGAGGTCAGGCCAGTCAAGTTCCTCCACCCTAAACTCGCTCATCCATGTCTTTATGGACCTTGCTTCGTGCACTGGTCCAAATCATTTGGTGAAGGTGGAATTATAGTTTAGGGTTGTTCTTCAGGGGTTGGGCTTGGCCTCTTAGTTCCAGTGAAGGGAACTCTTAAGGCAGGGGTCTTCAAACTATTGCCCTCCAGTTGTTCAGGAACTACAACTCCCATCATGCCTAGTCGTGTCTGTGAATGTCAGAGTTTTACAATGTCTCATGGGATGTGTAGTTCCGCAACAGCTGGAGGGCCGTAGTTTGAGGATCCCTGTCTTAAGGCATCAGGATACCAAGACATTTTGGACAATATTATTCTCCCAACTTGTGGGAACAGTTTGGGAATGGCCCCTTCCTGTTCCAACATGACTGCGCACCAGTGCACAAAGCAAGGTCCATAAAGACATGGATGAGTGAGTTTGGGGTGGAGGAACTTGACTGGCCTGCACAGAGTCCTGACTTCAACCCGATAGAACACCTTTAGGATGAATTAGAGCAAAGACTGTGGGCCAGGCCTTCTCGTCCAACATCAGCGCGTGACCTCACAAATAACAGGGTAGTCATTCAAAAAGATAAGGGTTCTCTAAGTATATCTTCAATAGACTACATTGAGATTAGCACTTCTATTCAAACTCGCCAAGTAACAGGGTCAAATTCACCCTAAATTAAAAAATCATTATATGGGGCAGCATCTCCCGTATGCTCTCGTATGTTCCACAAACACAGTTCTCTGTCACCCGACTCCTCCCACGCGTATTTGTCACAATCACATGATCAGGGACGAATCCCTGAGGAAGTCACGTCATTGTGACGATACTCGTGGGAGGAGTCTCCTCCCACGCGTATTTGTCACAATCACGTGTTCAGGGAGGAATCCCTGAGGAAGCCACGTCATTGTGACGATACTCGTGGGAGGAGTCTCCTCCCACGCCTATTTGTCACAATCACGTGATCAGGGAGGAATCCCTGAGGAAGTCACGTCATTGTGACGATACTCGTGGGAGGAGTCTCCTCCCACGCCTATTTGTCACAATCACGTGATCAGGGACGAATCCCTGAGGAAGTCACGTCATTGTGACAATACGCGTGGGAGGAGTCGGGTGACAGGGAACTGTGTTTGTGGAACATACAATAGCATACAGGAGCTGCTGCCCCGTCGGATGATTTTTTTTAAAGCGCACTGTCTCAAATTTTAATGTAAGTGGATATTATGCAATAAACGTGAAACCTTTATATACTACACAGTGACCTTGCTGAAAAGAGAGGGAAAAATGTCAACCCTTCCTGCCCAGATACCATCAGTTCAGCAGGTCAACCCGAGGACATGAGAAACTTTAAGATATTATAACAGTTTGCACTTGGCTGACCTAATTAACTGGAGGAAATCAATTAACTCTTTGGAACCTCTTGGAAGCAGCTGCTTACCGGCTGCCTCTGCTTAATCTGTCCAATCACAGGTAAAGGGAAGAAAAAGACCTGTAAGAGTTACCTAAAGGATAAGTCCACCATAACACTAAAATTCCTGCATCTATAGATCTCCAGGATCTAACACTAACCTATCTAGCCCTGGCAAAAATAAATCAGTATGCTTACCTTTTTTCGAAGCCGATCCGACTCGATCCCACACTGAGCTGTCAGCCGCGGCTTCGCTGTGCAGAGGACACAGGCGACAGCGGAATCCCCATAGTAAGTCTATCGGTGAAGTCACTTGCCATTCATTTTACAGCCGTGTCCTCTGCAGAGCTTCCGCCGCTGAAGATCGGGTCGGATCGGCTTCAAAACAAGGTATTTATACTTATTTCTTCCTTTACAGGGCTAGATAGGTCAGTGTTAGATCATGGAGGTCTAGAGATGCCAGGACTTTAGATTTAGGGTGGACTTATCCTTAAACCACTTGCCGGCCAGCAGCGGGTGGCAGGTCAGCAGTTTCCCGCAAATCGCCATACCTGTACGGAGGTCCACGGAAGCGATCCTGGGGGGCGCGTGCGCGTGCCCACTCGCCAGTGGGGAAGCCGATTTACAGGGCCAGCGAACTCGATTGCCACCGGGCACCCAGGATCGCTCCCTGTGAAGAGAGAAAAGCGGACTGCTGTTGCAAACACTACAGAAATCAATGCAGAGCTCCTGTGATCCTCCTATTTAGGAACACAGGTCTCTGTATTGATTTCACAAGCCCATCCCCCTCACAGTTAGAAAACAAAGTAGACGTGATAATTTTGTGCAAACCAATCGAAATTGAATTATGCTTTGCTGGGGTTTTTTTTTCGCCTTCCTCTTGATCAACTGCGGGTATAGGATTGTGTATATGGGATTGTATGGTTGGGTTTTCATTGCTGTTTTTTTTTTTTTTTTTTATTGCTTGAGCCAGATGGACTTGTGTCTTTTTTCAACCTCATTAACTATGTATAGTCAGGTCCATAAATATTGGGACATCGACACAAATCTAATATTTTTGGCTCTATACACCACCACAATGGATTTGAAATGAAACAAACAAGATGTGCTTTAACTGCAGACTTTCAGCTTTAATTTGAGGATATTTACATCCAAATCAGGTGAAAGGTGTAGGAATATACAGTTTGTATATGTGCCTCCCACTTTTTAAGGGACCAAAAGTAATGGGACAATTGGCTGCTCAGCTGTTCCATGGCCAGGTGTGTGTTATTCCCTCATTATCCCATTTACAAGGAGCAGATAAAAGGTCCAGAGTTCATTTCAAGTGTGCTATTTGCATTTGGAATCTGTTGCTGTCAACTCTCAATATGAGATCCAAAGAGCTGTCACTATCAGTGAAGCAAGCCATCATTAGGCTGAAAAAACAAAACAAACCCATCAGAGAGATGGCAAAAACATTAGGTGTGGCCAAATCAACTGTTTGGAACATCCTTAAAAAAAAAGAACACACCGGTGAGCTCAGCAACACCAAAAGACCCGGAAGACCACGGAAAACAACTGTGGTGGATGACCGAAGAATTCTATCCCTGGTGAAGAAAACACCCTTCACAACAGTTGGCCAGATCAAGATCACTCTCCAGGAGGTAGGTGTATGTGTGCCAGATCAAGATCACTCTCCAGGAGGTAGGTGTATGTGTGCCAGATCAAGAACACTCTCCAGGAGGTAGGTGTATGTGTGTCAGATCAGGAACACTCTCCAGGAGGTAGGTGTATGTGTTTCAAAGTCAACAATCAAGAGAAGACTTCACCAGAGTGAATACAGAGGGTTCAGCTAAAGATGTAAACCATTGGTGAGCCTCAAAAACAGGAAGGCCAGATTAGAGTTTGCCAAACAACATCTAAAAAAGCCTTCACAGTTCTGGAACATCATCCTATGGACAGATGAGACCAAGACCAACTTGTACCAGAGTGATGGGAAGAGAAGAGTATGGAGAAGGAAAGGAACTGCTCATGATCCAAAGCATACCACCTCATCTGCGAAGCATGGTGGTGGTAGTGTCATGGCGTGGGCATGTGTGGCTGCCAATGGAACTGGTTCTCTTGTATTATTGATGATGTGACTGCTGACAAAAGCAGCAGGATGAATTCTGAAGTGTTTCGGGAATATTATCTGCTCATATTCAGCCAAATGCTTCAGAACTCATTGGATGGCGCTTCGCAGTGCAGTTGGACAATGACCTGAAGCATACTGTTTTTTAAGGGAAAGAAGTGGAATGTTATGCAACGGCCAAGTCAATCACCTGACCTGAATCCGATTGAGGATGCATTTCACTTGCTGAAGACAAAACTGAAGGGAAAATGCCCCAAGAACAAGCAGGAACTGAAGACAGTTGCAGTAGAGGCCTGGCAGAGCATCACCAGGGATGAAACTCATTATCCGGTGATGTCTATGCGTTCCACACTTCAGGCTGTAATTGACTGCAAAGGATTTGCAACCAAGTATTAAAAAGTGAAAGTCTGATTTAAGATTGTTAATCTGTACCATTACTTTTGGTCCCTTAAAAAGTAGGAGGCACATATACAAACTGTTGTAATTCCTATACCGTTCACCTGATTTGGATGTACATACCTTTAAATTAAAGCTGAAAGTCTGCAGTTAAAGCACAACTTCTTTGTTCATTTCAAATCCATTGTGGTGGTGTATAGAGCCAAAAAGATTAGAATTGTGTCCATGTCCCAATATTTATGGACCTGACTGTAACTATGTAACTAAAAAAATACACTTATTGGGATTTTTTTAACCAAACATATGTAGCACAATACATATGGGCCTAAAATGATGAAAAAATTTGATTTTTAAGTTTTTTATTAGGAATATTATAAAGCAGAAAGTGAAAAATATATATATATATATTTTTCAAAATTGTCGCTCTCTTTTTGTTTATAGTGCAAAAATCGCACAGGTGATCAAATACCACCAAAAGAAAGCTCTATTTGTGGGGGAAAAAAGGACGTCAATTTTATTTAGGTACAGCGTTTCACGACCATGCAATTGTCCTTTAAAGTAACGCAGTGCCGAATCGCAAAATAGGACCTGGTCAGGAAGGGGGTCAAATCTTCCGGTTCTTAAAGCGGTTAAAAATACGCTCATTGAGAATTTTTTTGTCAAAGACATGTAGCTAAATACATTTTGGCCTAAATATATGACAAAAATTGAATATATTGGATATTTTTTAACTGTCAAAGTAGAAAATGTCAATTTTTTTGCAAACTTTTCGCTCTTTTTTTATTAATATCGCAAAAAATGAAAAGCGCAGAGGTGATCAAGACCACCAAAAGAAAGCTCTGTTTGTGGGAAAAAAAGGATGTCAATTTCGTTTGGGTACGGGGTAACATGACCGCGCAATTGTCAGTTAAAGTCGCGCCGTGCCAAGTTGCAAAAAGTGGCCTGGACGTTAAGCAGGAAAATCCTCAGAGGCTAAAGTGGTTAAATTTGTTAAAGTAACGCAGTGCAGAATCGGAAAAAATGGCCTGGTCATTAAGGGGGGAAACCTTCCGGTCCAGTACTGGGTAACTGCGGCAGAAAAAAATAAAAATTTGGTCTCCTTTCCTGCCAGACAGAGCCGGATTGAAAAGAAAATACAAATCTGTTGTCAGGCAGAACAGTTCTTATATATGTAATTCATCCTTAACCACTTTACCACCGGAGGATTTTGCTGTCTTACGTCCAGGCCACTTTTTGCGATTCGGCGCTGTGCGACTTTAACTGACAATTGCGCGGTCGTGCGACGCTGTACCCAAACGAAATTTACGTCCTTTTTTTCCCACAAACAGAGCTTTCTTTTGGTGGTATTTGATCACCTGTGCGATTTTTACTTTTTGTGCTTTAAACAAAAAAAGAGCGTTTATTTTGAAAAAGTAACAATATTTTTAACATTTTTTTATATGAAATTCCCCCCCCAAAAAAATTTAAAAATCTAATTTTTTTAACATTTTTGGCCAATTTGTTTTCTGCTACCTATGTTTGGTAAAAAAAAAATCACAATAAGCGTATTTTGATTGGTTTGCGCAAAAGTTATTGCGTTTACTAACTAAGGGAAAGATTTCAGTCGTTTTTGGTGGGTTTTTTTTTTAACGAGTAATGGCGGCGATCTGCGATTTTGTTTGCGGGACTGCGACACTGCGGCGGACAGACCGGACCCTTGACTGACATTTTTTACACTTTTGGGGGTACCAGTGACATTACTGCAGTAATCAGTGCTATATATATGCACTGTTACTGTAAAAATGACACTGGCAGGGAAGGGGTTAATTTTATTGGAGCGGAAGGGGTTAATGTATGCCTGGTGCTTACTGACCTGTGTGGGGGGAGGTGGCTGTGTGACATAAGGACAGATCGAGGGTTCAGCTATGCTGAACCCTGCAATCTGTCCCTGCCTGTCACTTAGGAGATCCGCCCGCTTGTGTTTACACAGGCGGGCGGATCTCCACACTCGATTCCCCGACGATCGGGGAAGAGCAGCGGCGATCGCCGCTGCTCCTCCCCTGGCCCGACTCCCGCTGTGACTGAATACAGCGGGAGCGAGCCCACGGCGGCGCGCGCGCGCCGCCGAAAAGTGGGAATGTCTGCCGACGTAGTACTACGTCGTCAGACGTTATCGAGCCACTTTGCCGCAGTACAGTCAACGTGACCGGTCGGCAAGTGGTTAAACCATAATTGTAAGCTCTAACGAGCCGCGCCCTCTGATTCCTCCTTATATTGAAGTGTACTGTAACTGTATTGTCTTCCCCACACTGTAAAGCGCTGTGCAAACTGTTGGCGCTATATAAATCCTGTATAATAATAATAGCAGAAGATGCCATTTGCAATCCTCAAAGAAGATACAGGTGATCTCTCTGCACTGTATAACGAAGACGAGGCGTTCAATTTTTTCAATGTCAAAATGTAGAATAATGAAACTTATTCCGGGAAACATTTAAGCACACGGTGTTTGGAATTTGTGTTTTATCACTTTTTTTTTTTTTAAAAACCAGAATAACTAGTTTCATATTCTTTTTCCTTAGATTCCCACCTCCCCCGTAGATGCCACGGTGACCCCTCTGCTTCATGTAGTTCGCTTCTCACAGAATCTTCTTGTACTGTGATTGTTCTGTGTTAAGCCTTCCCGTAGAGAGGTCAAGGAGCAGCTCTCCAAAGCAGAAGCAGATAAAGTCAGCCTTCATTTCTTTACAGTGCAAAACTTTATTGTGGCTGTTGGAAGTTCTAGTCTATATTAAAAATAAAAAATTTGTGATAAAAAGGATACTTTTTTTTTTCTAATCATCAGTTTAAAGTATAAGCCCTTTTTTTGGATAGACCTCATAAGGTCAGTCTACCATTAAGATGAAGCACGGTCTTCCATCGCGGTGGTCTTGGCACTGTGGAAGATCCCAGCATGGTACCGGAATTCACAAGCTGTTAGCGTCAGCATTTCTTCAACCCCCTGGAGCTGGAAGCCATGCGCCAATGTCACACAGCGCCACAACAAAAAGCAACTGCCAAAGGTAATATCTGAGTGATATGTGAAGTCTATTGTGCTAAGTCACCTACTGGCCTCCCATGTGACTCAGGGACTCCGGTGAGTAGATCTACCTGATGCATATCTGGGCTTTGAGGTGTTCCCACTCATTCTTTTACATCTATAGTCCAGCAGAGAGAGTGGGAATTTCTTTATAATGACCGTGACAGAGGCGTAACTAGAACCTTCAGGGCCCCCGGTGCAAGAAACTAGGAAGGGCCCCCTGGACTCCTTCCCTTCAAGCCTGGGGCTCTTCCCACTGATCCTGGGGCCCTTTACTCTCATTGCAGGGCCCTTTGTTACTGTCTCGCAGCGGCATCATTTCACAAGTTCTGCAGTGGGCCCCCTTTCTGCCATCTTGGGGCCTCCACACAGTGGTGGAATGCCAGGGCCCGGTCGCAAGTGTGACCTTTGTGATCCTGGAAGTTCACCCACTGGTGTCAGTAGTTTTTATTTTTTGGTATTTCAATTGTATTCTTTTTTATCATTTTATTTTATTTTTTTACAATGTGACTGACTATGACTCTGTCCATTCAGAAAAGGAAGGAGCTGATAAATTACATATTTACCGACCCCTTCCTGGTTCTCTATTGTGACACATCCCCAGCAGCAGCCAGCAGGAAAGGGAAGGGAGCACAGAAAGGGGGGGGGGGAGCACACAGGGGCCCAGAGACAGCAGAACACAAGTGAACTGGATAGGAGGGGCGGCGGGGGCAGCATACAGAGGAACCAATCTCCTCCATTTTCCTCCTGCAGCTACCAGGTGTACAGAGGGGCCGCACAGGTCCCCTGGAACATGGGGCCCGGTTGCAACCCCTGTAGTTATGCCCCTGGACCGTGACCAATGTGTCTACCTGGGAATTCAAGTATGGAAATGTCACCACCAGAGATCCCAAGAGGTGTGTAGTGCTCACCCCCAAAAGGGGACTTTGACAAAGCGCGGAGCGCGAAACATGTTGTTATGGTGACGGGACCGTTTTTAGTCACACGTGTGGAGCTGTCCATCTGAGTCTGATCCTTGAGTGCGGGTGATTGACGTCATCACCTGCGCCGCCACTGTCTTCACTAGCCGCCCGTAGATGCACACCACATCTCCACATCGCTACATCTCTCCTGAAGGACTGCGCATTCACCTCTAGGGACATCCTTCCCGCCAGAGCCTGGATGTTTGCTCTCCACAAGGAGTACGGCTACAGCAAACGGATACAGTGGGGCAAGTAAGTGGCTCAGCCTGACACCTTTACGTGTGCAAGTTACTATTACCATTGTTCTTTGATTTTTTTTTTTTTTTGCCTCAATAAACTGGATTATCTTATAATTATCCTGGAGAAGAGCTTCACTTGTGATATCCTCACCTACATCATATTGTCTCTACAATAATTTATTTGTGACTTTATGGAGTTAGCCTTAATAAGAAGTGCTCCCTTCTCTTTCTGTTACTATACTGAATGGACTCTTACCCCAGGAGTCAACAAAAGGTGCTGCTGAGGTTCAAGCACAGGCATCCCCCCCCCAGTGCTGTATTTTGGCCTAGGCTAACAAGGCCCAGGCCTAGGGCAACACTTTGCAGGGGGGCAGCAAAAAAGCCGCCCCCCCTCCACCTGAGACTCTTTTGGCCTCTGGTTGCTAGAGCCGCCTCTCCCACCTCTTTTTCACCCCCCTCCTCTCTCTCTCTCTTACCCCTAAAAAAAAGAAAAACACTAAAGTTTGTCCAATTTTTTTTTGTATAATGTGAAAGATGATATATGATGTTATGTTGAGTAAATAGATACCTAACACGTCACGCTTTAAAATTGTGCACACTCATGGAATGACGCCATATGGACTGGGTAATGTGTTAGGATCTATACTGGTATGGACTGGGTAATGTGTTAGGATCTATACTTGTATGGACTGGGTAATGTGTTAGGATCTATACTGGTATGGACTGGGTAATGTGTTAGGATCTATACTGGTATGGACTGGGTAATGTGTTAGGATCTATACTGGTATGGACTGGGTAATGTGTTAGGATCTATACTGGTATGGACTGGGTAATGTGTTTGGATCTATACTGGTATGAACTGGGTAATGTGATAAGATCTATACTGGTATGGACTGGGTATTGTGTTACAATCTATACTGGTATGGACTGGTAATGTGTTAGGATCTATACTGGTATGGACTGGGTAATGTGTTAGGATCTATACTGGTATGGACTGGGTAATGTGTTTGGATCTATACTGGTATGAACTGGGTAATGTGTTAAGATCTATACTGGTATGGACTGGGTAATGTGTTAAGATCTATACAGGTATGGACAGGGTAATGCGTTAGGAAGGAAAGGATGTCACATCGTTTGGTGGAAATTAAAATTATCACCCTACAGAGGGCTGAATTCAAAGAAACCCCAAAAATCAAAGTGAAAAAATGATGCAGCAGGCGAGTCAATTTTGCTGAAATTTCATTGCAGCAACTCAGAATGGTCCTCAGTAGTTTGTTTGGCCCCCACGTGCTTGTATGCATGCCTGACAACGTCGGGGCATACTCCTAATGAGACAACGGATGGTGTCCTGCGGTATTTCCTCCCAGATCTGGACCAGGGCATCACTGAGCTCCTGAACAGACTGAGGTGCACCCTGGTGGAGTTGGATGGACAGAAACATAATGTCCCAGAGATGTTCTAATAGATTTAGGTCAGGCAAGCATGGGGGCCATTCAATGGTATCAATTCCTTCATCCTCCAGGAACTGGTTGCATACTCTCCCCACATGAGGCCGGGCATTGTCATGCACCAGGAGAAACCCAGGACCCACTGCACCAGCGTAGGGTCTGACAATGGGTCCAAGGATTCCATCCCAATACCTAATGGCAGTCAGGGTGCCATTGTCTAGCCTGTAGATGTCTGTGTTCCCCTCCATGGATTTGCCTCCCCAGACCATCACTGACCCACCACCAAACCGGTCATGCTGAACGATGTTACAGGCAGCATAACATTCTTCACAGCTTCTCCAGACCCTTTCACATCTGTCACATGTGCTCAGGGTGAACCTGCTCTCATCTGTGAAAAGCACAGGGTGCCAGTGGTAGACCTGCCAATTCTGGTGTTCAATGGCAAATGCCAATCGAGCTCCATGGTCCCGAGCAGTGAACACAGGACTCACTAGAGGACTTCAGGCCGTCAGGCCACCCTCACGAAGTCTATTTCTGGTTCTTTGGTCAAAGACATTCACACCAGTGTCCTGCTGGAGGTCATTTTGTAGGGCTCTGGCAGTGCTCATCCTGTTCCTCCATGCACAAAGGAGCAGATACCGGTCCTGCTGATGGGTTAAGGACCTTCTATGGCCCTGTCCAGCTCTCCTAGAGTAACTGCCTATCTCCTGGAATCTCCTCCATGCTCCTGAGACTGTGCTGGGAGACACAGCAAACCTTCTGCCAATGCCACGTATGGATGTGCCATCCTGGAGGAGTTGGACTGCCTGTGCAACCTCAATAGGGTCCAGGTATGGCCTCATGCTACCAGTAGTGACACTGACCCCCCTCTATAGGGTCCAGGTATTGCCTCTATAGGGTCCAGGTATGGCCTCATGCTACCAGTAGTGACACTGACCCGAGCCAAAATGCAAAACTAGGGAAAAACAGTCAGAAAAGATGAGTAGGGAAAAAAATGTCAGTGGCCTCCACCTGTAAAATCATCTCATTGTTGCCCATCTAGTGCACCTGTTTTTAATTCAGCTGAAACTGATTAACAACCCCCTCTGCTACTTAACTGACCAGATCAATATCCCAGGAGTTTCATTGCCTTGATGGGATACTCTGATTAAAAAGTTTGCCTTTAATTTTTTTGAGCAGTGTAGTTGGTAAGTCACCAGTCCATCCAGTTCATTATGTGGCGTGGGAGTGTGCGGTTGCCCTGGTTGTTCTGTCTGGCAGGCCCGTTGAGCTGGATTGCAGGACTGGCTGAATAAAATGATACATTCTTTTTCTAGGTAGGACAATCCTCATGTTCGTATTTCAAGTGCTGTTTGCCCGGCGTCCGCCCTATAATGAGTAGCAGCATCTCTTTTGCAGGACTACATTGTATCTCATCCTTTACCAGGGAAGAGCTTTGACAGAGAAAACTTTATTTAGTGGAGATTAATTATCATATCATGCGGTGTTTATAATTTAATTTGAAAGGTCACTGTAGATTGGAAGGCTGTAATGCCACTCTGAAAAAAGGTCAACCATCCCCTGTTGGAATTTCGAAACGAAGTCAAGTCAAAAAAAGGAAACAAAAGTCTTTTCAAGCAATTATAATGGCCACCAAGATCTACTTTCTACGTTCACCTGGGCTTCGGCTTTGTCAATCTCCCCCATGCTCTATATCTGCAATAATCCAGCGGTGATTAGGTTTTCCGAACCTGCTATGGAGATACACTGGAATTGTCAAAAGTATTGGGACGCCGGCCTTTACACACACATGGACTTTAATGGCATCCCAGTCTTAGTCCGTTGGGACCAATATTGGGTTGGCCCCACGCTTTGCAGCTATAACAGCTTCAACTCACAAGCGCTTAATTTATAAAATAAGGTCTGCAGGTATCGACAGCAGGGTTTGCTCTTGGATACGGAATTGGCTTAAAGGGCGTGTCCAAAGGGTGGTAATAAACAGCGCATACTCAGACTGGTCTGAGGTAGTAAGCGGGGTGCCCCAGGGCTCAGTCCTGGGACCAACCTTGTTCAATTTATTCATAAACAGCATTGAGGACGGGATCAGTAGTTCGTTATCAGTTTTTGCAGATGACACAAAATTGGGCAGGGCAATAACAGCACAGCATGAAGCAGATATCCTACAGAATGACCTGGACAAAATAACGGAGTGGGCAACGACATGTCAAATGAGGTTTAACGTGGAGAAGTGTAAGGTTTTGCACTTGGGGACTAAAAACATAAAAACACAATACACGTTAGGAGGGGAACCCTTGGGGGAATCAAAAATGGAGAAAGATCTGGGAGTCTTGGTAGAGGATAGACTAGGTAATAGCATGCAATGTCAAGCGGCAGCTGCCAAAGCCAGCAGAATATTAGCATGCATAAAGAAAGGGATGTATTCCAGAGATAAGACTATAATCCTTCCACTTTATAAAACTCTGGTCCGACCGCATCTGGAGTATTCTGTCCAGTTCTGGTCGCCAGTCCTCAGGAGGGATGTGTTGGAGCTGGAGAGAGTCCAGAGAAGGGCAACTAAACTAATTAGGGGATTGGAGGACCTTGACTATGAAGAGCGTCTACAATCGCTCGATTTATTCTCCCTGGAGAAGAGATGCCTGAGAGGGGACATGATAGCAATTTATAAATATCTTAATGGGGATCCCAGCTTAGAAAAAAAGCTGTTCATTCGAAGGGATTGCATGAGGACTCGAGGGCATACAATGCGATTAGAGGAGAAGCGTTTTAACCTCAGGCAACGTGGGGGGTTCTTTACTGTTAGGGCTACAAGATTGTGGAATTCTCTACCACAAGAGGTGGTTTCTGCAGGTAGTATGGTGGCTTTCAAAAGACTCTTAGACTTACATCTCAAGGATCAGAACATTCAGGGGTATGTGAGATGATTACGGCCACACACACCTACACAGGTTGAACTGGATGGACTATTGTCTTTATTCAACCTTACCTACTATGTAACTATGTAACTCTTCTGGGAAGGCTGTCCACAAGGTTTAGGAGTGTCTATGGGAATGTTTGACAATTCTTCCAGAAGGATATTTGTGAGGTCAGGCACCATTCTTCAAATATACAATCCTACTTCAGGGTCCCACACATGGTAACCCACTCAAGGTGCGACTCTACATCCCCATGTGCATGGCCTTTCCAACTCCCACAACCAAATAACCCCCTCCCATCACTATATACACCACATTACCAAAAGTATTGGGACAACTGCCTTTACACACACATGATCTTTAATGGCATCCCAGTCTTAGTCCGTAGGGTTCAATATTGAGTTGGCCCACCCTTTGCAGCTATAACAGCTTCAACTCTTCTGGGAAGGCTGTCCACAAGGTTTAGGAGTGTCTATGGGAATGTTTGACCATTCTTCAACTATACAATCCTACTTCAGGGTCCCACCACATGGTAACCCCACTGAAGGTGCGACTCTACTGTAAATCCCTATGTGCATGGCCTTTCCAACTCTCACAACCAATTAACCACCTCAGCCCAACCCCCATCACTATATACACCATATTACCAAAAGTATTGGGACGCCTGCCTTTACACACACATGATCTTTAATGGCATCCCAGTCTTAGTCCGTAGGGTTCAATATTGAGTTGGCCCAACCTTTGCAGCTATAACAGCTTCAACTCTTCTGGGAAGGCCGTCCACAAGGTTTAGGAGTGTCTATGGGAATGTTTGACCATTCTTCAACTATACAATCCTACTTCAGGGTCCCACCACATGGTAACCCCACTCAAGGTGCGACTCTACATCCCCAGGTGCATGGCCTTTCTGGATGTTTTGGGTCGTTGTCCTGCTGGAAGGTGAACCTCCGCCCCAGTCTCAAGTCTTTTGCAGACTCTAACAGGTTTTCTTCTAAGATTGCCCTGTATTTGGCTCCATCCATCTTCCCATCAACTCTGACTAGCTTCCCTGTCCCTGCTGAAGAAAAGCATCCCCACACCATGATGCTGCCACCACCATGTTTCACAGTGGGGATGGTGTGTTTAGGGTGATGTGTAGTGTTAGTTTTCCCCCACACATAGCGTTTTGCTTTTAGGTCAAAATTTTAAATTTTGGTCTCATCTGAGCAGAGCTCCTCCCCCCACATGTTTGCTGTGTCCCCCACTTGGCTTCTCCCAAACTGCAAACGGGACTTCTTATGGCTTTCTTCCACCAATGGCTTTCTTCTTCTCACTCTTCCATAAAGGGCAGATTTGTGGAGCGCACGACTAATAGTTGTCCTGTGGACAGATTCTCCCACCTGAGCTGTGGATCTCTGCAGCTCCTCCAGAGTTCCCATGGGCCTCTTGGCTGCCTCTCTGATGAATTTTCTCCTTGCCCGGCCGGTCAGTTTAGGTGGACGGCCATGTCTTGGTAGGGTTGCCCGGCCGGTCAGTTTAGGTGGACGGCCATGTCTTGGTAGGGGCCTGGCCGGTCAGTTTAGGTGGACGGCCATGTCTTGGTAGGGTTGCAGTTGTGCCATACTCTTTCTATTTTCCCATGATGGATTGAACATGAGATGGTCAAAGCTTGGGAGATTTTTTTAGAACCTAACCCTGCTTTACACTTCTCCACAACTTTATCCCTGACCTGTCTGGTGTGTTCCTTGGCCTTCATGATGCTGTTTGTTCAATAAGATTCTCTAACAAACCTTTGAGGGCTTCACAGAACAGCTATATTTATACTGAGATTAAATGACACACCGGTGGACTCTATTTACTAATTTGGTGACTTCTGAAGGCAATTGGTTCTGCTAGATTTTAGATAGGGGTATCAGAGTACCCCCCCCCCCCCCCAAAAAATTTTCACAGATTTATTTGTATCATTTATCATTTTCCTTCCACTTCACAATTATGGCCACTTTGTGTCGGTCTATCACATAAAATCCCAATAAAATACATTTACGTTTTTGGTTGTAACATGAGAAAATGTGGGAAATTTCAAGGGGTGTGAATACTTTTTCAAAGCACTGTACATTCTTTAGCCCCGACTAAAGAAATACATAAAGAAAAAATACATAAACCTACAAAACATTCCTTTTACTTCCAAGAAGGGACAACCTGAGACTGAGAAACCTTTTCTCCTGCCAATGCTACTGACCAGTTGCTTGGGTCAGCGGGGGAGAGAGGTGGAAGTGACTCCCTGCTGGAGCCATATTCTCCAAGATGAGTAAAGCTGTTGATGTTTCCATTTGTCATCAAAGGATCTGCGTTCAATGGCGCTCGTTGTGCACGTGCCGCCATGCGGCTCTGTAATGTTTTCTGATCCTTTATTTGTTTTGAACATGAAAGCTCTGATGATGTTGGAAAGCATCTGATAGAGTGCTGGAACAGCTGCTTGGGATCAGAGGAGCTGGCTGATGTTTGTGTACTACATAATCAATAGATACACCTCAGAGTTATCTGTCTCATGGCGTTCCGAGGCATCTGTGTCCTCGCCGCCGCTGTCGCCGCTGACTGCGCAATAATTAGCGCGGAGGGACAGATGTTCCGCCATTTTCATCTGGGCTGGAAAATAAAATACTGCACCCTCATCACACTATTCTAGTTTAAAGGAAAGCTCCAGAGCAAAAATTATATATTAACCACTTTACCACCGGAGGATTTTGCTGTCTTACGTCTGGGCCACTTTTTGCGATTCGGCACTGTGTGACTTTAACTGACAATTGCGCGGTCATGCGACGCCGTACCCAAACTAAATTTACGTCCTTTTTTTCCCACAAACAGAGCTTTCTTTTGATGGTATTTGATCACCTGTGCGATTTTTACTTTTTGCGCTATAAACAAAAAAAGAGCGTTTATTTTGAAAAAAATAACAATATTTTTCAAATTTTTTTATATGAAATTCCCCCCAAAAAAATGTAAAAATCAAAATTTTTTTTAATTTTTGGCCAATTTGTTTTATGCCACCTATGTTTGGTAAAAAAAATCGCAATAAGCGTATTTTGATTGGTTTGCGCAAAAGTTATTGCGTTTACTAACTAAGGGAAAGATTTCTGTAATTTTTGGTGTTTTTTTTTTTTAACGAGTAAAGGCGGCAATCTGCGATTTTTTTTGCGGGACTGCGACATTGCGGCGGACAGATCCGACCCCTGACTGACATTTTTGACACTTTTGGGGGTACCAGTGACATTACTACAGTAATCAGTGCTATAAATATGCACTGTTACTGTAAAAATGACACTGGCAGGGAAGGGGTTCATTTTATTGGAGAGGGAGGGGTTAATGTATGCCTGGTGCTTACTGACGTGTGTGGGGGGAGGGGACTGAGTGACACAGGGACAGATCGCATGTTCAGCTATGCTGAGCCCTGCAATCTGACCCTGCCTGTCACTTAGGAGATCCGCCCGCTTTGTTTACACACAGCAGGCGGATCTCCAGACTCGATTCCCCGACGATCGGGGGAAGAGCAGCGGCCATCGCCGCTGCTCCTCCCCTGGCCCGACTCCCGCTGTGACTGAATACAGCGGGAGCAAGCCCCCGGCGGCGCGCGCGCCGCCAAGAGAGGGGAATGTCTGGTGACGTAGTACTACGTCGCCAGACGTTATCGAGCCACTTTGCCACAGTACAGCTCTAGTGAGCAGTGCGGAAGTGGTTAAAGGAAAGCTCTAGAGAAAAAAAATGAAATATTAAAACTTGAATGCAGGAATTGATGAAGAACACCCGATACTACCAGGTATGGGGCAGCTTGTGACTCACATTTCTTCAATTGGATGGTGCTGGTGTTTGGCAACTGGTACCCAGCGCTGTCACCGTGGAGTGGGAAGGGTCTTCAGCCCTGTGAAGTCAAACAAAAAATTGTCCTGGCGCTAGTCCCTTGGATGTGTTCCTGTGGGGTTGTGATTCCAAATGGCTGTGGGGTAAAGGGTGGAACCAATGGATACTGTGACACCTAGGCTGCCAAATCCCTGACACAGGATGATGTGCAAACTGCAAAAATTTTTGGAAAGAGGGATGGCGCACTACGGTGTGGAAATTAGCCATACATCATGAGTCAAAACACTGGCAAAAAGTGTTAGTAGAAGGGTATCGTGAAGTTTTATTAGTGAAGATTAAAAACGAACCAGTCCTGGAGTCTCCGGCATCACTCTGGGGTGCTGTGGGAGTCCCATGCCTTGAAGAGCAGGATGGCCCAAACACAAAGGTGGTGTAGGGGGGGGATCTGAAATCCCGGGGATCCAGAGGAACGCCAATGCGGATCAATGTGACCGTTCGAGTGCTGTGTGCGGCCTCTGCACAGACCGAATACCGGATCAGCCGCTATCACCGGAGATGTCCCCTTGATTACATCACCGGAAGTGACGACCGGAACTCAGATGGAACGCTGGCTGGATGTAAGAGATGGGGCGCAAGCTTCTGGTTGCCGTAACTACATGTTTCGCGCGCATGTGCTTTGTCAAGTTCAAACGGTCGTCACTTCCGGTGATGTAATCAAGGGGACATCTCCGGTGATAGCGGCTGATCCGGTATTCGGTCTGTGCAGAGGCCGCACACAGCACTCGAACGGTCACATTGATCCGCATTGACGTTCCTCTGGATCCCCGGGATTTCAGATTCCCCCCCTACACCACCTTTGTGTTTGGGCCATCCTGCTCTTCAAGGCATGGGACTCCCACAGCACCCCAGAGTGACGCCGGAGACTCCAGGACTGGTTCGTTTTTAATCTTCACTAATAAAACTTCACGATACCCTTCTAATAACACTTTTTGCCAGTGTTTTGACTCATGATGTATGGCTTATTTCCACACCGTAGTGCGCCATCCCTCTTTCCAACAATTTCTTCAGCCCTGTGTAAGCTCCATGTTCTTACTCAGAACTCACCTAAGGCTTCATTCACACCTACAGGTGCGACCGAGCACGCCTGTGTTTTGGCACATTTTCAGAGCGTTCCTACATGTCACGTGTAGGGCAGAACATTCATTTCAATGGGTTTCCCCATGATTGAGAAACATGGAAAAGAAGTCCCTGACTTTTTTCCAAAAATGTGCCGCTCTAAACTAGGGATCGACCAATTATTGGCAAAGCCGATATATCGAGGGCCTATATGCACTTTCCCCGATGTATCGGAATCGGCCCCCGGAGGTTACCAATATTACCGATATTCCAGGAAAGTTCTTGTACCGGAGTGATGCCTACAGCTAGAGGCATCACCCCGGTACCCGCGTCCATTGCAGACGGTCGGCTGTCTTGTAATGACAACCGATATGGGTGAGAAGCCGCTTGGCTGTCATTACAAGGAGCGGGAGGGGACGTTCAACCCCCCCCTCCCGCCACCTTCTGCGGCTCACCCGGGTCTCCCGTCCCACCAGAAGACCTGGGGCAACCAGCCTGCATGGCCGCCAAAGACCCACTCAAAGCCTCATTTGGCTCTGATGCAAAAACCCGGAAGTGATGTTATGACATCACTTCCGGGTACTCGGCGCCAGATTAAAAAAAATGACAGCAACCAGCCTGCATGGCTGCCGAAGACCAGATCAAAGCCGCATTCGGCTCTTACCGGGTCTCCATGCAAAAACCCGGAAGTGATGTCATGACATCACTTCCGGGTACTCTGCGTCAGATCTAAAAAAAATGACAGCATTCAAAACAGCCAAACTTGGCGTTTTGAATGCTTTTAAGTGCTGAGGAGGGGTTTAGGGTCTTTTATACCATCAGATCCCTCCACAAGAGTACCTGTCAAGAAAAAAAAATAAAAAATTTAATATACAAAAATATCGCCCCATATCGGCCGATACCGATATGCATTGGCCAAAATATCGTTATCGGCAATGAAAAACCAATATTGGTCGATCACTACCCTGAACTGCATGGTGCTAGGGCACCATATGGGTGGTGTGCACATTTTCACTATTTGATAGCTTTGAAATCTGTTTCAAATGCTGGTTGTTCCTCTCCGACAATGTATTATATGACATGTGCCGGGGTTTGTGGGGCTCATCTAAGCCTGGCATATACTGTGGAATAGAAGGGTCCCACACTCCTAACAGCCCATATATAGATTCAGATGAAGAGCGGCCTCAGCCTAGTCTCCTCCCAGGCCATGTTTCTGATGCATTTTACCCTGCCTCTGGGGCTTGGTCACAGAGGTTACTCTGTGACCAAGCCCTGGGAGCATGCAAAACACTGTATACTTTGCAAGGTCTTGCACACCTGTTGTTGTCCAGGCTTGGTCCAAATGAGGTCTCTGCTTTGCAGTGGGCTCTAACATAGGGACCCTGCCACTGGTCTACTCCTCCGACAGAACCTCTGTCACTGGCCACCACCACCTCCTGTCCCTAGCTGGCCCCTTCCCTTTTCTTATTATTCTCTGTTACCCCTGAATTTAATGTGACGGTTTACACTTAGTTCTCAGTTCCCATTCACAGCAGGAGCACACTTGCTATGGTCGGGGGTCAGGCTCGGAGACCAGTAGCTATAGCAGCAGAGAGGCTCCCATCAACCAGTTGGAAAAGTA
Organism: Pelophylax lessonae; assembly: GCF_965119305.1. NCBI lineage: Eukaryota > Metazoa > Chordata > Amphibia > Anura > Ranidae > Pelophylax > Pelophylax lessonae. The sequence continues at coordinate 235,823,867 of NC_138777.1, read as the reverse complement.
CTCAAGCAGGTCTCCTGGGTGGATGAAATGGGCTCACTCGAGATGCTGGGTCTAAGTACTAACCAGTGTTCACCAGAGTTCCTGATGGTGGAGGTATGTTATGCTGCGCCTTAGTACCAGGTTGCTGTCCCCAGGATTGCAACACTGGGAGGTGACCAGGCCGGTGGCCAGTAGCAGATATAGCAGTTGGGGATCAAGCTTAAGCATAGTCAACAAACAAGCCAAAGGTCGGTAACAAGTGGTTGCAGATTTGGATCAAGCAGAAGCATACTCAAGGAACAAGCCAAGTTCAGTAACAGGTGGTAGTGGAGATAAGAAAAGCTGAAGGTACGTAAAGGAGTAAGATATCGGCTAGAGAGAGCACAATAATTTGACAAACAGGAAGTGCAGAGACATGACTTAATTTAGGAAGTTCATGGGAAAAGCAAAGAGTTCAAGGTTCATGAGAAACAAGAGACAAGGCAAGCTTGTCCTAAGACATCAGACAGCAAGCTGTCCAGCATCTCAGGTGGCAAAGCGAGAAGAGCTACAACCATGCAGGATAGGGGTTGCGGGTTCAGGTCCTGGTGCTGACAACACTCTTATTCACAAGTAATTCAGACCAAACTTCACTACTAAAGCAGAACTTCTTTACTTAAATAAACTGATGTAAAAGTAAGAGTCTCTTAACATCTTCACAGTACAGTTCTCCAGAAATTACATGGGGGATACATCTTGCTGGCCAACATAACAATGCCTCTTCTCTCCTCTGTACACTATATGCTGGACCTGGGTCAGTTTGTGGTGCTCATACTTTTAGATCAGTGGTCTCCAAACTATTCCTCCCAAGGACACCAATGATGGGGCACAATTCTTTCCCAATGACACCCCTAAAGGGCACAACGACACCAACGATGGGGCACAATTTTTCCAAATGACACTAACAATGGGGCCCAATGACACCAATGATAGGGTCCCATTCCTTCTACTGACACCAAAAATGGGGCATTGTTTACTCCCACTGATGCTAGGATATTTTATACTACCACTGCCCACAGTCAGGACCCCCTAAAGTCTGAAAAATGGTAAACTGGCTCTTTGTTTAGAAAGTTTGGAGACCCCTGCTTTAGATTGTGGTGGTTTCCAACCAGTATTGTCATGGCTCCAACTATACAATCCTACTTCAGGGTCCCACTACCTGGTAACCCAACTCAAGGTGTGACTCTACATCCCCATGTGCATGGCCTTTCCAACTCCCACGACCAACTAACCACCCCAGCCCAACCCTCATCACTATATACACTATATTGTCAAAAGTATTGGTACGCCTGCCTTTACACACACATGAACTTTAATGGCATCCCAGTCTTAGTCCGTAGGGTTCAATATTGCATTGGCCCACCCTTTGCAGCTATAACAGCTTATATTCTTCTGGGAAGGCTGCCCACATGGTTTAGGAGTGTGTCTATGGGAATGTTTGACCATTCTTCCAGAAGCGCATTTGTGAGGTCAGGCACTGACGTGGCTTGCAGTCTCCACTCATTCATCCCAAAGGTGTTCTATCGGGTTGAGGTCAGGACTCTGTGTAGGCCAGTCATGTTCCTCCACCCCAAACTCACTCATCCATGTCTTTATGGACCTTGCTTTGTGCACTGGCGCGCAGTCATGTTGGAACAGGAAGGGGCCATCCCAAAACTCTTCCCACAAAGTTGGGAGCATGAAATTGTCCACATGTCTTGGTATGCTGCTGACGCCTTAAGAGCTCCCTTCACTGGAACTAAGGGGCCAAGCCCAACCTCTGAAAAACACCCCCACACCATAACCCCCCCCCCCCCCCCCACCAAATGATTTGGACCAGTGAACAAAGCAAGGTCCTTAAAGACATGGATGAGCGAGTTTGGGGTGGATGAACTTGACAGTCCTGACCTCAACCCGATAGAACACCTCCGGGATGAATTAGAGCGGAGACTACGAGCCAGAACCTACATCAGTGCCTAACCTCACAAATGCACTTCTGGAAGAATGGTTAAACATTCCCATAGACACACTCCTAACCTTGTGGACGGCCTTCCCAGAAGAGTTGAAGCTGTTATAGCTGCAAAGGGTGGGCCAACTCAAAATTGAACCCTACGGACTAAGACTGGGATGCCATTAAAGTTCATGTGTGTGTAAAGGCAGGTGTCCCAATACTTTTGGTAATATACCGTATATCCCCACTACAGGAAGCACCACGGCCCAAAAAGGCAGACCAACCACAGCGCATCAACCCCTAAGTAGTCAGACATGGACCCAATATCAAAGATCACAACTGACATTTTAAGCAGACATTTTTTCAAACTAATCATTTTGTTCATAATTGCACTCATTTACATGTTTGCCGCATTTTGCCACAATTCACGTCAGCCAACTGTTTTGCATCAACTGCCAGCCAATGGCGTATAAATCATCTTATTTCCCTATGAGAGAAATAAATGACCTAATTCCGGGGGTCATCCTTCTATTTTCAACAGGTCACCTTTGCTATAGAAATGACCCGCTGGGGCCAAATTTATTTTCTGCATCCGAAACTTTGAAGACAAGCAAACACGGGAAGATGCAGGTTACTATGACGATGATTCCTGAAAAATACGCATAATTATATCTTTCTGATACTAAAAAATGTCAGCCGGCTGGGTTTTACTCATTTACCTTGTGAAGAAAACCTTTATTTAAAGCCTCCGTGACACCTTATCTCCAGGTTCATGTGAGCCAGACTTACTCAGGCAATTAAGTGTGTTCGGGTCATTTTTTGCTTTATTTCGATCATTTTTACTCTTTGTGCATAGACTCTTCGGTTAATTGTGTTCATACTTTTTTTCTCTGGTCTAGCTGATTTTTTTTTTTTCTAAAATAATATACCAGTGCACCTGAAAAACAGACAGGATTTTCAGGCTCCAATTCTACTTGACATCAAAAAAAGGAAAACTAAAGTTTAACCACTTCTGGATCAGGCCTATTTCTGACACTTGTTGTTTACAAGTTAAAATCATTTTTTTTTTGCTAGAAGATTACTTAGAACCCCCAAACATTATATATATATATTTTTTAGCAGTGACCTTAGAGAATAAAATGGAGATTGTTGCAATATTTTTTTATCACACCGTATTTGCGCAGCAGTCTTTTGGAAAAAATACACTTTTTTGAATACAAAAATAAGAAAACAGTAAAGTTAGCCCAATTCTTTTCTATAATGTGAAAGATAATATTACGCCAAGTAAATAGATACCCAACATGTCAACATGTCATGCTTCAAAATTGCGCACGCTCGTGGAATGGTGACATGTCTAGAGGTTACCAGTTTAGAGTTATAGAGGAGGTCCAGGGCTCAAATTATTGATCTCACTCTAATGATCGCGGTGATACCTTACATGTGTGGTTTGAACACCGTTTAAATATGTGGGCGCGACTTGGGTATGCATTCGCTTCTGCGCTATGCTAATGTGGTGGGGTGCTTTCATTTTTTTTTTTCTTATTTATTTTAACTTTTATTTTTTATTTTTACACATTTTAAAAAAAATGCTTTTGATTACTTTTATTTGTAATATAAGGAATTTAAACATGCCTTGTAATAGAAAAAAGCAGGACAGGTCCTCTTTAATGTGAGATCTGGGGTTCAAGAAGACCTCACACCTCACATCTACACTATAAAAATAAATAAAACAAAAACATATTTTTTTTTCATGATGAAAAAAAATGGGCTCTTTAAATCCATGGCTAGGAAGCGACGTATGATATCGCTCTGGTCCTCCAAGGCCATAGAGTGGAGTGGGAGCCAGCTTGCCCTCACTCAACATCTTGGCTAGAGGGGACAGTGGACTGGATCGTTTTCCCCGCTACTGACGAGTCTGGTAAGCAGGGAGAATGACTGGGAAGCGGCGGGAGGGGGGCACCTCTCCCGCTGCCCATAAAGGTGATGCCGCGGCGAATCAGCCGCTGGGACCACCCTTATGTTAAAGTGATCCGTGCTGTATTGTCGGCCGGCTGTATTGTCTTATTGCAGCCACCGTTCCTCTTCTATCTACCCCTCCAGCGCTACCAGCTTCGCATCTTCTTTCTCTCTCTGGCTGCACTGCAGGGGGATTAGTTCTTGCACATGCGCCCCTTCCAGCTGCTGTCCTGGTCCCTCCTTTGTGCCCCTTTCCCCTGCAGTGCTCCCGCCTTCCCTCCTCTTCTCTCCCACCGGCAGCTGCTGTGGGTACACAGGGGGATGTTTCAGGATAGGGAATGTGGAATTTACTGGCCCCTTCCCTTCCTGAATGAACACTGTGAGCGATTGGTACCAACCACTCCTGCCTCCATTCATCAATGAAGCACAGTAAACTGCATTTTCTATGCTTTATTTTGTGAATGAGCAGGAAGCCTTGGAGCGTTTCCTATTCATTTATATGTGCTGCTGAGGCTACAGAGAAAGGGACTGATGAATCTATGTCCTCGGTCACTTTGGGGTGGGGGGGGGGAGGGACTGATAAATCTATATCCTCGGTCACTTTAGGGTGGGGGGGGGGGGCCCTGTCAGGTAGGCTGTATGAGGCCCCATGATTTCTAACAGCAGCCCTGCCCGCAGCAGCTGAAAGCTGGCAGGGGGGGGGGGGGAAACTGGCTTTCGGTTGATGCAGAGAGCCACACAGGGCTTCCTTCTGTAATTGCCCCTCTGCCCGACCGCACCAATTCTCTGTGCTGTTGGGCCCCCCTCTGTGCCCGGGCCCCCTACAGAAGGACTGGTGCCCCCCCCCTCCCTATCAGCGGCCCTGCATACAGCACGCAGAGCACTTTTTAAGCAGGATCTTGCAGTCAGCTTCTGCTGTATTTTCTGATGGCCACGGTTGCCGTATTTCAGCCATGGTTGCCATACCTTTTTTTGGCCATGCTCTAGGACTGGTTCTCTTAAAGCAGTGTTCCACCCTTGGAAAGTTTTCTTTAATAAAAATACCCCCGGGACAGTCAGGGCTAGTGTATTCCACAATGGATAGCCTCTGAACTGTCCCGGGTTGCACTTACCTTTTAGAAGAAATACTTACCTTGAAAATGTCTTGTCCAGCGCTACCATCTAAGGTGTGGGCAGCTGAAGCCAGCGCGTCCTCTTCGGCGTCCTCTTCTGTGTCCTCTTCGTCCCAGAATGCCCTGCACCGGCCCCGCTCGTCATGTCCGGTGCAGGCACGTCATTCCTGCACACCTTCTGGGCATGCCCAGAAGCTGTTTAGCAGTGAATGCCGTGCCTGCACCGGAAGTGACGAGTGGGGCCGGTGCAGGGGCATTGATTCCTGGGAGCGATGACGCTCAGCTCCCAGGAATCAATGCGAGCAGGAAGTGACGGCGCGGGCCACGGCCGAAGAGAGAGGAAGAGGAAGTAAGGTGAGTATAATTTCTTCTAAAACAAGGTAAGTAAAGAAAAAAATCATCGTGATTATCCATTTATTTTTCAGGTGAAAGAGAGCAAGCAGATGGGGAAAAATGACTTAAGGGTGGAACTCCACTTTAAGTTTTAGCTCAGCTTAAAGCCACTGCTTTCTTCAGCGTGTTTAATACTTGCTGGCAAGGGATGAAATGCCTGATAGAATTTTAGGATGCACATCATAAGCACCATTTACCATATGCCACTTCCACACGGAGATGCAGCCAGGCTCCCTACGGAGTTGGTGGATATCACATTTCTAAACAACGATGAGGAGTAATGTTCCGCCCACAGTAGTAAACGAGTTAACACCCTGGGATTATTTATTTTAACATACGCCGTCTTTCAATCAAATGCCAATGAAAACGCTCAGATTCGCGAGTCTGCGTTTTGTTTCTGAAATTGGACTGGGCAAACAATAAATCCATTTTTTTTTCCTTAACTGGGTCTAAAAGGAAGAAAAAAAACAAAAAACAAATAACAAAAGAGTCTTTACCTTCAAATCAAATATAAAATGTCAGCTTATTCTCTGCGGTGCCGTAGAAACACAAGGCTGTACCAAGCTGTCTCTTTAGAAATGTAATTTTTCATTCTCTGTACTCATAAGATAATTTGTTGGCCGAGAACGCAGCTTATGTTTCCCTTCTAAAGGGTAAATACCCAGACTTCTCAGTCTGCTGGCTGTTCTTTCCTATTTTTTCCCCCTGACATTTGTTCAAGTGAGTTTGCTTAAAGGAGAACCAGTCATAACTAGAGGCTGAGTCAAGTCTTCGATTCCCTTGCAAACCATGTTATTTTCAAGAGACCCCGTTGAAAATTGGAACGAGCGATAAGATATTCCCTCTGTGATAAAAGATATTCATGTTTGATATTGTTTGAAAGCAAATGACATGCTTAGTTATAAAATATCAGTTTCAAGAATGTAACCATTACATATTTCGAGATATGACTTCTGTTAGAAATCTGTCTAACCGGGAGGTCCCTTAGCAGTTTATGGCCCCAGTGTCTATTGGTCAAGCACGTCTGGTGACACCCCCTGTGGGTCAGAGAAAAAGACAGGAGCTGATGGAGCTCTCAGTCTCATGTAACATCAAGGAAAGGAGCATCTATCCATTGGAGACCGATCACACATGTTCAGCTTCTGGAACTCTGATAATACAAAGACTTTTTGAATGCAAGTTTTTCATTTCTAATTCTTATCTATTCTTCTAAATTGCTGAATTGTGTCTCTATTTCTTTGTAACCAATTTTTCTGTAAATATTTTTATTTGCACCAATCTTAACCTTTCTTATAATTAAACCTTATTTTGAAAAGTGTTAATTTTTTTCTCTAAGCTCTTAAACGCAAACTGACCCAAAGAACCTGCCTCCTGAAAGAGCGCTACTGTTTAGGATAAATCATCTGAACATTCCTGTCTGAGGTGACAGTGTGTGTTACAGATGGTTATTCTAAAGTCATAATTGGTATTTCTAAAATTACGAGCGTCCTCTCGGCTCATTATAACGTAGAGGTGGTGGCAGAGAAAGGGTTAATTGTTTAATTAGCCCGGTAACAATCGCTCTCAGTCTGCTGGCATCTAGATTGTGGTCCCGCAAGCTGGACAATCTGTGTGCCGGGTGCAGCTGAGAGTGGCATTGTTATGCAAGTGACAGCAGGGTGTGAGATTGCTTGGTCTTTGGTCACGAGTTGGATGAGAAGGCCAGGGGTCTGATACCCGCCACCCTCACACCGATCACCAATGGTGAGGAGCCAACCAGGCAAAGTTTGGTGGACACCACCCAGGTTTTTGCACAAACACCAGCCGCCTGGGCATCTGTTATTTTGCAATGGCACTGCTTCACAGTTTATACCAGCTTGTAGGTGGGGTGAAGCGCGTACGGTGGCAGTAAATCACACATACAGGTGCAATAGATGACTTGTATTGAAGTGATGCATCGACAGTTCACAACAACCCATAGGGACTCCTGCCCAACTGGGCACGTTCACGGTTTCCAACTATGTAAAGATGACAAGTATTAGCTGGGTTGACAGCGTTTGTTAAAGCGGTGTTCCAGCCTCCAAAAATTAAAAGTCAGCAGCTACACATACTGTACATGTACTGTAGCTGCTGACTTTTAATATTAGGACATATTCAGGAGTCAAGCGATGTCGACACCACAGCCGATGTTTCCATCGGCTGTCAGGGGCTCCTGTCACCATTGCTGGTAAGGGAACCCGGCCGTGAAGCCTTGTGGCTTCACGGGCGGTTCCCTACTGCGTATGCGCAAAGAGTGCTGCACATTTGGATTGGCTCGGAGGCGGGGGAAGGAGGTGGGGGCCAAACTTCCGAGGGACAGCGCTACGGCGCCATCTTCCAGAAGTTGGGAAGGGTACCTGTCAAAAACAGGTACCCGTTCCCCCCTCCCCCCTGAAAGGTGCCTAATGTGGCACCGGACGGGGGAGGAAGCAAATGAGCGGAAGACCCACTTTTAGGTGGAACTCCACTTTAAGAGAGTGAAATATGGCCTGGATGTCAGGTGCTCAAGTGGGAAGAGGTCCAACAGTTTTAAGCCCTAAGCTTTCCCTCCTTGTCAGGAACCTTTCCCTACCACTAGTGCTGTCCCTCACAGATGAGGTACCGCTCCCTACTCAACCAACTTGTAAAACGCGCACCAAGCCGGGGAGCAAGGGCCTTAAATAGGCTCTGCTTGACCCAAGATGGCTGCTCGAGTCCCATGGGGCAGCAGGATCAAATTGGGTGCTTCCCCAGTGACCCAGGAAACCATAAAGGAACTGTGTTTTTCCCTAGACTACCTCTCAAGCTGTGGAAGAGCACCACCTGCAGTGGAGAAAGTAGACTGCACCTGCCTACAAGCTTTGCTTACAAACAGCGCCGTGTTTGGTTATAATAACCAAATTTGGTCAATGATGTCACCCAAGGTTCAAAAGTGGGTGGTGAATAGGTCCTATACTGTACTTATGTTATTATATGGACACCATCCCCAAATTTAACATAGAGAATAGAAGCCAACCCCTAGGGCCGGTACACCATTTATTTTGCTGTTACTGTTTTACGTGTTAAAGAGTACCAATATTTGGCTGTAGGGCAAGTGGGAATGCAATCTGCTTCCTCTATACAGGCTCTGACATTTTAATAGCAAGGGACACCTCCTTAAAGGGGCATGGGCGCCCATATTTATCTGGTGTTTAATAGTTGCTTGATTAAAGGGTATTGATTTATCACCCACATCCTAGAGCAGTCTTTTTCAACTGGGGTGCCTTCTGGGTTTTTGAGGGGTGCCTTGGCAAAATGCCTAAAAATTGCACCAAATTGCTCAAAAACTTTCAACAAGCCAGCAGGTGGATCAAGCGTGCCACCGGTTTTTCTTCTGAAGCATTACAGCCAGCTGCTGGCATTCTATGGCATCATTGGTTGGTAAGGAGGATGTCAGGCGCCTGCATCCTTGTGTGCCCCTCTCCGCTGTGATGCTGCTCCTTCTCTGACTGTCTGGCCACCTTCTCGCAGATAAAGTTTTATCTCTTATATTTTCTTTTTTGAAAATATCACTTGACGGTTTTTCTCTCTGTACCTATTCAGACTTTCTCTGCTATGGGAGAATTCTCATCTAAGCTCTCTTGCTACTAATGAGGGCTATAATACAAACCTTCCTTTATATGTTCACCAATTACTCCAATTTTTGGCCCCAAGCACTTTAACCAGCTGTAGCTATTTACCAATACTGACAAGTTCACTTACTATTCACTATTTCCCAGTGCACTCTCTGTGATACCTGTAGATACAGTATCTCACAAAAGAAAGTACACTCCTCACATTTTTGTAAATATTTTATTCTATCTTTTCATGTGACAACACTGAAGAAATGAGACTTTGCTACAATGTAAAGTAGTGAGTGTACAGCTTGTATAACAGTGTAAATTCACTGTCCCCTCAAAATAACTCAACACACAGCCATTAATGTCTAAACTGCTGGCAACAAAAGTGAGAAAGTCCCTAAGTGAAAATGTCCAAATTGGGCCCAAAGTGTCAATATTTTGTGTGGCCACCATTATTTTCGAGCACTGCCTTAACCTTATTGAGCATGGAGTTCACCAGAGGTTGCCACTGGAGTATTCTTCTACTCCTCCATGATGTCATCACAGAGCTGGTGGATGTTAGAGACCTTGCGCTCCTCCAGCTTCTGTTTGAGGATGTCCCACAGATGCTCAATAGGGTTTAGGGCTGGAGACATGCTTGGCCAGTCCATCGCCTTTACCCTCAGCTTCTTTAGCAAGGCAGTGGCCGTCTTGGAGGTGTTTGGGGTCGTTATCATGTTGGAATACTGCCCTGCGGCCCAGTCTCCGAAGGGAGGGGATCATGCTCTGCTTCAGTATGTCACAGTACATGTTGGCATTCATGGTTCCCTCAATTGACTGTAGCTCCCCAGTGCCGGCAGCACTCATGCAGCCCCAGACCATGAAACTCCCACCACCATGCTTGACTATAGGCAAGACACACTTGTCTTTGTACTCCTCACATGGTTGCCACCACACACATCTGAACCAAATAAGTTTATCTTGGTCTCATCAGACCACAGGACACGGTTCCAGTAATCCATGTCCTTAGTCTGCTTGTCTTCAGCAAACTGTTTGCGGGCTTTCTTGTGCATCATCTTCAGAAGAGGCTTCCTTCTGGGACAAAAGCCATGTGGACCAATTTGATGCAGTGTGCGGCGTATGGTCTGAGCATTGACAGGCTGACCCCCCACCCGTTCAACCTCTCCAGCAATGCTGGCAGCACTCATATGTCTATTTCCCAAAGACAACCTCTGGATATGATGCTGAGCAAGTGCACTTGATATCTTTGGTCAACCATGGCAAGGCCTGTTCTGAGCGGAACCTATCCTGGTAAACCGCTGTATGGTCTTGGCTCATTTTCAGGGTCTTGGCAATTTTCTTATAGCCTAGGCCAGTGATAGCTAACCTTGGCACCCCAGATGTTTTGGAACTACATTTCCCATGATGCTCATGCACACTGCAGTGTAGTTGAGCATCGTGGGAAATGTTGTTTCAAAACATCTGGGGTGCCAAGGTTAGCTATCACTGGCCTAAGCTATCTTTAAGGAGAGCAACAATTCCTTTTTTCAGATCCTCAGAGAGTTCTTTGCCATGAGGTGCCATGTTGAACTTCCAGTGACCAGTATGAGAGAGTGAGAGCGATAACACCAAATTTAACACACCTGCTCCCCATTCACACCTGAGACCTTGTAACACTAACGAGTCACATGACACCAGGGAGAGAAAATGGCTAATTGGGCCCAATTTGGACATTGTCACTTAGGGGTGTACAGACTTTTGTTGCCAGCGGTTTAGACATTAATGGCTGTGTGTTGAGTTATTTTGAGGGGACAGCAAATTTACACTGTTATACAAGCTGTACACTCACTACTTTACATTGTAGCAAAGTGTCATGTCTTTTATTTAGGTACAGTGTTGCAAGACCGCGCAAATGTCCGTTAAGGTTACGTAGTGCCGAATCACAAAAAATGGCCTGGTCATTAAGTGGGAAAATCCTTCCAGTCCAGAAGTGGTTAATGAGTGAAAAATGTATCAATTGGTCACCCCAGATTAACCCTTAGCAAGCTTTTGTTAATCGCCAAGTCCTTTACAAGACCAGATAATGTGTGATTGTTCAGAGCTGTGAAAACACCGAGCTCCGACTTATTCTTCCTCCCCTTTTCATATTTTTCACTTAACCGGCGCATCTAAAAACCAATAAAAGTTCCCTCGCCTCACCATGGTAATTGTCAGGTTGTGAAGAGCCTCGGAGATCTGAAAAAAAATCCATACGAACTGGAACCCGAGCCCATTAAGCCCATGAGTAGCTTTGAAACCATCCAGATCGATATGCTTATTAGAGATGTACAGCGGAGTTTTTGAAAGGAATGCAATGTCCTTATTAGGGAGGCTGTGCCCATGGAAGAGCCTCGTCCGGAGGATCCTTGTCCTTCTCCGACTCCTTTATACTTCCCGATAAAGACTTCAATAATGGATTTGGCTCCTGCGTTTTGCAGGCTAGATATTCAAGGAACAAATTGCCGCTATTTTGTTTGCTTTACTGGGAATCGTTTTCTGTCTGTGAAATTCAGTTCCTGAGCAGTCACAGCCAAAAAATAAATGTTTGTTTTCTATTACAAAGGTAGCTTTGCTCAGCAGTCACATCTAGATCCTGTTTTTCTGCTCGGCATTAGATTTTTCATTATTAATCCGGACCTTGGCTTGCCTTTATCCGGCCCTTGAGGTATTATTACTGACACCAATGATGGGGCACTATTCCTCCCACTGACACCAATGATGGGGCACTATTCCTCCCACTGACACCAATGATGGGGCACTATTCCTCCCACTGCCAACAAAAATGGAGTGCTATTCCTCCCACTGACACCAATGATGGGGCACTATTTCTCCAACTGACACCAATGATCGGGCACTATTCCTCCCACTGACACCAATGATGGAGCATTATTCTTTCCACTGACAACAAAAATGGGGCACTTTTCCTCCCACTGACACCAATGATGGGGCACTATTCCTCCCACTGCCAACAAAAATGGAGCGCTATTCCTCCCACTGACACCAATGATGGGGCACTATTCCTCCCACTGACACCAATAATGGGGCACTATTCCTCCCACTGACAACAACAATGGGGCACTATTCCTCCCGCTGACACCACTTATGGGGCACTATTCCTTCCACTGACAACAAAAATGGGGCACTATTCCTCCCACTGACACCAATGATGGGGCACTATTCCTCCCACTGCCAACAAAAATGGAGCGCTATTCCTCCCACTGACACCAATGATGGGGCACTATTCCTCCCACTGACACCAATGATGGGGCACTATTCCTCCCACTGACAACAAAAATGGGGCACTATTCCTCCCGCTGACACCACTTATGGGGCACTATTCCTTCCACTGACAACAAAAATGGGGCACTATTCCTCCCACTGACACCAATGATGGGGCACTATTCCTCCCACTGCCAACAAAAATGGAGCGCTATTCCTCCCACTGACACCAATGATGGGGCACTATTCCTCCCACTGACACCAATGATGGGGCACTATTCCTCCCACTGACAACAAAAATGGGGCACTATTCCTCCCGCTGACACCACTTATGGGGCACTATTCCTTCCACTGACAACAAAAATGGGGCACTATTCCTCCCACTGACACCAATGATAGGGCACTATTCCTCCCACTGACACCAATGATAGGGCACTATTCCTCCCACTGACACCAATGATGGGGCACTATTCCTCCCACTGACACCAATGATGGGGCACTATTCCTCCCACTGACACCAATGATGGGGCACTATTCCTCCCACTAACCCCAACGATTGAGTACTATTCCTCCCACTGACACCAACTATTTCTCCCACTAATACCAGATTGGGCATTGTTTACTCCCACTGGGCACAGTCCAGGCCCCCCCCCCCCCCCCCCAAAGCCTAAAGTACAGTAAACTGTCTTTGGAGACTCGGCCTGGTGCACTTGGCCTGGTTCACCCAGTGAGGTGCCTCCATCCCTTTATAAAAAATCTCCATACAACCAATTTATTTGTCCTGGGACTTTAAACGAGGCACAACACATACGGCCAACAAATTAATAGTTTCCAGCATTGTTGATAACCACTTTCCGCCTGTCCATAGCCGAAAGACGGCTACAGCGCGGGCTTCCAGTGCTGGGATATGATTGTCAAGTCCTTTGGACTTGGCTGATCACAGAAAAGGGTAAAGGGCTAATCATGGAGGCCCTTTACCACTTGCTCAGCTGTCAGCCAATGACAGCTGATCACAGACGTTAACAGAAGCCAGTGTTCTGTCGAAAACTCCAACTTGCCGAGATCTCCAACTACGTCACTTCCGGTGAGTGTACACCAGGAATAATTGGAGATTTCGACCACTTGGGGCTTTCACAGAACACCTATATAGCAGCCTATATACTCTGGTAGATGCTATAATTAGTGCAGATTGTTAGTCCGCCCGCTAGTAACCAAAAACATGACCGCCTCCTAGGCGGCAACAACTAGCGGGCGGACTAACAATCTGCACTTATTATACCATCTATATAGGCTGCTGGTGTGCCATAGTATATAGGCTGCCGGTGTTCTTTGAAAACTCTAAGTGGTCGAAATCTCCAATTATTCCTGGTGTTCAGACACCGGAAGTAACATTGTTGGAGATCTTGGCAAGTTGGAGTTTTCGGCAGGACACCGGTTATTGAATTTTTTCCCTCCTCGCAAACAGCGTGAGGAGAAAAGAAGGAATCCAGTAACCAGCATCTGTTAAAGGGACATCGGTCCCAATCTATGCCCACCAGTAATGCTAATCAGTGCCAACTAGTGCCACCTATCAGTGCCCATTAATGCCACCTATCAGTGCCCACAAGTGCTGCCAATCAGTGCCCACCAGTGCCACTTATCAGAGCCTATCAGTGCCACCTATCAGTGTCTCCTCATCAGTGCCCACCAGTGTCACCTAATCAGTGCCAGTCAGTGCAACTTCATCAGTGCCCAATTGTCACCTCATCAGTGCAGCATATCAGTGTCCATTAGTGCAGCCAAGCAGTGCCTACCAGTGCCACCTATCAGAGCCTATCAGTGCCTCCTTATCAGTGACCACCAGTGTCACCCCATCAGTGCCATCAGTGCAACTTCATCAGTGCCCATTAGTGTCACCTCATCAGTGCAGCCTATCAGTGTCCATTAGTGCAGCCAATCAGTGCCCACCAGTGGCACCTATCAGAGCCTATCAGTCCCTCCTCATCAGTGCCCACCAGTGTCCCCTCATCAGTGCCCGTCAGTGCAACTTCATCAGTGCCCATTAGTGTCACCTGATCAGTGCAACCTATTAGTGTCCATTAGTGCAGCCTATCAGTGCCCATCTGTGAAGGAGAAAAATTACCTGTTTGCAAAATTTCATACCAAACTATGACATGTTTTTTTTTTTTATATACTACTAAGGGTGGCGATCAGCAACTTATAATGGGACTGTGATAGTGCGGTGGGCAATATGATACTAACTGACATTGGGGGGAACTGACTAGCTGCCAATGACATCACCAGTGACACTGAGTGATCAGTGATAATACTATACACTGCCACTGTACTAATGACACTGGCTGGGAAGGGGTTAACATCTAGGGCGTTCAAGGGGTTAAATATGTGCCTAACAATGTGTAATGTGCTGCTTTTTACTAAGAGATCTCTCAGTTTCACATCCTTGCTTTGCAGGGATGATTAACTGACAGATCACTCCCTCTGTGCAGAGCTCTGTGTTGTTTGCTAACACAGAGCTCTGGGCTGTGATTGGACCCAGTTGATCAGCAGGTCCCAGCCGTGAATCATTGGCTGGGACTTGCTGACAGGTTCCTGCTGTGTACAATCACAGGGGGAGCCAGGTGGTCGGCCCGCATGCACGCGCCCTATTCCTAGAAGTAAGCAGCGATGTACAGGTATGTAGCTTTGCCTACAGAAGCTGCTGACCCGCAATACATTGTGGGCAGGCGGTCACCAGGTAGATATATATATATAAACTATGTTGTCAAAAGTATTGGGACGCCTGCCTTTACACACACATGAACTTTTATGGCATCCCAGTCTTAGACTGTAGGGTTCAATATTGAGTTGGCTCCACCCTTTGCAGCTATAACAGCTTCCCCAAGGTTTAGGAGTGTCTATGGGAATGTTTCACCATTCTTCCAGAAGTGCATTTGTGAGGTCAGACACTGATGTTGGGCGAGAAGGCCTGGCTTGCAGTCTCTGCTCTAATTCATCCCTAAGCTGTTCTATCGGGTTGAGGTCAGGACTCTGTGCAGGCCAGTCATGTTCCTTCTCCCCAAACTCGCTCATCCATGTCTTTATGGACTTTGCTTTGTGCACTGGTGGGCAGTCATGTTGGAACAGGAAGGAGCCATCCTCAAACTCCTCCCACAAAGTTGGGAGCATGAAATTGTCCAAAATGTCTTGGTATGCTGACGCCTTAAGAGTTCCCTTCACTGGAACTAAGGGGCCAAGCCCAACCCCTGAAAAACATTCCACCACCATAATCCTCCCTTCCACCAAATAATTTGGACCAGTGCACCAGTGCAGTGTAATACACAAAACACAGGGGTCAAGAGTGTGTAATACACAGAACGCAAGGATTAGGAGTGTGTAATACACAAAACACAGGGGTCCGGGGTGTGTAATTCACAGAAAGCAGGGGTCAGGAGTGTGTAATACACAGAATGCAGGGGTCAGGAGTGTGTAATACACAGAACACAGGGGTCAGGAGTGTGTAATACATAAAACACAGGGGTAAGGAGTGTGCAATTCACAGAACACAGGGGTCAGGAGTGTGTAATACACAGAACACAGGGGTAAGGAGTGTGTAATTCACAGAACACAGGGGTCAGGAGTGTGTAATACACAGAACGCAGGGGTCAGGAGTATGTAATTCACAGAGAGCAGGGGTCAGGAGTGTGTAATACACAGAATGCAGGGGTCAGGAGTGTGTAATACACAGAATGCAGGGGTCAGGAGTGTGTAATTCACAGAACGCAGGGGTCAGGAGTGTGTAATTCACAGAACACAGGGGTCAGGAGTGTGTAATACACCGAATGCAGGGGTCAGGAGTGTGTAATACACAGAACACAGGGGTTATTAGTGTGTAATTCACAGAATGCAGGGGTCAGGAGTGTGTAATTCACAGAACACAGGGGTCAGGAGAGTGTAATACACAGAACGCAGGGGTCAGGAGTGTGTAATTCACAGAACGCAGGGGTCACGAGTGTGTAATACACAGAATGCAGGGGTCAGGAGTGTGCAATACACAGAATGCAAGGGTCAGGAGTGTGAAATTCACATAATGCAGGGGTCAGGAGTGTGTAATTCACAGAACGCAGGGGTCAGGAGTGTGTAATTCACAGAATGGAGGGGTCAGGAGTGTCTAATGCACAGAATGCAGTGGTCAGAAGTGTGTAATATACAGAACGCAGGGGTCAGGCGTGTGTAATTCACAGAACGCAAGGCTCAGCAGTGTGTAATACACAGAACGCAAGGGTCAGGAGTGTGAAATTCACATAATGCAGGGGTCAGGAGTGTGTAATACACAGAACGCAGCGGTCAGGAGTGTGTAATACACAGAACGCGTGGGTCAGGAGTGTGTAATATACAGAACGCAGGGGTCAGGAGAGTGTAATACACAAAACACAAGAGTCAGCAGTGTGTAATACACAGAACGCAAGGGTCAGGAGTGTGTAATTCACAGAACGCAAGGCTCAGCAGTGTGTAATACACAGAACGCAAGGGTCAGGAGTGTGTAATTCACAGAACGTAGGGGTCAGGAGTGTGTAATACACAGAACGCAGGGGTCAGGAGTGTGTAATACACAGAACGCATGGGTCAGGAGTGTGTAATTCACAGAACGCAGGGGTCAGGAGTGTGTAATACACAGAATGCAGGGGTCAGGAGTGTGTAATACACAGCTCCCAGGGGTCAGGAGTGTCTAATGTACAGAATGCAGTGGTCAGCAGTGTGTAATACACAGAACGCAGGGGTCAGGAGTTTGTAATTCACAGAATGTAGGGGTCAGGAGTTTGTAATACACAGAACGCAGGGGTCAGGAGTATGTAATTCACAGAACACAGGGGTCAGGAGAGTGTAATACACATAATGCAGGGGTTAGGAGTGTGTAATTCACAGAGCACAAGTGTTAGAAAAGCAAAATGCATGGGGTAGTAGACAGAGTAGAACAAAAATCTACCTCCCTCTAAATCCCCCCCCAGTCCTGTCTACTTGTTCCAGAAGGTATCAGCAATGTTTAAATCCGCTCAGTCAACATTCTGAAAGAATACAAATTCCTGGTCTAGGTGTAAAGGTCAACTGAAACTAGACCAGTTCCCAACCACCTCCCAGGGTTAAGGGGGCGCTACAACATGTGGAGGCACTAGACAAGGGATCTTTAAACTACGGCCCTCCAGCTGTTGCGGAACTACACATCCCATGAGGCATTGTAAAACTCTGACAATCACAGACAAGACTAGGCATGATGGGAATTGTAGTTCCTGAACAACTGGGGGGCCAAGACCCCTGCACTAGACTATAAAGAAATAAAATGGTATTAGGCTTGCTTTCCATAAATGATCCTCCGTGGGTTAAATATTTCCATAACCTTTGGGAAACTTGAGCTGCAAACTTTCTTATGATTTTATTAATGTTTTCTTTTCCTCCTTTGCAGAATATTTCAGAGGATTTTTTTTTTCTTTTCCCCCCGCATATCATATAATGAGATGTCTTCATTTATAAAAGCCGCAGAGAGGCAACGGCTGACATAAAGCCTCCTCAATCCAAGTGTGATTTGCCCCCTGTGAAGTCTCCTATAAAAGAACCATTGATAAGTTCTTTTATTGAGCGCTCACAATGCGGTCTTGTAGATTTTAAGCGTGTTTAATACAAGTGGATACCGGGCTGTCACACATTAGCAACTTCTCGCTGTGACAAACCAGACGGTGCTACCGCCCTGGAATAGTAATCCATGGAAATGAGACACTTGATGCTTGTAACACTTACAGGGCCCTTGAGCCTCGCTGTCTGATCAATAATGTGTCTCTTCTTTGAAGGAGATCTGTGAAACAGAAGTTGAGAATGTTCGGTATATTCCGCACTCGCTCCTCTGAAACTTTTATATCTACATTTACATAAAACTTTAGGTAACACCTAATAATACAGCTGTGAATTAGTTATACAGTGCCTTGAAAAAGTTTTCCTACACCTTGGAATTTTCCACATTTTGTCATTTTACAACCAAAAACGTAAATGTATTTTATTGGGATTTTATGTGATAGACCGACACAAAGTGGCCATAATTGTGGAAGAAAAATGATAAATGATACAAATAAATCTGTGAAAAGTGTGGCTGCATTTGTATTCACCCCCCGGAGTCAATACTTTGTAGAACCGCCTTTCCCTGCAATTACAGCTGCAAGTCTTTGGGGATGTCTCTACCAGCTTTGCACATCTAGAGAGGACATTTCTGCCCATTCTTCTTTGCAAAATATCTCAAGCTCTGTCAGATTGGATGGAGAGCGTCTGTGAACAGCAATTTTCAAGTCTTGCCACAGATTCTCAATGTGATTTAGGTCTAGACTGTGACTGGGCCATTCTAACACATGAATATGATTTGATGTAAACCATTCCATTGTAGCTCTGGCTGGATGTTTCGGGTTGTTGTCCTGCTGGAAGGTCAATCTCCACCCCAGTCTCAAGTCTTTTGCAGACTCTAACAGGTTTTCTTCTAGGATTGCCCTGTATTGGGCTCCATCCATCTTCCCATCAACTCTGACCAGCTGAAGAAAAGCATCCACACAACATGATGCTGCCACCACCATGTTTCACAGTGGGGATGGTGTGTTCAGGGTGATGTGCCACACATAGCTTTTTGCTTTAAGGCAAAAAAAGTTAAATTTTTGTCTCATCTGACTAGGACTATGTAATGCACAGAGTATGGGGTCAGGAGTATGTAATGCACAAAGTACAGGGGTAGGGAGTATGTAATGCACAGAGTACAGGGGTATTGAGTATGTAATGCACAGAGTATGGGGTCGAGAGTATGTAATGCACAAAGTACGGGGTCAGGAGTATGTCATGCACAGAGTACAGGGGTCAGGAGTATGTGATGCACAGAGTACAGGGGTCAGGAATATGTAATGTGCAGAGTACAGGGGTCAGGAGTATGTGATGCACAGAGTACAGGGGTCAGGAATATGTAATGTGCAGAGTACAGGGGTCAGGAGTATGCAATGCACAGAGTTTGGGGGTCAGACACAAAGTACGGGGTCAGGAGTATGTCATACATAGAGTACGGGGTCAGGAGTATGTCATGCACAGAGTATGCGGTCAGGAGTTGGGAGTATGTAATGCACAGAGTACAGGGGTCAGGAGTATGTAATGCACAGGGGTCAAAATTACGTAATGCACAGAGTACAGGGGTCGGGAGTATGTAATGCACAGAGTACAGGGGTCAGGAGTATGCAATGCACAGGGGTCAGAAGTATGTAATACACAGAGTACGGGGCCAGGAGTATGTAATGCACAGAGTATGGGGTAAGGAGTATGCAATGCACAGAGTTTGGGGGTCAGGCAAAAAGTACGGGGTCAGGAGTATGTAATGCACAGAGTACAGGGGTTGGGAGTATGTAAAGCACAGAGTACAGGGGTTGGGAGTATGTAATGCACAGGGGTCAGAAGTATGTAATGCACAGAGTACAAGGCCAGGTGTATGTAATGCACAGAGTATGGGGTCAGGAGTATGTAATGCACACAGTACGGGGTCAGGCACAGAGTACAGGAGTTGGGAGAACGTAATGCACAGTACATAAAGGTCAGGAGTAATGTGCAGAGTGCAGAGGTCAAAAGAATAACCCCCCACTCCACACCAATCAACAAAAATCTCCCTCTCTCAAGAAAACCCCTCAATAAAAATCCTCCACGCCCAAAGAAAACCCCTCCTCACCTTTTCTAAGCACAAATATCTCTGCCCACCGAAAAGACTTCCCTCTCCCATGCAAAATTCCATACTCCCCAGCACTTAAATCCTCAATGGGACACAGACAGGGAGGCCACCGGGGAGCCTGTGACAGCAGCCAGTGGTTCCCCTGGCTGACCATAGAGATGATTGAGAACCAGAACATCCCTAACCATCTATATGGTCTAAGAAGCTAGAACCGACAAGTATTTTGTCACTTCTGCTTTTAGTTTTGCATTTACTTGCCTGTTACCGGCTATTGAAGCAACTGATCAGACCAATCTGTGTCTGATCGGCTACTTTGGAGGTCAGAGGAGAAATTTGGGGTCTAATACACCCCACATCTCTTCATAAAAGGGACTTGTCACAGCCCATACTATCACAAGGGATGTTGTTCACTCCTTGTGATAGCAATAAAGCTGACAAAAAAAAAAATAGAGATGCAAGAGCAGTAATTCTAGCACCAGACCTCCCGTGTAACTCCAAACTGGTTACCTGTAAAGACTTTTAATGCTTCATCAATGGAGAATTTTAGGTACTGTAGTTTGTCGCCATTCCACAAGCCTGCTCAATTTTAAAGCGTGACATGTTAGGTATCTCTTCACTTGGTGTAATATCAATTTTTAAATTTTACAAAACAATTTGGTATTATATTGAGTTTTTGTGCTTTCAAATTAATCAAAATGTATTTTTTCCCAAAAAATTGGGTTTGAAAAACCACTGCACAAATACCCTGTGACATAAATAAAATTGAAACACCCACCATTTTTTTCTATAGGGTCTCCGCCAGTGGCAGCCCATCCATTGGGGGCGCAGGGGCCCCGCCCCCCCATCCATGCATCCGGCCCCCTAATCTACATGCAGGGTGCCGGACGCATGGATTCCAATGGGGTGTTTTTTTTTTTTTTTTGAAGCAGGTGATTAGAGCCAGAGGCTCTAATAGGCTTCAAAAAAGGGTGGGCTCAGGGCGCAGAGTACTGCGCCATTGGCCCACCCAGCTGTGTGACAATCGTGAATGAATATTCGCTATTGTCACACGGATCCTCCTCCTGGCCAATCAGGAAGTGGATCCTGAGACCCGTTTCCCGATTGGCCGAAAGGAGAAGCCATTGGCCAAG